>NC_140415.1:136898365-137253365 GCF_965140295.1 Lepidochelys olivacea | reverse complement strand
CGTGCTGCGGAGCTGCAGCCTCCAGGTACCGGAGCGAGCCCCGGGGGCGGGGCCGGGGCCGGGGCCGGGGCCGGGCCGGGCCGGGCGGCGACTCTGCCCCCGTGTCTGGGGGGGACCAGGCATCTGGCAGCGGCGGGATCTGCTCCCGGGGGGCCCGCGGGGTGGGGGGCTCGGAGCTGCTGCCTCAGCAGGAGCCCAGCGCCCCGCGGGCCCGGCCAGGCTCTGCCCTGGGGTTCCTGCGTGTGGCTGGGCGGGAGGCTGCCGGGGGCGGGGGGGGGGTCTGGGAAGGGGCGGATGGGAAATGTCTGTGCAGCCCGGACGTGGGCGGGAGGGGAGAAGAGCAGTGGGGAGAGAAGCGGGGGCTGAGATCCCCTCGGATTTCCCGCTGGCCTGGGGACCCCCGTCCTGCCCCCTTTCTTTCTAGAGAGCAACGAGCAACATCCAGGGTGACCCCCCCCTCCCGCCCATATCGCTGAGAGGGTCTTTGTTCTCCTCCCCCCACTGTACCCCATTAGCTCCCCACTTCACCCGTGGCCCGTTCAAATCTCAGGTTTCTGGTGTCTCCGCCCCATTTTTACCTGCAGTGACTTGTCCTTTTTTCGGTGGGAAATCGTTCCCCTGAGTGATTTCTGAACTGGCAAGAGGGTTAATGGGCAGAGGCTGGGAGAGCCCTGAGACAGGGATACGGCTGGGCTGGGCTGGGGGGGCCACTCTCTGCTGGCCACAGGGCATGGGAAGGCCCAGGAAGGGGAGGGAGGAGCAAGCATCCCCCAGGGAGAAGGCTCAATCCCAGGTTTCCAGTCCCGGCTACTTCCCCCACCCCCACCTTGCCCAACCCACTGCCTGCTAGTCACATTCCCAGACACCATGGCCAGCCCCTCCCCTTCTGACCTGACTCCAGCCCCACTCCTTTCCCCTGGGAAAGCCACATCACCCAGGGCTCCCTGCTGGCCACGTGAATGTGAGGCAACAAGAATCCATCCCATTCTGTTGTTGTTCCCCTCAAACTTTCCCTCTTTTCTCTTGACCTGTTAAATGGTGACATAACATCTCCTCAGATGCTGGGCTTCTCTCTTATATTGGCAGATCCTTAGTTTGTGCCCCATTTTCTCCTCAGTTCTGAAATACTGATATCAAATTCTTGAAAATCTTCCTGCTTTTCTCCGCAGGTGTCTGCGTGAGATCAGGGCTGTTATTGTTCTGAGCATGGCTCAGGCCTTGACTGAGATCAGGTGCCCCAGTGTGCCGGGCACTGTACAAACCCTAACCAAGTTTGGGGCACCTTTTGTGCCAGGAACTGCACAGACCCTTACAGAAAGCAGGGACCTTGCTGTACTGGGTGCTACAGTGACCCCGACTGAGCTCCTCCCCCTTTTTGTGCCAGGCCCTGCATCAACATCAAGTGAAATCAGGCTCCAGTTGTGCCAGGTACTGCAGAGATGGCAAACAAAATCAGGGACCTTGTTGTTCCTGGAGCTGCAGAGACCCCAAGTGAGATCTGGGTCCTGTTCTGCCAGGCACTGCAGAGACCCCAACATAGGTCAGACCCCGCTGTTGTGAAGATCCCAAGTGAGATCTGCACCCCTGTTGGGACAGGTAAAACTGAGATCTGGACACCCACCCCCGTGCAAAGGAGTGCAAGACTCTGGCCCAGATTAGAATCTCATAGAAGATCAGGGTTGGAAGGGACCTCAGGAGGTCATCTAGTCTAACCCGCTGCTCAAAGCAGGACCAAATCATTGGAGCCAGGGTTTTGTCAAGCCTGACCTTAAAAGCCTCTAAGGAAGGAGATTCCACCACCTCCCTAGGTAACCCATTCCAGTGCTTCACCACCCTTCTTGTGAAAAAGTTTTTCTTAATATCTAACCTAAACCTCCCCCGCTGCAACTTGAGACCGTTACTCCTTGTTCTGTCATCTGCTACCACTGAGAACAGTCTAGATCCATCCTCTTTGAAACCCCCTTTCAGGTAGTTGAAAGCAGCTATCAAATCCCCCCTCATTCTTCTCTTCTGCAGACTAAACAAACCCAGTTCCCTTAGCCTCTCCTCGTAAGTCATGTGCTCCAGCCCCCTATTAAGAACATAAGAATGGCTGTACTGGTTCAGACCAAAGGTCCATCCAGCTCAGTATCCTGTCTGCCAACAGTGACCGGTGCCAGGTGCCCCAGAGTGAGTGACCCTAACAGGTAATGATCAAGTGATCTCTCTCCTGCCATCCATCACCCACGTTTGACAGAGGCTAGGGACACCATTCCTTACTTATCCTGGCCAATAGCCATTAATGGACTTAACTCCATGAATGTATCCAGTTCTGTCTTAAACCCTGTTATATTCATTTTTGTGCCCTCCGCTGGACTCTTTCCAATTTTTCCACATCCTCCTTGTAGTGTGGGGCCCAAAACTGGACACAGTACTCCAGGTGAGGCCTCACCAATGCCGAATAGAGGGGAATGATCACGTCTCTTGATCTTCTAGCAGTGCTCCTACTTATACAGCCCAAAATGCCGTTAGCCTTCTTGGCAACAAGGGCAAACTGCGGACTTATATCCAGCTGCTCATCCACTGTAACTCTTGGGTCCTTTTCTGCAGAACTGCTGCCTAGTCACTCGGTCCCTAGTCTATAGCAGTCTATGGGATTCTTCCATCGTAAGTGCAGGACTCTGTACTTGTCCCTGTTGAACCCCATCACTTTTATTTTGGCCCAATTCACTAAATTATCTAGGTCCCTCTGTATCCTATCCCTACCCTCCAGCTTATCCACCACTTCATACATAGTCTGTATCCATAACTTCAGATACAAACATGATACATGCACACAAATAGGATAATCATATTCGGCAAATCATAACTTTTGTGCAATATGCATCATGTGTGGTGTCATTGGAAAATGCATTATAATTCTGTCCTAATCATATTATAATCATACCACTATGCTGAATATGGGGTGTCCTGTCAGGCAGGGTCTTATTTCAAGGCACAGGAGTTGGGAATGGAACTTCCCCTCTTTGTGGAACAGGAAATAACCCTCCAGCCAGGGCTGGGAAAATGTCCCAGACTTCCAGTGCTGGAGCCTGAATCTACTGACATTTCATTAGTTACCACCACTCCCAGTCTTTGTGGCAACTGCAAACTTTATCAGTGAGGATTTTATATTCTCTTCTAGGCCATTGATAAGAATCTTAAATAGCACAGGGTCAAGAACCAGTCCTTGCAGGAACCCTCCAGAAATAGATCCACTCAACCATGGTTCCCCATTTACAATCACAGTTTTTAATCTATTTAACGTATGCCAGGTTTATTTTGTATCATTCTAGTTTTTTAGTCAAAATATTGTGCTGAACCAAGTCATATGCCTTACAGAAGTCTAGGTATATTGCATCAATACTATTAGCTGCAACCAGTGGTGAGCTGGAGCTGGTTCGCACCGGTTCGCTAGAACCAGTTGTTTAGAAGCCCTTTTAGAACCGGTTGTTCTGCGAGGGACAGCTGCTTCTAAAAGGGCTTCTAAATTTAACCGGCCAAAAGTGGCGCCTTAGGTGCCGACTCCACGGGTGCTCCAGCCCTGGAGCACCCAAGGGGAAAATTTGGTGGATGCAGAGCACCCACCGGCAGCTCCCTGCCCCACCCCCGGCTGCAGCTCACCTCCGCCTCCTCCCCTGAACGCGCCACCCTGCTCTGCTTCTCCACCCCCCCAGGCTTCCCGCAAATCAGCTGTTCGTGTGGGAAGCAGGCCCAGGGAGGCGGAGGTGAGCTCAGGTGGGGGAGGAGGGCCACCTGCACCGCAGCAGGTAACCTGGGGGTGGGCAGGGGAACCGCTCCCCGCCCCAGCTCACCTCCGCCACCCTTGGCCTGAGCGTGAAGCCACTGTCTGCTTCTCAGCCCTCCCAGGCTTCCTGCCGAACAGCTGATTCGCGGGAAGGGGGGGCGCGGAGAAGCAGAGCGGGGTGGTGCGTTCAGGGGAGGAGGCGGAGCGGAGGTGAGCTGGGGCCAGGCACGGGGTGGGGAGCTGACGGTGGGTGCTCTGCACCCACCAATTTTCGCCGTGGGTGCTCCAGCCCCTGAGGCGCCACTTTTGATGTGATCAGTGGGGGAGCGGTTGCTCCCCCCTAACTATGCTCCACCGCACCTAGGAGCCAGAGGGACCTGCCGGATGCCTCCTGGGAGCTGCCCCAGGTAAGCAGCGCCGGGACTCCCCTCCTTGCCTCCCGGAAGGTGCCTCTGGCTCTTAGGGGTGGGGTGGGCACCCACTACAGTGGCCCACGAGACCCTCCTGCCCGGTTCTGGGGGCAGTCAGGGGACAGGGGAGGGAGTGGATGGGGCCAGGGGTCCTCGGGGGGGGGGGAGGGGCGTCAAGGAACGCGGGGGGGTTGGGTGGGGCAGGAGTCCCGGGGGGGAAGATGTGGGCAACGACCCCCTCGTGGGGTGAAGAGGGAACCCGTTGTTAAGATTTTGGCAGCTCATCACTGGCTGCAACCAAACTTTTGATCTCATCCACTAAGGATATCCAATTAGTTTGATAGGATCTATTTTTTCTAAACCTTTGTTAATGGGTACTAATTATATTACCCTCCTTTATTTCTTTATTAATGAAATCCAGTATTGGATGCTCCATTATCTTGCCCAGTATCGATGTCAGACTGACACGCTTTTAATTAGCTGGGTCATCTCTCTTACATTTTTTAAATATTGGCACAGCATTAGCTTTATTCCAGTCTTCTGGAATTTCCCCAATGTTCCAAGTCCTAAGTAAATTCAACCTTAACAGTCCACCACACTCCTCCACCAGGTATTTTAAAACTCTTGGATACTAGTTGTCTGGACCTGCTGATTTAAACATGTCTAACTTTAATAGCTGCTGTTTAATGTCCTCGTGAGTTATTGTTGGAATGTAAAGAGTGTTGTCGTCAACATCTTATGATATGACTACATCATGTGTTTTTATCCAAACCCAGGAGAGAAATATTTATTGAACACTTCTATCTCTTCTGCATTATTTTTAATAATTCCACCATTTCTGTATAGTAATTTACCACTACCATTGTTAGGATTAATTTTGAACATTATAAACCTTTTAAAAACTTCCTTCTTATTTTCATTGATCATTGATTTCTGATAGCTTCCCTTACCAATTTTCTACAATTCTGACCTTCTAACTTATATTCTTTACTATCGACTTCCCCTTTCTTCCATATAGTGTATTTGTAGAGTTGGGATTCCTACCAGGGAGCCACCAGCAGGGTCCAGAGACAGCCCCATCTCCTATATCAGGCTCTGGCTAGTAGGTATGTGATGAATGTGAAAACTCTGCCTAGTCTGTCAGCTGGGAGACACAATGGTTCTCTTTTTCTACCCTCTGATGCCTCCTGGCTGCTCTAAGCAAGGTGGGGGTGGGACTCTGTTAACATGTGCCTCCCGAAGCTTCCGTTTACCTGGTGCTGCTGTTCTGTGAATAGTGGGGTTGTGACTGGGGCAGCAGATACTGAGTGTTGGACTCTTGCTGTTTCAGAGACCGGTGACTTTCGAAGAGGTGGCTGTATATTTCACCAGGGAAGAGGGGGCTCTGCTGGACCCCACTGTTAGAGTCCTCTACAGGGATGTCATGCAGGAGAACTGTGAGACTGTGGTCTGGCTGGGTAAGGAGTCCTGTCCCCTGGGTTATAAGAAGATGTGGGGTCTCTAAAGAACTTTAACTTTATACCTGTATTTGTCATGCAAGTTTTGACAAGTTCTGCCCCCCCCCCTGTTTTTGCCTTATCTCCCACCCACTAGAATAATTTTTGGACATGTGCCTTTTTGGTGCTGTCAGTCATTTTAAAATTGCATTTAATTTATCATTATTGGATACATTAATAACTATGTTAATAACTAGAGCTTTCATGCCTTTTCCTCATTTTAAAAGGAAAATATGCTGCCTGTAGAATTCTAAATTGAGTAAATAGGTGCATGCATGTCTTGTGTGACAGTCAGATGAGCTCAGCTTTTGATAGGAGAGTGTATAATGTTGCCATTCAGGACCCCATGGGTGAAGGGAGAACAGAGCTGTGGGAGGGGAGGAGAAGCGGGGAGTAGCTAATTCTGGGGTGCTAGGACATGGGGAGTGTGTGTGCCGGATTAGAGGTAAGAAGGAGCAGGGAGGGATGAGGTAGTGAGAGACGAGGAGGGAACATAGGAAGCTCCTAAGGTGCCTGGACGTGGTGGTGGCTGAGAGTAATGGGAAGAAGGTGAGGGAAGTGTGGAGGAAAGGCACCCAGGAGGTGGGCTGGGTGGATCAGTGGGAGGTAGGAGAGTTTTGGGGATCTAGAGCTGTGGGGGATCCCAGATCTTTAACCCCAAATCCCTGGCCAGGCCTTTTTGCTTTATAGCCTGCACTCCAGTTTTATTTCTGTTCAGTTTCACTTCATTATACATTTTCCCCTAAACATTATTATTTTAACTCTTGACCTCCCTCTCCCGCTCATTACCCTCCTCCCCATATAACCTTCCCATCTCTATGCACAGCAACCCCATCCACTGATCCTGAGTCCTTGCTGCATTCCTCCCTCCCACAGCAGGGCCACTACCCAGGCACAAATGGGCACCTTGTTGATGATGTCAGGGTGGTAGTGTAGCCTGTACAATTTTTACACCTACATACTGGGGTACAACTTGCCCTTTTACATGGCTGCTCAAAGTTAATTGAGAAGATGAAATTTGGTGAAACACAGAGAAACTTAATTTAATACAGGCAGTTATAATTGGAATTGCAGGTAGCAAGAGATGTTAAGAGTAACAAGAAGGGTTTCTTCAGGTATGTTGGCAACAAGAAGAAAGTCAAGGAAAGTGTGGGCCCCTTACTGAATGAGGGAGGCAACCTAGTGACAGAGGATGTGGAAAAAGCTAATGTACTCAATGCTTTTTTTGCCTCTGTCTTCACGAACAAGGTCAGCTCCCTGACTGCTGCACTGGGCAGCACAGCATGGGGAGGAGATGACCAGCCCTCTGTGGAGAAAGAAGTGGTTCGGGACTATTTAGAAAAGCTGGACGTGCAAAAGTCCATGGGGCCGGATGCGTTGCATCCGAGAGTGCTAAAGGAGTTGGCGGATGTGATTGCAGAGCCATTGGCCATTATCTTTGAAAACTCATGGCGATCCGGGGAAGTCCCGGATGACTGGAAAAAGGCTAATGTAGTGCCCATCTTTAAAAAAGGGAAGAAAGAGGATTCTGGGAACTACAGGCCAGTCAGCCTCACCTCAGTCCCCGGAAAAATCATGGAGCAGGTCCTCAAGGAGTCAATTCTGAAGCACTTATATGAGAGGAAAGTTATCAGGAACAGTCAGCATGGATTCACCAAGGGCAAGTCATGCCTGACTAATTACCTTCTATGACGAGATAAGTGGTTCTGTGGATGAAGGGAAAGCAGTGGACATGGTGTTCCTTAACTTTAGCAAAGCTTATGACGCTGTCTCCCACAGTATTCTTGCCAGCAAGTTAAAGAAGTATGGGCTGGATGAATGCACTATAAAGTGGGTTGAAAATTGGCTAGATTGTCGGGCTCAACGGGTAATGATCAATGGCTCCATGTCTAGTTGGCAGCCGATATCAAGCGGAGTGCCCCAAGGGTCAGTCCTAGGGCCGGTTTTGTTCAGTATCTTCATAAATGATCTGGAGGATGGTGTGGACTGCACCCTCAGCAAGTTTGCAGACGACACTAAACTGGGAGGAGTGGTAGATACGCTGGATGGTAGGGATAGGATACAGAGGGACCTAGACAAATTGGAGGATTGGGCCAAAAGAAATCTGATGAGGTTCAACAAGGACAAGTGCAGAGTACTGCACTTACGATGGAAGAATCCCATATATTGTTACAGACTAGGGACCGAGTGACTAGGCAGTAGTTCTGCAGAAAAGGACCTAGGGATTACAGTGGACGAGAAGCTGGATATGAGTCAACAGTGTGCCCTTGTAGCCAAGAAGGCCAATGGCATTTTGGGATGTATAAGCAGAGGCATTGCCAGCAGATCGAGGGACATGATCGTTCTCCTCTATTCGACATTGGTGAGGCCTCATCTGGAGTACTGTGTCCAGTTTTGGGCCCCACACTACAAGAAGGATGTGGAAAAATTGGAGAGAGTCCAGCAGAGGGCAACAAAAATGATTAGGGGACTGGAACACATGACTTACGAGGAGAGGCTGCGGGAACTGGGATTGTTTAGTCTACAGAAGAGAAGAATGAGGGGAGATTTGATAGCTGCTTTCAGCTACCTGAAAGGGGGTTCCAAAGAGGATGGATCTAGACTATTCGCAGTGGTAGCTTATGACAGGACAAGGAGTAATGGTCTCAAGTTGCAGTGGGGGAGATTTAGGTTGGATATTAGGAAAAACTTTTTCACTAGGAGGGTGGTGAAACACTGGAATGGGTTACCTAGGGAGGTGGTGGAATCTCCTTCCTTAGAAGTTTTTAAGTCAGGCTTGACAAAGCCCTGGCTGGGATGATTTAATTGGGGATCGGTCCTGCTTTGAGCCGGGGGTTGGACTAGATGACCTCCTGAGGTCCCTTCCAACCCTGATATTCTATGATTCTATGAATCATAGGCAAGGATCAATATGCATAATGATTAGACTAAGGTAAGTATAGTAAAGAGAGTCTTGCACTGTGCATACTTCCAAGTTATGGTCACCATTGGAAACAAAGATCGAGGGGCAAGGGAGTCCATCAGAAGGAAGGCCTTCCTTCAGTTTACACTATCTTGGTGACCTGACAAATGAGAAAATGGTAACTAAGAGAGGTATTTTATCCACTTATGGTAATAGGATTGCTATGTACTATATCTGCTCCTTTACTCTGATTACAGTAATGTTAATAGCTGCCCCAACCCATATGTGGCCTTTGGGAAGTCCATAATTAAGCATCAAGCATTAATACTCATGATTTACATCACTTATTTACATCACTATTTATTAATAATGCTAATATATGAATGCAGCCCAACTGCTGAGCTACTGCATAGCAACCTAACAGCCCGCCCCCTTCTTTCAGAATCCTGTGGTGTATTGCACCTGTTGGTGATTACTTGTTAGTCTTTTAAAATGTGGAGTCAAAATATCTCACCTGGGATTCTCTCCTTATCCTGAGGCCTATTCAGCTAAACCCTAGACTTCATCATAATCACTCCCACAAAGCTTCAACCTAATATAAGGCCCTTAACTGTAGCAAGCTTAGGCTACGTTTACACTACCATGGTCAGTTGACCTACGCTACGCAACTCCAGCTATGTGAATAATGTAGCTGGAGTGAACATAACTTAGGTTGAGTTACTGCAGGGAGTACACTGCGGGGGGTTGATGGGAGAGCGTGGGGATAGAGTACAGGAGTTGACTGGAGAGCCAGCTGCAGTCAATCTGCAGTTGATTTGGCGGGTCTTAACTAGACCCACTAAATCGACCACCAGTGGATCAATCTCAGAGTGTGGGTGCTGGCTGTAGTGTAGACCTGCCCTTAATAGCCCATTTATTTATGTTCACCTCCTTGACCCTCCATTCATATTGCAAGCTAATAAGCAATTTTCTGATAATGACATTTTATCTCTAGTGAGTATAAAATTGCACACAAGACTTGAGACTAGGTCAAAGATCATAAAATCAGGTCGGGGTGAACAGGAGTGAGAGTTTGGAGAGACTCTTGGCCCCACTGTCTCCATCTGCAGCAGCCACAAGCTGCCTTCCCTCCGGGCTCCTTGGATCTTGAAGCCTGTCCCTTCTCACATTGCATGGCCCAGTTCTTGTTTTTTACATTCTCCTTTTCTGGATTCAGAGTAGCAGCCGTGTTAGTCTGTATCCGTAAAAAGAAAAGGAGGACTTGTGGCACCTTAGAGACTAACAAATTTATTAGAGCATAAGTTTTCGTGAACTGCAGCTCACTTCATCGGAAGAATTAGAGGCTGTTGCTCCTGAATTTCAGTGTTTAATTCCCCAGCCTCCTCCACACACTGGAGGAGTTTAATTCTCCTTCCCATTATACCTGAATCACTAGATTTCCTAATTCCCCACAATGTGCTTTTGCAATATCACAGTTCTGGGACAATTAAGCCTCTGACCTGCCTCCATGGTCTGCTCAAGGAATGCCTGCTCAGGTATCAGGTCTCTAGCCAGCCCCTCTCTATGGGTAGGGACTCACATGCCTCTCCTTTTTGACCAGGTTTGAGGATTGCAGCTTCTCCTACATTGTGTTCACTGGACTAACCTCCAGTTCCTGTGCTTTGCTTTTTCTCCAAGGGCTGTAAGCACTGTGTGTGAGATAGAGTTGGGAATTTTGGTGATACTTCTATGATGCCAATACACACCTCAGTTTCCCTCTCTGATTGGTATTGCTATGATTAGAAAGAGCAGGAGACATGAGGTGTTTTGTCATGGGGTGATATGAATGGGTCATTAAGGACTGGCTGAGACCAACCCACATCAATGGAACACCCGACAGAGACAAGGGAATAATTGTCACCTGTCCACGGGAGGATCTCCCCTTGGCTGAGTGAAGTATTTATGGACTAATTATGTTTTTGGGAGCAGGAAGAACTGGGCTCGCAGATGCAGGGAGCTCTATTGGAGAGAAGACAAATGGACAGGTACAGTGAATGGAAACCAAACTGTTTTCTAGAGCAGCATGGCTCAAGGGCATTGGCCAGCATGGACTATATTGTCGTCTTTGCTTCTCTGTCCTAATCTAAAGACTTTCAATGCTGCGTTTCGATTGACTAATAAACCCTGCTATGTTTTAAAAGTCTGCCCAGTGTCACAGCACAAACTTGCACTGTGCATTGAATGAGGAACAGTCTCTGAACAGGAGCGTCATTCAGTTGGACCTGTTGGCAGAGCTCACAGGTTGAAATAGTGTTGAAGCCAGAAGCTCAGTCGTAGGTGTTGAAGCCACATTGGCCTATCCTTGGGGGTATAGTCTGTCTGTCGTCTTCGGTCTCCTGAAAGAGGTAAAATCAGTCACTGCCCCTTTCTGTATGGGGCAAAGCTTCAAAAGATGGAGTTCTGTATAACCAGCCTTGAGATCCAGCCTTAGTGATACCAGATTGCACAGGAAACCTATCCCTCAGCCCTCCCATGTATCATCTGGCCCATCTCAGCATAGAATCATAGAATCATAGAATATCAGGGTTGGAAGGGACCCCAGAAGGTCATCTAGTCCAACCCCCTGCTCAAAGCAGGACCAATTCCCAGTTAAATCATCCCAGCCAGGGCTTTGTCAAGCCTGACCTTAAAAACCTCTAAGGAAGGAGATTCTACCACCTCCCTAGGTAACGCATTCCAGTGTTTCACCACCCTCTTAGTGAAAAAGTTTTTCCTAATATCCAATCTAAACCTCCCCCACTGCAACTTGAGACCATTACTCCTCGTTCTGTCATCTGCTACCATTGAGAACAGTCTAGAGCCATCCTCTTTGGAACCCCCTTTCAGGTAGTTGAAAGCAGCTATCAAATCCCCCCCTCATTCTTCTCTTCTGCAGGCTAAACAATCCCAGCTCCCTCAGCCTCTCCTCATAACTCATGTGTTCCAGTCCCCTAATCATTTTTATTGCCCTTCGCTGGACTCTCTCCAATTTATCCACATCCTTCTTGAAGTGTGGGGCCCAAAACTGGACACAGTACTCCAGATGAGGCCTCACCAATGTCGAATAGAGGGGAACGATCACGTCCCTCGATCTGCTCGCTATGCCCCTACTTATACATCCCAAAATGCCATTGGCCTTCTTGGCAACAAGGGCACACTGCTGACTCATATCCAGCTTCTCGTCCACTGTCACCCCTAGGTCCTTTTCCGCAGAACTGCTGCCTAGCCATTCGGTCCCTAGTCTGTAGCTGTGCATTGGGTTCTTCCGTCCTAAGTGCAGGACCCTGCACTTATCCTTATTGAACCTCATCAGATTCCTTTTGGCCCAATCTTCCAATTGGTCTAGGTCCTTCTGTATCCTATCCCTCCCCTCCAGCGTATCTACCACTCCTCCCAGTTTAGTATCATCTGCAAATTTGCTGAGAGTGCAATCCACACCATCCTCCAGATCATTTATGAAGATATCGAATAAAACCGGCCCCAGGACCGACCCTTGGGGCACTCCACTTGATACCGGCTGCCAACTAGACATGGAGCCATTGATCACTACCCGTTGAGCCCGACAATTTAGCCAGCTTTCTACCCACCTTATAGTGCATTCATCCAGCCCATACTTCCTTAACTTGCTGACAAGAATACTATGGGAGACCGTGTCAAAAGCTTTGCTAAAGTCAAGAAACAATACATCCACTGCTTTCCCTTCATCCACAGAACCAGTAATCTCATCATAAAAGGCGATTAGATTAGTCAGGCATGACCTTCCCTTGGTGAATCCATGCTGGCTGTTCCTGATCACTTTCCTCTCATGCAAGTGCTTCAGGATTGATTCTTTGAGGACCTGCTCCATGATTTTTCCAGGGACTGAGGTGAGGCTGACTGGCCTGTAGTTCCCAGGATCTTCCTTCTTCCCTTTTTTAAAGATTGGCACTACATTAGCCTTTTTCCAGTCATCCGGGACTTCCCCGGTTCGCCACGAGTTTTCAAAGATAATGGCCAGTGGCTCTGCAATCACAGCCGCCAATTCCTTCAGCACTCTCGGATGCAACTCGTCCGGCCCCATGGACTTGTGCACGTCCAGCTTTTCTAAATAGTCCCTAACCGCCTCTATCTCCACAGAGGGCTGGCCATCTCTTCCGCATTTTGTGATGCCCAGCGCAGCAGTCTGGGAGCTGACCTTGTTAGTGAAAACAGAGGCAAAAAAAGCATTGAGTACATTAGCTTTTTCCACATCCTCTGTCACTAGGTTGCCTCCCTCATTCAGTAAGGGGCCCACACATTCCTTGGCTTTCTTCTTGTTGCCAACATACCTGAAGAAACCCTTCTTGTTACTCTTGACATCTCTGGCTAGCTGCAGCTCCAGGTGCGATTTGGCCCTCCTGATAACATTCCTACATGCCCGAGCAATATTTTTATACTCTTCCCTGGTCATATGTCCAACCTTCCACTTCTTGTAAGCTTCTTTTTTATGTTTAAGATCCGCTAGGATTTCACCATTAAGCCAAGCTGGTCGCCTGCCATATTTCCTATTCTTTCGACTCATCGGGATGGTTTGTCCCTGTAACCTCAACAGGGATTCCTTGAAATACAGCCAGCTCTCCTGGACTCCTTTCCCCTTCAAGTTAGTCCCCCAGGGGATCCTGGCCATCCGTTCCCTGAGGGAGTCGAAGTCTGCTTTCCTGAAGTCCAGGGTCCGTATCCTGCTGCTTACCTTTGTTCCCTGCGTCAGGATCCTGAACTCAACCAACTCATGGTCACTGCCTCCCAGATTCCCATCCACTTTTGCTTCCCCCACTAATTCTACCCGGTTTGTGAGCAGCAGGTCAAGAAAAGCACCCCCCCTAGTTGGCTCCTCTAGCACTTGCGCCAGGAAATTGTCCCCTCAGCATTGTCCACAGCATCATAGTCTGTGAAGTATTCATGCTTTCAAGGGCTGGCTCAAAGATACAGGTAACAGTCATAAATAGGGTCAGTGTTTGCTGCCAACAAAAACAGAGTAGTTGACAAACATGAGCAATATATAATCCTTTACAGCCTGAAAGTGCATTGCGGGAGAGGACAGGAGCCAGCTGTGTGGGGGAAGTGGGGCCCAGACACTGAGCATTGAGAGCCTAGAGCCGTCTGTGTGCTGGGGAGACGGGACGTGAACCAGCTGCGTGCAGGGGAGATGATCAGGGAAGAGGTGCTGTTGACACAGTCAAGAGCAGGTGCGAGCGCCGTCTGCTCTGCAGCATGATGAGGGTGCCCGGCATCCCACTGCCAAGTGCCCTGCCTCTCAAGGGGAAGCTCCACCATGTTTTTTCTGAGCCCAGACTTGTATGAGGAAGGAAGAAATTGGTAGGAAGTCTCAAAGCAGCCAGCCCCCAGCCTTTGCCCTGTGCTCTGGGGAGGAGTCAGGTGTCTCCAGGGAGAAATCTGGGGTTTGTGACCCTGCATCCGCACCCACCCTCTGTTCAGCTATTCTGGATGTGAAGGGTGATTCCAGAAATGAAGAGTAATTTCATGAAAAAATGCAGTAATAGCAGCAGTTTCTGGAAAACACTGGCCCTAGTCATAACATGAAATACAATAGTCTCAAGATATATAACTGTGTTCATCAGATCTGTCACTCTGCCTTCAAATAGTTCACTCTGCTGGTGGGTTCTGCCTCATCCCCCATTCTATGTCTGTCTTGTCTATTTAGATTGTAAATTCTTCAGGGCATGGGCCATCTGTTATTCTGGGTTTGTACTGTGCCTAGCACAACAGGTGCCCACAGTTAGTTGGCTCTTAGGCACTAAGGTAATGAATATGATTTATAATAATAACTCTCCTGCCACTTTGAGCCAAGGACGCTAGCCTTGGGATGTTACTTCTTAAAAATGAGCTGGGGTTCAAACCATGGAATATTCCTTGTGACAAATATCCCACAAATTCCATGGACCTTCCTCGTTTTCTTTGCCTTCCCAGGGTTTCCAATTTCCAAACCTTATGTGATCTCGCAGCAGGAATGAGGGGAACAGCCGTGGGTCTCAGACCTCTATGGCTCTGAAAAAAAGTGCTCCTGAGACCGTCTGCACAGGTGAGGAATTGGGTCAACCATCTCAGTAACTGTCAGTGAATACAGGAAGCATTTGGGATGCCCTACAAAGACTCCAAGTTGTAAGCTGTCCAAGTTCAGGATTGTTCCCTGCAGATGTGGAGTCATTAGGCAGATGTCATTCATGGCTTCCCACCTATCCTGACTGACAGTTGGCACCAGGTCCCTCCCCAATCTCACTTTCCCCTGAGAGTTCTGGTGAGATGCACGCCCAGAACTGATACCTTCCTCTCTCTCCTCTGGGGAAGGGTTTGGGGAAAATCAGCTCCTGATAGGTTTGATCTCTCCCGCACATATTTTGGTTTGTTCACACCTTTTTCCATTCCTCTCTCTGGTGCAGGGAGTGACCTATGTCTGGATTCTCTCTGTCTCCCATCAGGTGACGGGATGGTGAGTGAGAACGAGGAGACACCCCAGCAGGAAGATGCTGAGCAAGTAGAACCTCGTGGGATGTTATCAGGAGTATCCAAAGGGAATGTTTCTGGGAGTTGTGCACTGCCAGAAAAAGCAAAAGCCTGTGAGATTCAGGACAGGCCAGAGGAAAACTCAGACCTTATTACATGCGAGACCATCAGCTTGGAAGAGACATGCTACATATGTCATGAGTGTGGGAAAAGCTTCAGTGGGAACTCTGACCTTCTCACACATCAGAGAATCCACAGGGGAGAGAAACCCTACACATGCTCTGAGTGTGGGAAAAGCTTCAATCGGAGCTCACACCTTAACAGACATAGGAACATCCACACAGGAGAGACACCCTACACATGCGCTGAGTGCAGGAAAAGCTTCAATCGGAGCTCAAGCCTTATTAGACATCAGAGAATCCACACAGGAGAAAAACCCTACACGTGCTCTGAGTGTGGGAAACGCTTCAGTTATAACTCAGTCCTCATCTCACATCAGAGAATCCACACAGGCGAGACACCCTACATGTGCTCTGTGTGTGGGAAAAGTTTCAATCAGAGCTCAAGCCTTATTAGACATCAGAAAATCCATACTGGGTGGACACCCTACACATGCCCTGAGTGCGGGAAATGCTTCAGTTATAGATCAGCCCTTACCATACATCAGAGAAGTCACACAGGTGACAAACCCTATGGATGTTCTGAGTGTGGGAAACGCTTCATGGATAGTTCAGCCCTCATCACACATCAGAGAATCCACACAGGAGAGAGACCCTACATGTGCTCTGAGTGTGGGAAAAGCTTCAATCAGCGCTCACACCTTATCAGACATCGGGCAATCCACATAGGAGAGACACCCTACACATGCGCTGAGTGTGGGAAAAGTTTTAAGCAGAGCACTGCCCTCATCTCACATCAGAGAATCCACACAGGAGAGATGCCCTACACGTGCTCTGAGTGTGGGGAATGCTTCAGTTATAGCTCAGCCCTTACGAAACATCAGAGAAGCCACAGTGGAGAGACGTCCTACATGTGCTCTGAGTGTGGGAAAAGCTTCAATCAGAGCTCAAGCCTTATTAGACATCAGAAAATCCACATATGAGAGAACTGTAATAAATGCCTTGATTCTGGCTGGCCAAAGATTGTCTTTTAAAAAATCACAATTGTCAATTCCCACATAGCGACCTTTGCACCATGTTCACCGTGGTCTGTCAGCTCCCCTAGATGCGTTGCCTGCTTCTGCCTTTTGCAGCTCCCCATTTTTTGGGGTCAGTCCTGTGATTTTTTTCTATTCTCTTTTCCTTTTGAGTTGTAGGAGTGTGTGTCCCTCCAGCCAGGAATGTTCATCAGCTCCAGGTAGGGGAGAGAGATTTGACCCAACGAGCTACACTGAGGCAAAAACTGCCTGGGCCTTACATTCACTAGGACTGTACATGGTGTTGGCTGCTCAAGTGACCTTGGTGTAAAAAGACAATTATAGTGGTAGTGCAGATGTAGCCCAGGTGCCATGGTTGGCATTGGCTTTCCCCTTGACCTGACCTAAACTCCATCACTTTTCCTAGTCTAAACAAACTCTGAGCATCACAGTTATACTGTCCACCCATTTCAAAGCAATTGTTAGTTATCAAGTTCCCCCTTTGGAAACCATTTTTTTTATTCCCAGTTGCTCTGATATTGCTTCAGGTTGTGCTGGGGACCAGATATTTTTACTACCATTTTCCTCACTTAAAATATAGTGAACTATAACAGAGAACAGGAACAGGGCACGGATAGGGAAAAATGTTATTTCACCCTCTGTAGCAACCTTCCGTGTAGCAACGGAAGAAGATAGGGTAAGTCAGAGGGATTCCCTTATTCCCCATCACCAACCTAGTCCCCCTGTTGTTAAAGTGGTTAGGTCAATATTTTTTCTAAAGGGCTGGGAAGAGTATTCCCTAGTAATGACTTGTAACTAAGCAAAATACCCATGCATTTGGCTCCCAAAGAAGTTGTGGCTCAGGTCCTGCAGGAGATCGCTCCTGAAGAAATCTCCTTCCTAATCCGTTAGGAATCATGTTGCTTACTATTTGGAAAATGCAATCCCTATCTAGGTAGGGATGGGAAAAATGGAAGTGACATTTCTATTCAGCTCACCACTGTCAGATGCTGCAAATGTGTAGAAAATGAAATGTATTGAATGTGATATAGCTGCAGAAAGATACCTATTTTTAATAGATACCTGATATGTGGTGTTTTACAGGGATTCTAAACCACTCCTGAATTTAGTCCCTAATTTGAATCTGTGCCACCAGATTAAGGAAATAAAAGGGCATATTTGGGGGAGTTATACCTCACTTTCACTACTGATATATTGTGTGGTGGTGAAGAATTCTATGACAGAGAAGTGTAAAATTACTCCAAGTAAGGTCAAAGATTTGACAAGAACTCAGGTAGAAACTGCAGGTACGAGTGGTTGATTTTCAAACCCTAGAGATGGAAGCTATGGTGACCTGTGGTCCAGGTAAACTATTTTTAGAACACTGCTCCCTAGTTAAGTGGCACTGATCATGGTCCTAAAGGATGCCATGATTAAATTGGGAACAACTGTCTTTTACCATTTGGAGCCAAAGTTTCATGAAACACAGAGAGAAGCAGCTGATTCCTTCAGAGCCATTCCATGCCTATGGGTCCCAATCTGGCTGACTTGCTGGACAAGAAGCACTTCCATGCTGGGCAAATGATGGTAGCCAATGAGGAAATGTACCAGATTCCAAGTTCAGACTGCAGGAGACATGAATGCTGAGTCCAGAGTCTGTGGTTTGGTCTCGTAGCTTTGCTATTAAGTCATGCATTTGTATCGCTTCTCCACCTGCTGCTACATTGAGAGATTAGAAAGTGTGAAAATAGAGCACAGGTGCTTTTTCTCATAATGCAACCTTCCCACATAGTGTGAGACCCCTTCCACCCACACTTATGGGAGAAGATCCAGGGAGAAATGAACTCACAGAAATGGAAGGCTCCTAGGTAATTGTAGAATGTGACTTCACTCAAAGCTGACTGGGTAGAAATGGGAATTAAGAGAAAACTGCCCTATAGGTTTATATTTTGTAATCTTTAAATGAATTGTTACCAGAGACAATGAAATTAAACATGAAGTTAATTAATTAGTTAACCCTTCCTTCCTAGCAGAGGAAGCCACACCCCAGAAGCTCTGCTGGGCATGCTCCAACTGGAGAACACGTATAAAAGTCTGCAGAATTTCTCAGTCTGGGCTGACAACCGGAGGGGAAGGAGGCACGCTGCCAGCTCCTGAGGAGGGACAGCCCGCACTCCAGGATCCAGAGGCCAGCCAAGCCGAGGCCCAGATGGAGGATCCCCCAAAGTGGAGTACACTATGTTTATGGTAGGGAGTGACCATGGGGAACTTTAAAGACAAAGTGCGTTAGAGCCGCAACGACACTCGGCATGTTGCAGGCGGATCCCTGTCGAGCCAAGGCCAAGGGGGACCCCGCCATTAGCAGGGCCCTGGGTCGGGACCTGGTGGAGAGGGCAGGCCCAGGTCCTCCTACTACCCCACCCACACTGCCCTGACACTTGGGGCAAGCTGCATGGACTCCAGCCACCAGGCTGCATTACCCCGCCTAAGAAAGGAGGGTGGCCATTGGGCCACACTTCCCTGACACGTGTGGGTGAGCTGCATGGACTCCGGCCTCTAGGCCGCACCACCCTGCCTGTGAGGGGGAAGTTATATAGACTCTGGCTGTTGGGCTGCACCACCACACCTGTGAGGAGGAAGGTATTTGGACTCTGGCCATTGGGCCACACCGCCCTGATACTTGGGGCGAGTTACCTGGACTCTGGCCACTAGGCCGCACTACCCTGCCTGTGAGGGGGAAGTTATATAGACTCTGGCTGTTAGGTTGCACTACCTTGCCTGCGAGGGGGAAGGTATATGGACTTTGGCCATTGGGCCACACTGCCCTGACATTGGGAGAGATTTATATGGACTCTGGTCATTAGGGCTCACAACCCCGATCAAAGGGGTGATTGTGCAGAAACAGGCCATTAGGCCACATTGGGCCGCCCACAGAGAGATGGGCATGGGAGACTTGAGAGTGGCGAGGGTTCGACACCCCATCCCACCCCTGCCACAAAGGGGTGCTGTGGTGCCAGACCCGCCACAGGCTGATTATGTGATAACTTTCAGTGTTCCAATATAATTCAGGTTTTCTTCTAGTTCTCTCCCTGCCCCCTCCTACTATATAGGAAATTGTTGCTAATCCTGAAATTAAAACCTCACTCCAAAGGAATTAGAGTGGAGGAATATGTGAGAGAAATAGCATGGATGAAAATAGAGACCTAGTATAGACTGTCATTATTTCTATTTAAAATTGAATTTATTTTGATAAATTTTTAAATAAATCATCTGTTAGGAGGAAAATTACTTGAGACAAGATGTGTAACAGCCACAGAGTTCCCCAGGTCTCTTGTTTTCAAAGCAAAGATGTCACATAAGGCAGGACATGTCAAAATCTAAACTGGTGATGGATGTGTGATGGGAGCTTTTCTGGGTTATTTTTTTGGGTTTGTTTTTGCAACCAGTTATTTTTATAGGTGCGGAGGCCCCTTTTCCTTTTAAGTACAACACTTTAACTCTCAGGCCCGGCTCTGGAAACCTTCTCAGAACTGGCCTTGTGTTTCTTTCATGTGTGATATCTTTGGGGTTCACATCCACACTACATGCGGTTCACAGCAACGGATACTTTGAGAAACCTGCTGGGTTAAGTGGGCCTTTTCCAAACTGACATTGGCCTAAAGTCTGCCTCAGTTCAGCTGGATTGGGACACATCTGTATCAAGGGAGTGGTTCACACCTGATTTTCCCAGAGACCTCGGGGGAGGGTGGTAAAATAGGATAAGTAGGAATCTACAACAATGAAGTTAAAGATCAGGGTGAAAGACCCTCACTTTGCAGGTCAAAAAGCCTGTTCTGTTCATTCCTTCTGACACATCTGGCACTGGTCACTCTCAGGCAGCACGTGGGGTTAGATGGACCCTTGGTCTGACCCAGTATGGCCAGTCTTGTGTTCTTATGTAAGCCCTCTACAGCCTTGTCTACACTGGCAAGCGTCTACACAGTCAACCAGATTTCTGCAGTGTAACTTCTGAGGTGTGCACACTGCCAAGCCACTTAGTGCGCAGAAACTGCTCAGTAGCAGTGCTGTAAAAATAGCACCCTAATGAGAGGCATACAGCTTTCTGTGCCGGGGCTACAATGCTGCGGTGCCAGTGTAGACACCCTGTTCCATTACAGCTCTGCAGCTGGCCTCGGGTAGGCATCCCACAATCTCTGTTCTCATCTCTCTGGTCATCGGTTTGAACTCTACTGCACTGCCCTCAGGTGACCAACTGGGAACGCCACCCCTTAAATTCCGTGGGAATTTTGAAAGTCCCACTTCCCACAGAGACCAGTTATGGTTACAGACCCATCCTGAAATTAGAGCAGGATATTTTAAAGCTTTATCTCATAGTAAAGTAACACAATTCAAGCATGTCATCGCAGAGGAGCAAGCACTCCGTCATTTCATATTTATTGCTACTGATCTCACTGAAAAACTTCTGTGGTGCTGCTCCCAGCACTTCAGGGAGTTTTTCCTCTTCTCCCTTCCAGCTGTGGTTGTGGGACTGCTGCACCTCTCCAAATGGCCAGCTTTGCTCTTTGACTTACATCCTTCGCTTATTTGAATGAAGCTGTGTCTGCTACCAGTTTAATTCATAGCTGAGACCTCAGGCACCAGCAGCTAATTACAAAGGCTAAATTCCCATTGCCATCAGTGGGAGGTTATCCAGGGCTGCAGGATTTGGTCCATGATCAACCAAGGTGCTACAACAGCTGCACTCTTACATGGTGAGTCCTGCAGCCTATTACTAAACTGCTCTGCCATAGTCTGCAGGGTGGCCTGACTTGCTGAGAATCTGGCAGAAGAGAGACCCTGGAGCAGAGAAGGAAAATGTCCTCAGCAGTCATAGCTGGCAGGAGCAGGAAAGGTTGGGTTTGTTTTCAAATTTCTCTGCTCAAGCCTTTAATCATTCCTGTGGCTCATCTCTGAACCCTCTGCAATTTATCAGGGAAAACCAACCAACCAAACCAGGCTGTTCTGAGTGATGTAACAATCTATTGCCTTCCAAGGTTGAATATCAATCAGATCATTCTATTCACCCAAGAGTTCAACTTTAAGGCCTTCTTGTTTTCTAGTTCCAATCCAATCCTGTGCCACAGCATCATTGTTAACTCATCACTTGGTCACTTCACGTTCACAGAGCTGGCAGATCTAAGTCTTTCCTCCCACACCAACGTGAAAAAAATCAGTGACAGAAAATGTCCTGAAGCCCCTCTGCTGCCTTGCCCACGAGACTGGGGAAATACATGAGGGAAAGTGCTTTCCTTTCTCCTCCTGACCCTGAGTAACGTTTCTATCTGTCCTTGAGATCCTGCCACGGGGACAAGGGTTGAGGATGCGTATGACAATTTAAGGCTTCATTGATTTGTTCATTCCTTTACTCCTTCATTAGTAACAAGGGTGCATGAGCTCGAAATAATCCAGCTCTGACTTTCACACAGGAGGCGATTTCCAGGCTCACAATTACCCCCCCCCCCAAAAAAAAAAAAAATCTGTCTTTCTAACCTGAACAAGTTGAATCTGAAGTCATTGAGCCCCAGGATGCCTTTCTTTCATCCAGTATTTTTAGAGTATATCACATTAACTGAGTAGGTCTTCCCCTAGGAAGTGTCTGTGCAGTGGCAGCACCCAGTGCACACTCCCTGTTTACGAACTCATCTTCAGTATATAGGCCATTGAACCCAGCGAGGCGGGGAGGATCCCTTTGGTCGGGCTCCAGCCTAAGCAAGCTCCTGGAGCCAGAGCCTGGCAGGCCTGAGTCAGCTGGCCTGGGCCAGCTATGGGTTTTTAATTGTACTGTAGACATACACTTAGTGTCAAAATCCCAGCTTTCTCATCAGGAAATCAAGCCCTAGTCCACCACATGACAGGTCAGGCTAGTCACCGCTATATTCATGAGATCAGAACCAACAACTGCCCCTGCATAGGGACTTAGGGGAACAACTTGTCCAGCCCCTGGAACAGCTTTGTACACACATTTGCCTCATGAAAATGATCCAGGGCTTTTAAAATGAGAGTAAGAGAACAAACTAAATCAAAACCAGAGAAACTGCTGTCAATCTCCCCACCACACGCAGTTTGGGTCTGAATTTTTCTACTGAAATTTTGAGGCAATAAAACTCTCACTGCTATTGTCCAGAAACAAACCTAAACCTCCCGTGAACTATCTAGGACTTTGATTGCTGAACCACCAATGCTTCAGCTCCTTCTGTGAGATTTGCAGCTGCCCAATACTGCTGCTATTCCAGGGGAGCAATTCTTGACTCCAGTAAGCATTGATCTCAGCCCTGTGAGTTCTGTGTATCACAGGTTTCTCTAGGAAAGGGCAGTGAATGGTTCTAGGGTCCAGTGATCCTCATTCAAATCAGGCCAGAACATGAGAATCCTTCCCCTTTCCCAGGCTGTGGGAGGGGAGACGTTTAAAGGAGCTCTCTGAGCTATAGCATGTGGCTAAGTAAAGAGAAAAAGCCCTATATTCTCCCTCTGCTTTGGGTGCTGGGTTTACTCCTGTAGCATCTGCTACCCACGTAGTCCGTATGGATCACCCCTAACCCTTGATGCTGCTCCTTTCTACAGAATGTGAAAGGAGCGGAGGCAGTGCAGGAGCCTTCTGAGGACACAGATCTGAGGCTTTGGGAGAGAGAGATTGTCTGAGACATCAGAGCTCTATAAACCATGCAGCCACCTCCTAAATCAGGGGCCTGTTCCAGCCCTGAGTCTGGGCTACCAGGGTCCCTCCCACAAAGCAGGGTGCCCACAGACTACAGTCTGAAAATAGGCAATCGAAACTAACTCATGCTCTCCCTGTCGTGGCTTCCCCTAGACCAAATGGCATCCCAGCCAAGAAGCATCTTTGGTGCGCCCTCACCCCCAATTTGTTAAACCTTTGAATACCTTTTTTTATTGCATTTGTAGCTCATTTCATGATTTCAATGTACAATTTGGATGCATGATTTTCTGTGTCATAAGACCATAAATTTGCATGCTATGATCTGTATTTATTCACGCCATGTATAAACAAATAAAAAATTCATTTCCTTTAAGCATATAGAAACTTTTTAATTTTAACAGTAACTGAAATGTACTAATGTTTAGAAATTGAACTGTCACCAACACAGGGTGGAGCAGTATTAAATAGTGTTACAGTAAGAGACAGAGTTAGAATGTTAACCCTAGTCCTTTAGTTCAAAGGTCGCTTTTCTCACCTTTCTCCTCATGAACTGAAGTGCAGCATTACAGAGATCGAAGCACTGGCCAATCTCCTTTTCAAGTGATGAAATAGCAAGTGATGTCAGTCTCTCGTTGGCCATCGGCGATTGGAGATGTTTTATTGAGACTAAGCTTCAAGGTGAGAAGCAGCTGGCCAAATATAAAATAAATGGTGCAGGTGCCAAAGTAGCTTAGTTGGGTGAGTGTTAGACTGAAGATCTAGAGGTCTCTGGTTCAATCCCAGGCTTTGGCATGCTCTTTCATCCCTCTTTGTGCAGGGGTGAGCTGTTTTCTGGAAGCACAGCAGTTCCTTTACCTGACCTGAGTCACTCATTTTGGGTGCCGCTGTAGGAAAAGACAGTGTGGACTTCTGCACCTGTTTGGCTCACCTCACCTTTCTTTCTTCTCTTGCTCTTTCCCAGGAAGGGGGAGAAAAAGAAGCTCTCCTTCAATCTGGAGTCACAAGGGAGACAGAAGGTTGACTTCCTGGGAGCCAGCTCCAGTTCTTTGCTCTAGGCCAGTCGCCTCTTGGAGCCTTGTAGCTTGGCCTCCTCTGCCCTTGGAGGTTGGCCTGCAAAGGCCGGCTCTTCCTGCTGGCCTAAACTTGCATGACTTGCCAAAGGAGAAAGTGAGGTGGGAATGGGGCAAAAGAGGAAGGTAATGCTGAAGAAGACATGGCAGAAGCTAAGCTAAGCTAACCTCAGTGGGGTTAGTAGAATGCCACCATTCATTCTGTCAAAGCCTGGGAAGGTGCGGTTGGCTGCTGGGAGGTAGAATCCTGTGCCTGCCTCTGGCATCCCAGGGATGGCTACTTGCAGCCCAGGAGAAGAAGCGGGGTTCTGGGTGGAAGGAAAGGTGGCAATGGTGAGTCCTAGTGGGCTCCTTTCTGGCAAGATGGTTTTTTGTTTTAGGCTTGGGAGGAACCTGAAAGCTGTGTGTGGACTTGTTCCAGTGAGAACTGCTGCTCCTTTCTTGCCGACCTGGAGGCGCTGGTGACTGCTTGTGGTGGGGCAGGTGCTGACTTGAGTGAATGCGATATAGGAAACCCTAGCCTAAGTCCACTGCTTGTCTCCTGCCTTGTGACATCAAGATTTAAATCTTCCTAGCACGTGCTGCGGATCGTGCATTAAGCCTACCTGGTTGGCCTGGTCATTTTCAAAGTAGCCCAGTTGGGACTGCATTAGATTGATTTGAAGATTTCTGGCCTGGTTCCAGGCTTTAGCACACCCCTTCACCCTGGGCATGTAGTGCTAGGCTTTCTTCTGGGTTTGCAGCTGTGCCTTGAACTCATGAATTTTCCTAATTTCAGAGACAGCATTTGCAGAGGCCAGTGTGTGGGGCCATGTGCCCCTCCTGGGTTAGCTATCCCAGCTACTTGTGGTGCTGCCAGGCTCCCTCCCTGCATAGCAGCTGCTGGAGGGGTAAGTGGAGAGGGTCTGCCTTTGCTGCTTCCTCTCCCTATATTGTTCACATGTGGGAGGGGCTCTTGATTATAAGGGGTGTGGCTGAACCTTGAAATTATGCCCCCCCTTTCAGGAGACTCCAGTTGTCTGTGCCCGGTTTCCAGCTCCTCAGCCAAAGGAAAAAGTGGTATTCTTCACCTGAGTGGCCAGCTCTTATTTTCTTTCTCATGAAGGGAGGAAAAAAGAATCTCTTTTCAAAACCCCTGTCCTACCATTGACTGAGGTGTGACTAAGTTCCTGCTCCTGTGGAGGATTTAGAGTTAGTGGGGCCCTGTGCGCATAAAGTCCATGCAACATTCCACTTTCATCCCAGCCCTAGTATGTCTCCAGTAGCTGCTGTCCCCTGGCACCAGCAAAGGAAGTTTCCACCCATCCAGGAGACCCCAGCCTGGGACTAAACTCAGCTAAGGCTTCTCCTCTCCCCCATCTTGGAATCAAGTTCATATTTTTACTATGAGTTAAAGCATCCCGAATCCCCAGAGTCTCGCTCAATGTCACAAGTTCCCAGTGTCTCCATGGAAGACAATTTGTTAAATCCCAGATGAGTGGAGTTAAATCAGTTCTCAACCTGAGTCCTTTGCTCTTAATCCTGAGGGTATTGTCTCACCATGGAGCCATTTACCACCTCTCTTTCATACAGAAGCACAATTTTCTTTGTACAGACACAGGAACAGCAAGATCTTTCTCTGTCCCTTGCGCAAAGAAGGGTGTCAAATTCCACGGAACCTTCCTCTTCTGCAATGGAAACAATGGACAAACAGGGGGCCCTGATCACATCCAGCCCTGGCAGGGAGATGTTCCCTCCCCTTTTCCTTAGTGCTGCTGCTGCTATTTCATGGAATGTCTGGGATAGGGAAAAAGCTGAGTTCACTCCAGGTGGAGGGAAAAAAGGACCCTGAAAATCTCAGGGCCTCAGGGAAAACCCAACCCCTGCTACCGGAAAACTGTGATGTTGGGGATGTGCATGGGAAAGGGACTGTGTGAATTGTCAAGGTGGGGAATGAATAACAATCTACAACTAGATCCACCTCATTAACCACTGACAGAGGCTAATCATACTGAAGATAGAAGGGAAACCGGGAGCGATTCTTTGCCGTTCAGCCAAAGAAACAGTAACCCAATTGCCCCGCATTGAATGTGCTGGGGAAAGCTGGACTTTTCAGGCAGGTCCTGCTTTTCACAGCAGATCCTAAAAACACCTGGAGCTCCCCACACCGCTTCTGTGAGGTGTTGAGCTCCTCACAGCACCCCCCACCACCATTACCTTCCAGTAGGGGGTGGCAGAACCACCCACTCAATACAGGGGAGAGGGCTGATTGTCTCTCTGCACCCTGAGTCCAGTGCACACATTCTCTCTCCCACATGCATAGAATCTGGCCCTGCTGCAAAGTGACCCCTATGAACCAGCAACCTCCAGGACAGCAGGATTGGCCCTCAGAGCTGGGGATGTGTCCCCCATGCTGCTCTTAGGCCACTGAATGCTTTGGAAACAGGAGGGCCTGCTCCTTTGCTCACACCCAGAGGGGATGTGGCCCAGCAGTCTCCCTGCATGAGTTTCAATCCTGTTCAGTGAGGGGCAAGTGCCGATTGCATAAAAGGTCTGTGGGGGTTTCTGCTCCTAAGTCACCTTGGTATTTTTAAGATTACCACCTGCGATGCTGCTTGGCACAATGGTAGATCATAGAATATCAGGGTTGGAAGGGACCTCAAGAGGTCATCTAATTTTTGCCCCAGATTCCTAAATGGCCCCCTCAAGGATTGCACTCTCAACCCTGGATTTAGCAGGCTAATGCTCAAACCACTAAGCTGTCCTTCCCCCCCAGAAGAGAAGGGAGAATCCTCCCGCACTGGAGGGAAGGGTCCCATCTGCACAGACTGAGAGGCAAGGAAACTGAGGGGCAGTCAGTGCTCAGAGAGGAGAGAGGTCAGTGATTTACACCCACCAGGGGACACTGTCTTTTTGAGGCGAGTGCAGCTGGCTTGGGATGGTGCTGACGATGGATAGAAAAAAGGCTGGAATCAATGACAGAGGAGACCATAGACGGGGAAGGGAAATGGCAGCTCCACAGAAGGTCCTAGGAGCTCAGATGCCCCAGTTATAGGCACCCTGGCCTGTCCTAGAGAGAGAAAAGACAAAGAGGGACCCAGCCTCCCTACAGTGATCCCAGGGACAAGAATCTGGTTGGGAGTGGGGTGAAGGTTCCCTCTCGACAAAGGGGAGCTGAAATGCCTCAACATCCTGGAATTTAAGTAATGAAAACATCAAACCCTGCACGAGTGGGGGCTGAGGTGCGTCAGCAGAAGGTTGGGCTGGACAGGGGTAGCAGGTTTGTATAATTTTTGGTGGTGCCCACAACGGGGCCAAGTTCTGCAAACACACACACACACACACACCCCAAGGCTCTGAGAGGGAGTTTGGGTGTGAGAGGGAGAGGGGTCAGGCTCTGGGAGGGAGTTTGAATGTGGGCTCTGGGCTGGGGCAGGAGATTGGGGTGCAGGAGGGAGTGCAGGGGTGGGCTTGGGGAGGGAGTTGGGTGTGGGCTATGGGCTGGGGCACGGGTTTGGGAGGGGGTGTGGGGCGCAGGCTCTGGAAGGAAATTTGGGTGCAGGGTCTGGGATGGGGCAGGGGGTTGGGGTGTAGGAGGGTTGTGGGGGCAGGATTTGGGAGGGAGTTGGGTGTGGGCTCTGGGATGGGGCAGGGGGTTGGGGTGTGGGAGGGGGTGAGGGGTGCGGTGCCTAGCTCAGGCGTCTCTCAAAAGCGACCTGCATCCCCTCTGGCAGCAGCTTCTAGGTGGAAGAACTGAGGGAATCTTTGTGCACCTCTGTTCACAGACACCAGCCCTGCAGCTTTCATTGCCACAGTTGGCAGGGTTGGCACTCGAGGTGGGGTCAGCGCTTGGAGACCCCCCTGGCCCCAGGGACATGACAGCACCTCCGGGAGCAGCACGCCATGTGGAGTGAGTGTGGGCAGGAAGCCATCTTAGCCCCGTTGTGCTGCTGGTGGGGGTCCCCCAGTTCTTTTAAATTGCCCGGGGGTGGAAGGCGCGGTCCGGGGAGACCACACTAGAGGATATTTTCTTCCGTTTAAAAGGTACTGGAGTCTCATCGCTGAAAAGCCACATCTTGAGTTAGGTTTGAACCAGCAGCCTTTCAATTACCTGGCAAAGGTGAGTACCACAGAGACTGATAAGTGCCTACTTCCCAACATTGTCTAAGACGCACCTGCAGGGTGCAAACTGGTTAGTGCAAAGGGGAATATTGCTGGGGTTCTGAGTTCAGGCCTTAGCTGGAGCACTGGTTTCTGTTATCCATGTACCTTTCACCAACTTGCTTTGCCATATTCACATGGAAAGTGCCATACCAGAGTAATGAGAGTAAGTTCTAAAATGTGAGGGTTGGTGCATAGCTTGGGACTCCCCCCCTGTGCTGCCATTGGCTCTGGGTGGATTGTTCACTGGCAGGGAGGACTGATTCATTTGTTGCTGAGGAAGCTGCCAGGACAGGTCTCTGGGCACCAGATCTCCCTGATTCTTCCAGCACATCCCAGGCTGCCTCCCTGCCCCAGTCACTGCTGCAGGAGGGTTCTGTATGCACTGAGCCTAAAGTCTTTCCAAGCCTTCTTAGGGCAGTTGGCAGCATGTCAGTCTCATCATCTGAAGGTCCTGAGTTCAAGCCTCAGAGAGAGCAAATGTTTTTGCTGCCCTGCTTCAGAGTTTCTAAAGGAAATTAGAGAAAAGAGACTAGAGCAGGGTGATTTCTAGACACACTCCCATCCAGCCCCCACACACACTTTTCAAAGGCATTAAATTTTCCTTCTTCTTTATGACTTTAATGCAGCTGGAAATACCAATTCCTAGAGATCCCTTCCCACAGAGCACACAATCGTAGTTCAGAAAGCTTGGGGCTACCAGGTTGTTGTGGGCAAGTAGTGAAAAGGATGCACAAAAAAATCCACTAGGGCCATTTCTCCCCTTGCTCACCGCCAAGCAGCTTTGACTCTTGATGACTGTGATGCTGAGACTCCACTGCCTCAGCATCCTCAACCTCCACTTAGACCCCTGTTCATATTCCAGACCCCAACCAGTCAGACCCCAACCCTGCCCAGCCACTCACCTTCTGCCCCAGGTGAACCAGCTGGTGGGCTGCATCCACAGGTAGGTAGCTTATATTGCTCCCCTCAGAACAGCAGCTGCAGCTGTTGGCAGCTAATCCCCCCCCTAAGGCTTGGGGGAAGAAGCTGGGGATCACATTTTATTTCTTCCACACATCGAGTCTCTCTGTGTTTGAACATATTTCTCTCTAACCCTGATTTTAATTCAGAGCCTCTCCCCCCATTTCTGCTTTGTGCCTCATTCCTGTACAGATGTGAACACAAAGAAACTTTTGGTGACCACTTGCAGCTACTTCCCTGAAGATTTTTTAATTTAATGATTGCTGCCTCCTATCCCCATTAAGAACAGCTGATTTTATGCCCAGGCACTTCATCATCCTCCATAACCATGTCATCAAAACCACCTGGATGACTGCTTGAAATTCCTGACACTACACACTCCTCCTCTTTCATGTGTGTGACCTCCACGTGGCTGTTGTAAGATACATTTCCTCCCATTTCTCCAACCTCTAAGGTTTTCACATTGTCATCCAGAGCAGTTTCCTTTTCCGTGTTTCTCTGTGAGATATTTTCCTCATCTAATTTTGGAGGCTGTTTAAATACTTTTAGTTGGGAGATACTGTACAACCTTGTTAAAGCTTTCCCTGACTTGTCTTCTAATTTAACTCTTTTGCCCTCTACAGCGGCAATTTTGTATGGTCCCACGTAGGTAGGTTCCAGCTGCCCTCCCTTTCTTGTTTTCCTTCTCGCATTCAGTAATATGACAGTGTCACCAACCTTTAATGTTATTTCCCCATATTTATGAGTGTTAGTTTTGGCATACTGTATTTGTTGCTTTTCTTGTGCATTTGAAATATTACTAATAGCCACTTTAGTTTCAGCATCATGGCTACCTTCATTTTTCATGATGTAGTCTTTGTAGTATTCTTCATCGAATTGCTCTAAATCTGTTGGTTTTGGAAACAAATGGAGAAGGAGTTGTGTTTGTAAAATGAACAATCAAAATAATATATGCACCTGAAAGCTGAAGGACGCTTACCATGTACTTGTCTGACACTTGGTCTGGAAATCTTGGCTCAACGCCATAGAGTGGTTGATAGGGTGAAAATTTGGTTGTCATGTTTGGTTTTGTTTGCAAAGAAAACACAATGTCACCTAGAAATTCATCCCAATTAGTCGCACTGTCATCAACCAACTTCCACAGTGCTCTGTAAAAAGTGGTGATGGATTATTTGTGGGGGAAGGGGAAAGTACTGTCTTTACTGAGAGAAATTGTATGCAATCAAAAAGGTGTAAAGAGGCCATGATAGTGTAGTGGGATAATTCCTTTTACTTGAAATAAAAGACAAGTTGAGTTTCAATGTACTAAAAATGTGAAGCAATTTGTAGCTTCTGTCGTAGTGCATTCTCCTTTCTATTAATACTAGGGTGACCAGATATCCCCATTTTATAGGGACAGTCCTGATTTTTGGGTCTTTTTCTTATATAGGCTCCTATTACCCCCCCTTCCCCTCACAACCTTCTGTCCTGATTTTTCACACTTGCTGTCTGGTAACCCTAATTAATACTGTGATGTTCAGTGCCCTAAAATTACCTTTTGATTGATTTGTTTGTGTTTTCAGCTAGTCCCTTGGTTTGTGGATGGTATGGGCTGGTCAAGCTCCGTTGTATTCCCACTTTTTTGCACATCTCTAGGTTAAGCTGAAAGGAAAAATTATATGCCATTAACTTTCCTCTGGACAGGTTTGGTGTGTAAAAAGAAAAGAAAGAATAAAAGGTTATGTGACAGTGTACCCCATAAGGCTTTATGTGGGGGTGTGCTTATGTATGTATGATATGACTGGAATATGGTTTTTCTACATATGCTATGTAACATATCTATGTAAAGGTTATGATCTACAGCTTATGTTCATCCTAGTTGTATGCATGTACCATTTGTGTGTTCAAAGTTATGAAAATTGGCTGTATACTTGCTTGATTTCTAAGTAGCCTTAATTAGAACATTTAGTCACTTCTTGGGAAAGGAATGTGCAAGTTAAGTGCTCAGTCAGGAAGCACTTAACAGACAAAAGAGCTTGGAAGGCTCCAATCCACATAAGAAGTCTACCTGAGGATGTTCAGGGTAGCACCTGGGTGATGGCTGCTAGCTGCAAGTCCTGAGTCATGCATGGGCATGTGACTTGCCCATGTGATTCCAAATCTCCATTTTGTGACTGGATTCTACACAAGAGAAGAGAGGGGTGTCCACCCAGAAGAGAAAGTCTATTTAAACCCCGGGGAGACCCCTCCATTTGGTCTTCAGCCGGCTTAAGTTAGAGCCTCTCCAGCCCAGGAGACCTGAAGGAAACTGGAACAATGGACAGTGACTACGGGGGCGGGGGCGAGTGATAGCTGGACCCAGACTAAAAGAAGTTTAGTCTGAAAAAGGAGACTCACTGAAACATCTGAGGGTGAGGACAGTATTCAGTTTTTATTTACTGTATTAGAGATAAATCTTTGTGTTTTGTTTTGTTTTATTTTATTTGGTAATTCACTTTGTTCTGTCTGTTACTACTTGGAACCACTTAAATCCTACTTTCTGTACTCATTAAAATCTCTTTTTACTTATTAATTAACCTGGAGTACGTGTTAGTACCGGGAGCAGGGGAGTGGGGAGCAGCTGTGCATATCTCTCTATTAGTGTTACAGAGGGCGAACAATCTGAGTTTGCCCTATATAAGCTGTATACAGGGTAAAACAGTTTTATTTAGGGTTTGAACCCCATTGGGAGTTGGCATCTGAGTGCTAAAGGCAGGAACACTTCCTAAGCTGCTTCTAGGAAAGCCTACAGCTGTTAAGGGACGTGGCTCAGACCTGGGTCTGGGTTTGGAGCAGGCTAGCGGGTCTGGCTCAAACCAGGCAGGGTTCAGGTGTCCTAGGCTGGAAAGGGCAGGAAAGCAGGGGCAGGAGTAGGCTTGGCACATCAGTTGGCAGCTCCTAAGGGGTTTTCTGTGATCCAACCCCTGACAGTGGCATAGTCGAGCAGGATCTGTGCACAGCTGATTGCTTTGAGATACTGATGGTGATTTTAAGTGAAGTTTGGGTTGCTGTGGAACAGATGAAGTGGTTACTGGTTTGTTATTTTCAGTTTGCTTATTTCGGGTAAGGAAAATAGGGACAGAAAAGGAAGCACAATAAGTAAGAGTGAGGATCAGAACAAGCTAGAACTGTACAGGTTGCAAATTACCCAGAAAGGCTGAACACTGGGTGCTGCAAAAGTCTCTGTTAACTAAGAAGCCCCTGAGCTGAGTGCATCCCAGTTTCAGTGAACTACAGAGGGAGTGTGGCCCAGTACAAGAAAGCAGGAAAATGACTACCAGTGAAGCAGCTACTAAACTAGAGCTGGCTAGACTGGAAGCAGAAGAGTAAGAAAACAAACATAAGAGACTTATCAAATTTTAAAAAAATAGAAATTAATGCAGCAGCAGACAGAGAAGAAGATGCCCACAAAACAGCTATGGAGGCAGAAAGAGCCAAAGAGGAGGCTTCCCTCAAGAGAGAGATGGAGGCCTAGAAGTATGAACTGGTTGTTATGGAGTTGAGGAAACAAACCCCTCCAGCTGCTGGTTCCACTTCCCCAAAAATCCACAGATGGGCGCAACTAAGCCCCCAGTATGATGAAATCAGCGATACTGCCGAATATTTCATCACCTTTGAAAGACTGTGTGTACCCTCCATGCAATCCCTGAAGATCAAAAGATGACCACATTGATAGCAAAATTGACTGGCAGCGCTCTGGACATATTGAGTAAGATGCCTATTGATGCTTCAAACTATGGTAAATTTAAGGAACTGGTTTTGAAACTGTGTCAGATTACACCCGAAACCTACAGGGTTAAATTCAGGAGTCTTAAAAGGAGATCTGGATTGAGTAATGTGGTTTATGCAAATGAAATGAGAAATTTGGTAGATAAGTGATTGAGGGGTAATGGCATTACAAGCTTTGAAGGAATGTGTGATTTGGTTACTCAGGAATAGTTCCTGAAAGTGTGCAGTGATGATGTAAAACAGTATTTGTGGGACAAAAAGGTAAATGCAGTGGGTGAATTAGCTGGGTATGCAGACTCTTATGCACCAGCACAAGTTGCAATTAAACATGAACCACTGGCAGAGGGGCACAGGGCTGGTGGAAAGCAGAACAACCTCTTTACCCCTGGGGAAAAGGAGGCAGGGCGTTCACCTCCCCTTTCCCCTGTGACCCGTCCCAAATCTCCTGTGCAAGCAGAGGAGCCCAAGAGGTGCTCTCATCATAAGTCCACTGAGCACCTGAGGAGTAAGTGTCCCTCGCTGAGTGGAAACAGGCAACAAGTAACACATGCTGCTGCTGCTTTTCAGAGGCAGGCTGCTGCCTCTTTCCACATAGGATGTGTGAAGCTTGCGTCTACAGAACCCAGCAGTGAGCATATACATGCTGTTAAACTGAATGGGAGATTAATCACTGGATTGAGAGACACAGGCTCTGAGATTTCTGTGGTCAGGAGGGACCTGCTCCAGGAGGAGGATTTGTCGCCAGGCAAAGTGGCAGAACTGGAACGGGTGGGGGGGCTACTTGCACCTTTAACTGAAATTCACAGGCAAACTAAAAATTTGCCGGCTGAGCTGGCTGACTGCCACCATGGCCCACAGCTTGGCACCATTTCTACTGGGGCTGATTTCTGTAATGTGGCAGAATCTGGCCCTGGGTTGGTGAGCAGTGAGCAGGAATTGTGTGCTAACAGCCCTGGGGAGTGGGGTGGGGGTGAAGCCACAGGGACTGCTGGGAAAATAGGAAAGTGTCTCTTAGGAGGGGGATGTACCACCCTATAGCATGGGGGGCCACCCAGCTGCTGGTCAGCAGGGGGAAGGGCCTGCCCTGGGGTGCACAGAGGCATGTGCCCCGAAGGTGGGGGTTGGGGTCCTGGTGACCACTGCGGTGGGAACAGATCTCCAAGGACTCTGTTGCAGGAAGCAAACCCAACCTGAGTGAAAAGGGGGGAATTTTGCTGGCCAGTGAAGGGTCTGTCATAGCTGGTAGCTGTGAGCCCACAGCCAGACCAGGGTCACCTTCTCTTCTGGAAAAAAGAAAAGGAGTACTTGTGGCACATTAGAGACTAACCAATTTATTTGAGCATAAGCTTTCGTGAGCTACAGCTCACTTCATCAGATGCATACTGTGGAAAGTGTAGAAGATCTTATTATATACACACAAAGAATGAAAAAATACCTCCTCCCACCCCACTCTCCTGCTGGTAATAGCTTATCTAAAGTGATCACTCTCCTTACATTGTGTATGATAATCAAGGTGGGCCATTTCCAGCACAAATCCAGGGTTTAACAAGAACGTTGGGGGGGAGGGAGGAGGAGGGTAGGAAAAAACAAGGGGAAATAGGCTACCTTGCATAATGACTAAGCCACTCCCAGTCTCTATTCAAGCCTAAGTTAATTGTATCCAATTTGCAAATGAATTCCAATTCAGCAGTTTCTCTCTGGAGTCTGGATTTGAAGTTTTTTTGTTGTAAAATAGCGACTTTCATGTCTGTAATTGCGAGACCAGAGAGATTGAAGTGTTCTCTGACTGGTTTATGAATGTTATAATTCTTGACATCTGATTTGTGTCCATTTACTCTTTTACGTAGAGACTGTCCAGTTTGACCAATGTACATGGCAGAGGGGCATTGCTGGCACATGATGGCATATATCACATTGGTGGATGTGCAGGTGAATGAGCCTCTGATAGTGTGGCTGATGTTATTAGGCCCTGTGATGGTGTCCCCTGAATAGATATGTGGGCACAGTTGGCAACGCGCTTTGTTGCAAGGATAGGTACCTGGGTTAGTGGTTCTGTTGTGTGGTATGTGGTTGCTGGTGAGTATTTGCTTCAGGTTGGGGGGGCTGTCTGTAGGCAAGGACTGGCCTGTCTCCCAAGATTTGTGAGAGTGTTGGGTCATCCTTCAGGATAGGTTGTAGATCCTTAATAATGCGTTGGAGGGGTTTTAGTTGGGGGCTGAAGGTGACGGCTAGTGGCGTTCTGTTATTTTCTTTGTTAGGCCTGTCCTGTAGTAGGTGACTTCTGGGAACTCTTCTGGCTCTATCAATCTGTTTCTTCACTTCTGCAGGTGGGTATTGTAGTTGTAAGAATGCTTGATAGAGATCTTGTAGGTGTCTGTCTCTCTCTGAGGGGTTGGAGCAAATGCGGTTGTATTGCAGAGCTTGGCTGTAGTCGATGGATCGTGTGGTGTGGTCATGGTGAAAGCTGGAGGCATGTAGGTAGGAATAGTGGTCAGTAGGTTTCCGGTATAGGGTGGTGTTTAAGTGACCATCACTTATTAGCACTGTAGTGTCCAGGAAGTGGATCTCTTGTGTGGACTCGACCAGGCTGAGGTTGATGGTGGGATGGAAATTGTTGAAATCATGGTGGAATTCCTCAAGGGCTTCTTTTCCATGGGTCCAGATGATGAAGATGTCATCAATATAGCGCAAGTAGAGTAGGGGTGTTAGGGGACAAGAGCTGAGGAAGCGTTGTTCTAAATCAGCCATAAAAATGTTGGCATACTGTGGGGCCATGCGGGTACCCATGTCAGTGCCGCTGATCTGAAGGTATACATTGTCCCCAAATGTAAAATAGTTATGGGTAAGGACAAAGTCACAAAGTTCAGCCACCAGGTTAGCCGTGACATTATCGGGGATAGTGTTCTTGACGGCTTGTAGTCCATCTTTGTGTGGAATGTTGGTGTATAGGGCTTCTACATCCAAGGTGGCCAGGATGGTGTTTTCAGGAAGATCACCGATGGATTGTAGTTTCCTCAGGAAGTCAGTGGTGTCTCGAAGATAGCTGGTAGTGTAGGGCCTGAGGAGGGAGTCTATATAGCCAGACAATCCTGCTGTCAGGGTGCCAATGTCTGAGATGATGGGGTGCCCAGGATTCCCAGGTTTATGGATCTTGGGTAGTAGATAGAATATCCCAGGTCGGGGTTCCAGGGGTGTGTCTGTGCGGATTTGATCTTGTGCTTTTTCAGGGAGTTTCTTGAGCAAATGCTGTAGTTGCTTTTGGTAACCCTCAGTGGGATCAGAGGGTAATGGCTTGTAGAAAGTGGTGTTGGAGAACTGCCGAGCAGCCTCTTGTTCATATTCCGACCTATTCATGATGACAACAGCACCTCCTTTGTCAGCCTTTTTGATTATGATGTCAGAGTTGTTTCTGAGGCTGAAGATGGCATTGTGTTCCTCATGGCTGAGGTTATGGGGCAAGTGATGCTGCTCTTCCACAATTTCAGCCCGTGCACGTCGGTGGAAGCACTCTATGTAGAAGTCCAGTCTGCTGTTTCGACCTTCAGGAGGAGTCCACGCACAATCCTTCTTTTTGTAGTGTTGGTAGGGAGGTCTCTGTGGATTAGTATGTTGTTCAGAGGTGTGTTGGAAATATTCCTTGAGTCCGAGACGTCGAAAATAGGATTCCAGGTCACCACAGAACTGTATCATGTTCGTGGGGGTGGAGGGGCAGAAGGAGAGGCCCTGAGATAGGACAGCTGCTTCTGCTGGGCTGAGAGTATAGTTGGATAGGTTAACAATATTGCTGGGTGGGTTGAGGGAACCACTGCTGTAGCCCCTTGTGGCATGTAATAATTTAGAAAGTTTAGTGTCCTTTTTCTTTTGTAGAGAAGCAAAGTGTGTGTTGTAAATGGCTTATCTAGTTTTAGTAAAGTCCAGCCACGAGGAAGTTTGTGTGGAAGGTTGGTTTTTTTATGAGAGTATCCATTTTTGAGAGCTCATTCTTAATCTTTCCCTGTTTGCTGTAGAGGATGTTGATCAGGTGATTCCGCAGTTTCTATGCCCTGGTCTACACTAGGACTTTAGGTCGAATTTAGCAGCGTTAAATCGATTTAAACCTGCACCCGTCCACACAATGAAGCCCTTTATTTCGACTTAAAGGGCTCTTAAAATCGATTTCCTTACTCCACCCCTGACAAGTGGATTAGCGCTTAAATAGACGTTGCCGGCTCGAATTTGGGGTACTGTGGACACAATTCGATGGTATTGGCCTCCGGGAGCTATCCCAGAGTGCTCCATTCTGACCGCTCTGGACATCACTCTCAACTCAGATGCACTGGCCAGGTAGACAGGAAAAGAACCGCGAACTTTTGAATCTCATTTCCTGTTTGGCCAGCGTGGCAAGCTGCAGGTGACCATGCAGAGCTCATCAGCACAGGTGACCATGATGGAGTCCCAGAATCGCAAAAGAGCTCCAGCATGGACCGAACGGGAGGTACGGGATCTGATCGCTGTATGGGGAGAGGAATCCGTGCTATCAGAACTCCGTTCCAGTTTTCGAAATGCCAAAACCTTTGTGAAAATCTCCCAGGGCATGAAGGACAGAGGCCATAACAGGGACCCGAAGCAGTGCCGCGTGAAACTGAAGGAGCTGAGGCAAGCCTACCAGAAAACCAGAGAGGCAAACAGCCGCTCTGGGTCAGAGCCCCAAACATGCCGCTTCTATGATGAGCTGCATGCCATTTTAGGGGGTTCAGCCACCACTACCCCAGCCGTGTTGTTTGACTCCTTCAATGGAGATGGAGGCAATACGGAAGTAGGTTTTGGGGACGAAGAAGATGATGATGAGGAGGAGGAGGTTGTAGATAGCTCACAGCAAGCAAGCGGAGAAACCGGTTTTCCCGACAGCCAGGAACTGTTTCTCACCCTAGACCTGGAGCCAGTACCCCCCGAACCCACCCAAGGCTGCCTCCTGGACCCAGCAGGCGGAGAAGGGACCTCTGGTGAGTGTACCTTTTAAAATGCTATACATGGTTTAAAAGCAAGCATGTGAAAGGATTACTTTGCCCTGGCATTTGCGGTTCTCCTAGATGTAGTCCTAAAGCCTTTGCAAAAGGTTTCTGGGGAGGGCAGCCTTATTGCGTCCTTCATGGTAGGACACTTTACCACTCCAGGCCAGTAACACGTACTCGGGAATCATTGTAGAACAAAGCATTGCAGTGTATGTTTGCTGGCATTCAAACAACATCCGTTCTTTATCTTTCTGTGTTATCCTCAGGAGAGTGAGATATAATTCATGGTCACCTGGTTGAAATAGAGTGCTTTTCTTCAGGGGACACTCAGAGGAGCCCATTCCTGCTGGGCTGTTTGCCTGTGGCTAAACAGAAATGTTCCCCGCTGTTAGCCACAGGGAGGGGGGAAGGTTGAGGGGGTAGTCACGTGGTGGGAGGAGGCAAAATGCGACCTTGTAACGAAAGCACATGTGCTATGTATGTAATGTTAACAGCAAGGTTTACCCTGAAAGAGTGTAGCGACTGTTTTATAAAATGTGTCTTTTTAAATACCGCTGTCCCTTTTTTTTTCTCCACCAGCTGCATGTGTTTCAATGATCACAGGATCTTCTCCTTCCCAGAGGCTAGTGAAGCTTAGAAAGAAAAAAAAACACACTCGCGATGAAATGTTCTCCAAGCTCATGCTGTCCTCCCACACTGACAGAGCACAGACGAATGCGTGGAGGCAAATAATGTCAGAGTGCAGGAAAGCACAAAATGACCGGGAGGAGAGGTGGAGGGCTGAAGAGAGTAAGTGGCGGGCTGAAGAGAGTAAGTGGCGGACTGAAGACAGGGCTGAAGCTCAAATGTGGCGGCAGCGTGATGAGAGGAGGCAGGATTCAATGCTGAGGCTGCTGCAGGACCAAACCAGTATGCTCCAGTGTATGGTTGAGCTGCAGCAAAGGCAGCTGGAGCACAGACTGCCACTGCTGCCCCTCTGTAACCAACCGCCCTCCTCCCCAAGTTCCATAGCCTCCACACCCAGACGCCCAAGAACGCGGTGGGGGGGCCTCCGGCCAACCAGCCACTCCACCACAGAGGATTGCCCAAAAAAAAGAAGGCTGTCATTCAATAAATTTTAAAGTTGTAAACTTTTAAAGTGCTGTGTGGCATTTTCCTTCCCTCCTCCACCACCCCTCCTGGGCTACCTTGGTAGTCATCCCCCTATTTGTGTGATGAATGAATAACGAATGCATGACTGTGAAGCAACAATGACTTTATTGCCTCTGCAAGCAATGATTGAAGGGAGGAGGGGCGGGTGGTTAGCTTACAGGGAAGTAGAGTGAACCAAGGGGCGGGGGGTTTCATCAAGGAGAAACAAACAGAACTTTCACACCGTAGCCTGGCCAGTCATGAAACTGGTTTTCAAAGCTTCTCTGATGCGTACCGCGCCTTCCTGTGCTCTTCTAACCGCCCTGGTGTCTGGCTCCACATAACCAGCAGCCAGGCGATTTGCCTCAACCTCCCACCCCGCCATAAACGTCTCCCCCTTACTCTCACAGATATTGTGGAGCACACAGCAAGCAGTAATAACAATGGGAATATTGGTTTCGCTGAGGTCTAAGCGAGTCAGTAAACTGCGCCAGCGCACCTTTAAACGTCCAAATGCACATTCTACCACCATTCTGCACTTGCTCAGCCTGTAGTTGAACAGCTCCTGACTACTGTCCAGGCTGCCTGTGTACGGCTTCATGAGCCATGGCATTAAGGGGTAGGCTGGGTCCCCAAGGATACATATAGGCATTTCAACATGCCCAACAGTTATTTTCTGGTCTGGGAATAAAGTCCCTTCCTGCAGCTTTTGAAACAGACCGGAGTTCCTGAAGATGCGAGCGTCATGTACCTTTCCCGGCCATCCCACGTTGATGTTGGTGAAACGTCCCTTGTGATCCACCAGAGCTTGCAGCACTATCGAAAAGTACCCCTTGCGGTTTATGTACTCGGCAGCTTGGTGCTCCAGTGCCAAGATAGGGATATGGGTTCCGTCTATAGCCCCACCACAGTTAGGGAATCCCATTGCGGCAAAGCCATCCACTATGACCTGCACGTTTCCCAGGGTCACTACCCTTGATATCAGCAGATCTTTGATTGCATGGGCTACTTGCATCACAGCAGCCCCAACAGTAGATTTGCCCACTCCAAATTGATTCCCAACTGACCGGTAGCTGTCTGGCGTTGCAAGCTTCCACAGGGCTATCGCCACTCGCTTCTCAACTGTGAGGGCTGCTCTCATCTTGGTATTCATGCGCCTCAGGGCAGGGGAAAGCAAGTCACAAAGTTCCATGAAAGTGCCCTTACGCATGCGAAAGTTTCGCAGCCACTGGGAATTGTCCCAGACCTGCAACACTATGCGGTCCCACCAGTCTGTGCTTGTTTCCCGAGCCCAGAATCGGCGTTCCACAGCATGAACCTGCCCCATTAGCACCATGATGCATGCATTGTCAGGGCCCATGCTTTCAGAGAAATCTGTGTCCATGTCCTGATCACTCACGTGACCGCGCTGACGTCGCCTCCTCACCCGGTATCGCTTTGCCAGGTTCTGGTGCTGCATATACTGCTGGATAATGCGTGTGGTGTTTAATGTGCTCCTGATTGCCAAAGTGAGCTGAGCGGCCTCCATGCTTGCCTTGGTATGGCGTCCGCACAGAAAAAAGGCGCGGAACGATTGTCTGCCGTTGCTCTGACGGAGGGAGGGGCGACTGACGACACGGGTTACAGGGTTGGCTTCAGGGAGCTAAAATCAACAAAGGGGGTGCCTGTACATCAAGGAGTATTTCAGGCAGGACTTCACGAAGGGTTCCAATAAGAAATGGTGCACCTAAGTTATCATTCTTATTGGAACAAGGAGGTTAGCCTGGCCTCTGATTGATACATGGCTAGATTTACCTCGCTGCACCTTCTCTGAGTGACTGCAGTGTGACCTAGAGGAATGAGTCCCCTAGACAGGGGAGGAGGCAAATGAGTACAAAACCAATCTGGTCTATTTCTTGTTTTGACCCACTCCATCTATCTTTTACATCTTTGGCTGGCAGCAGACGGTGCAGAAGGACTGCATGCCATCCACATCTCATGGCTGCTTGGCAGAAGATGGTACAGTACGACTGCTAGCCATCCTCATCTCTTGCCTGCCTGGCAGAAGATGGTACAATACGACTACTAGCAATCTTCATCTCTTGCCTGCCTGGCAGAAGATGGTACAGTACGACTGCTAGCAGTCCGTATCGCCTGCCCGCTCACCATAAGACGGTTCAATAGGACTGACTGCAGGACTAAAGAGAATGACCTGGTCAAGTCACTCCAAATTTAGTCCCTGCGCCCATGTCTGCCCAGGCGCTCCCAGCCGACGTGGCCAGGAGCACCTCGGACACAACGAGGACGACTACCAGTCGTATTGCACCATCTGCTGCCAGAAGGCAATGGGTTGCTGCTACTGTGCAGCAAAGCCGTACCGCATCTGCCAGCACCCAGGAGACATAGGGTGACGGTTACCTGAGCGGGCTCCATGCTTGCCGTGGTATGGCGTCTGCACAGGTAACTCAGGAAAAAAGGCGCGAAATGATTGTCTGCCCTTGCTTTCACAGAGGGAGGGAGGGAACGGGGGCCTGACGATATGTACCCAGAACCACCCGCGACAATGTTTTAGCCCCATCAGGCATTGGGATCTCAACCCAGAATTCCAATGGGCAGCGGAGACTGCGGGAACTGTGGGATAGCTACCCACAGTGCAACGCTCCGGAAGTCGACTCTAGCCTCGGTACTGTGGAAGCGCTCCGCCGAGTTAATGCACTTAATGCACTTAGAGCATTTTCTGTGGGGGGACACACACTCGAATATATAAAACCGATTTCTAAAAAACCAACTTCTATAAATTCGACCTTATTCCGTAGTGTAGACATACCCTGTGTGTGTGCTGTTAGCTCCTGAGAGGTAGAATCCAGTGCCTGCATCTTCGCTTCCCACAGCGAGATATTTTGAGCCCCCAACAATTAGGGGAAGAACAGGTAGATGAAAACTCAAAGAAAGTTTCAATAGTTCTCCTTCCTGGCTGAGCTGGGTGTGCTGTCCAGGTCAAGGATGGTCATTGTCGGGAGGGATGTGGGTCTGGTCCAGTTTGGGGGGGTTGTTCTGGAGAAGGATGTGGGTCTCATATATTTGGAGGTTTGGCCCAGAGCCCAGTCTTTTGGGGGCACAGCTGGTGGTCCTGATTGTAGTCTGTCTGCCTCTCTTCTGGCAGAGAAGGCCAAGTCAGGCTAGTATGAATAATGATGCTGTAAATAACATGTAACAAAGTTGCGGATGTTTTTTCTTTTTAAAAATGTTTTAAGTTTTAAATCTGCCCCAATTTCATCAGGCCCCTGTAGTTCCTATGAGAAATGTGAAGGATGAGCTATTGTAACTTCCCTCTTAGTGGGAACAACAGCTGGCTGGTGTTTTGGCTGCTCAGGCTTTTGTTAGCTAGTTTTACCCACTGTGTTTTCTTTTGCATGTTCTCTTTCATAATGTATTTGATGTACCTGTGTGTAACTTTTTGCCCTAAGGCACACAGCTGTACAGGTTTTATCTACAATCTTTACAAGTTGAAGTTGCAGATGGATGGGCTCCCAGCAATGGCAGCCTTAAGGGGGGGGGCAGCTAGAAGCTGGGGGACTGGATCGGGACCCCCTAGCACTTACTGGTCTCTCTGCCCTGCAGTTTTAGTCCTCCCCCCAAGATTAGCCTGATTATCACGACAAAAGTTTTTTTTCCTCCTCTGCTAATAGCCCACCTTAATTGATTGGTCTCCTTAAGAGTTGGTATGACAACCCTCATTTTCTCGTGTTCTCTGTGTATATATCTTCCTACTGTATTTTCCACTGCATGCATCTGATGAAGTGGGCTTTAGCCCATGAAAGCTTATGCTCAAATAAATTTGTTAGTCTCTAAGGTGGCACAAGTACTCATTATCTTTTCCTGACTGATTGTGCTGCGGGCTCTGCCTGGCTCCAGCGCTGCGGTCCCTCAGCTACCAATGCCACCTGGGAACCTTGATCGATTCCAGCTTTAAGGAGTGCTGAAATCCATCTGTCTCTTTCTCTCTCTCTCTCTAGGTATAGCCTCCTGACCCTGCCTTATGTGATCAGTTATAGTTTGCTAGCCCTAACTTTTGTAATCATAGAATATCAGGGTTGGAAGGGACCTCAGGAGGTCATCTAGTCCAACCCCCTGCTCAAAGCAGGATCAGTCCCCAACTAAATCATCTCAGCCAGGGCTCTGTCAAGCCTGACCTTAAAAACCTCTAAGGAAGGAGATTCTACCACCTCCCTAGGTAACGCATTCCAGTGTTTCACCACCCTCCTAGTGAAAAAGGTTTTCCTAATATCCAACCTAAACCTCCCCCACTGCAACTTGAGACCATTACTCCTTGTCCTGTCCTCTTCTACCACTGAGAATAGTCTAGAACCGTCCTCTTTGGAACCACCTCTCAGGTAGTTGAAAGCAGCTATCAAATCCCCCCTCATTCTTCTCTTCTGCAGACTAAACAATCCCAGTTCCCTCAGCCTCTCCTCATAAGTCATGTGGTCCAGATCCCTAATAATTTTTGTTGCCCTTCGCTGGACTCTCTCCAATTTATCCACATCCTTCTTGTAGTGCGGGGCCCAAAACTGGACACAGTACTCCAGATGAGGCCTCACCAATGTCAAATAGAGGGGAATGATCACGTCCCTCGATCTGCGGGCTATGCCCCTACTTATACATCCCAAAATGCCATTGGCCTTCTTGGCAACAAGGGCACACTGTTGACTCATATCCAGCTTCTTGTCCACTGTCACCCCTAGGTCCTTTTCCGCAGAACTGCTGCCTAGCCATTCGGTCCCTCGTCTGTAGCGGTGCATTGGGTTCTTCCGTCCTAAGTGCAGGACCCTGCACTTATCCTTGTTGAACCTCATCAGATTTCTTTTGGCCCAATCCTCCAATTTGTCTAGGTCCCTCTGTATCCTATCCCTGCCCTCCAGCGTATCTACCACTCCTCCTAGTTTAGTATCATCTGCAAATTTGCTGAGAGTGCAATCCACACCATCCTCCAGATCATTTATGAAGATATTGAATAAAACCGGCCCCAGGACCGACCCTTGGGGCACTCCACTTGATACCGGCTGCCAACTAAACATGGAGCCATTGATCACTACCCGTTGAGCCCGACAATCTTGCCAACTTTCTACCCACCTTATAGTGCATTCATCCAGCCCATACTTCTTTAACTTGCTGTCAAGAATACTGTGGGAGACCGTGTCAAAAGCTTTGCTAAAGTCAAGAAACAATACATCCACTGCTTTCCCTTCATCCACAGAACCAGTAATCTCATCATAGAAGGCGATTAGATGAGTCAGGCATGACCTTCCCTTGGTAAATCCATGCTGACTGTTCCTGATCACTTTCCTCTCATGTAAGTGCTTCAGGATTGATTCCTTGAGGACCTGCTCCATGATTTTTCCGGGGACTGAGGTGAGACTGACTGGCCTGTAGTTCCCAGGATCCTCCTTCTTCCCTTTTTTAAAGATTGGCACTACATTAGCCTTTTTCCAGTCATCCGGGACTTCCCCCGTTCGCCACGAGTTTTCAAAGATAATGGCCAATGGCTCTGCAATCACAGCCGCCAATTCCTTTAGCACTCTCGGATGCAATGCGTCCGGCCCCATGTGTTAGCCGACGGCCAAGGATGTTTGGTGAGGAATTATTTAAACTCAGTACCAATGTGGACACAAGAACAAATGGATATAAACTGGCCACTAGGAAATTTAGATTAGAAATTAGACGAAGGTTTCTAACCATCAGAGGAGTGAAGTTTTGGAATAGCCTTCCGAGGGAAGTAGTGGGGGCAAAAGATCTATCTTGCTTTAAGATTAAACTCGATAAGTTTATGGAGGAGATGGTATGATGGGATAACATGGTTTTGGTAATTAAATATTCATGGTAAATAGGCCCAATGGACTGTGATGGGTTTTTAGATGGGGTAAGATCCAAGTTACCCGGGAAAGAATTTTCTGTAGTATCTGGCTGATGAATCTTGCCCATATGCTCAGGGTTTAGCTGATCGCCATATTTGGGGTCGGGAAGGAATTTTCCTCCAGGGCAGATTGGAAGGCCCTGGAGGTTTTTCGCCTTCCTCTGTAGAATGGGGCACGGGTCACTTGCTGGAGGATTCTCTGCTCCTTGAGGTCTTCAAACTACAATTTGAGGACTTCAATAGCACAGATATAGGTGTGAGGTCTTTTTTAGGAGTGGTGGGTGAAATTCTGTGGCCTGCATTGTGCAGGAGGGTCAGACTAGATGATCATAATGGTCCCTTCTGACCTAAATATCTATGAATCTATGAATCTCCATTTGCCATTTGGTTTCTTAATGGGCCACACAGGAGAATTAAAGCGAGAGTGAGTACGAATTAAAATTCCTCGCTGTTCCAAATCTTTGATCAGGTCAGTAACAGGGCTTATGGCCTCAGCTGGGACATTATACTGCTTTGTGTTTGTTACTGTTGAGGGCGGGAGAGCAGGCGCGCTGCTAAGTAAGTTTACAGAATAGTGGGGAGGGCTTTCCTCTTCCAGGTGGGTGGCATGAGGAACAGAACTGACTCCAAAAGCCCATCTTTCCCCATTAATCCTTCCCTTCTTTCCTCTTAAAACGTCCATGCCCAGTAGGTTGGCATTGCCCAAAATCACCTCATATTTTCGGGGCTGATGGTGGGGTTGCAAGGGGATATCCAGTTTTATCTTAACTAATGGGTAAGTTATGGTACTGCCATTTACCCCTGTAACAAGTACCTGCTTTCCGCCAGTAGGTGGCGAGCCCTGAAAAGTTTCTCACTTAATCATGGACCTTTGAGCCCCTGTGTCCATTAAGAAAGGAATAATGTGTTTGTCATTTACAGTAACATGTATCCGGGGGTCTTTTGCTGTTGTTTTCTCCTCTTTGGATTTAAGCTGGTTTATTAGGAGAGGAGATTGACCCCCGCAAGCTAGTTTCCCTGCTCTGGTAACTCTTGCAGTTGCCGCAGCAATGGAGTATACCGGGTGTCTGCAGGTGGGGGAGGAGGAGAGAGCTGCAGAGGTGCACTGGGAGTAGCATTAGTTGTCTCCCAGTCAGCTCTTTTAAAGGTGGTGAATAACTTTAGCCGCTCTGTGGGCAGTCCATTTATCACATCTCTGGGATAACCTAAAGCCAGACATTGTCTCCACAACTTGGCTCTAAGCTCCTTTTCCTCCTGGGTTGGCTCTCGCTTGTTTTTATGTCCTTTAGATGGTGCCCCCTTGTTTCCCTGAAGGGAACGCATCTTAGCTTTGCCTGTCAGTGCTCTGATGTCTCCGAATTCTCTAAAGTATGACACCAGAAGGTTTAGCAGTGCCCGAAAGATACTGTTATGTGCTGCAGCTTCTGATCTAAGGGACAGTGCCATAGCCCTGTGGTTACTCGGAACTCCCTTAAGCAGGGGTCTGAGATCATCTACATCTACCTGACCCTCCCATGGGCTTTCATAGGCTAACTCTTGAGGGTTTTGGCCAAGCATGCTAATGACAGCCACAGTTAATAGAGCTGTTTTTAACCTCATCTATGTTGGTCCAGTGCATTACTGTGAGTTCATCTCGGTCTGCTGGGTAAATTCCTCTTGCCCATTGACAAGCCAGAGACCAACGTGTTTTAGGGGTGTTCCCCTCTGAGTGTTCCAGGAATATTCCTGCACCAAAGTTAAGGCGCTCAGTTTCTTGGGCTGTCAGGCGTATATATCCACCCCCAGTGTCCCAGAGGCGGACCAGCCACTCTATTATACCTTCCTCAGGCTTTTTAGCAAAATCTCCCTGGATTGTTTTTAACTCCATGGGAGTATATTGGCGGGTGGTAATTTTGGTAAAGTGTGTTGGAGCTTTACTCCCTTTTCCCTTTTTACCTCCCTTCTTTGTTTTTGAAGAGGTGGATGGATAATTGTCATCCCCTTCTTCATCCAGCTCTGCCCCACTCAAATTTTCCTCATGTTCTTCTGATTTGTGATGTGTGATAGCTGGTCTTAATTTTACAGAGGGACCTTCCTCCTCAGAGGAGGGGGACTCATCTGCTGAATCCCAAATGTCTCCATCCCATTCCTCAGGGTCTAGCCAGAGAGCAGTCTCAACTTTAGCCCGGTTGATACTGCGTGTTTTAGTCTCCAGCTTTTCCCTTCGTTCTATCCCTTCTTTCTCAATTAAGGGAAGTAATCTTTTCTGAAGATGTTCCATATCCCTATTCAGTGTTCTTACTCTGGTATCTAAATTCTGGCATTCCTTGCGCAGTGTGTCCCTTTCCTGTTGTAGCCTATTCTATTGCCAGACTATGATAATCCTTACAGGCAGCTTGCCAAATGTTAGTAAGCAGCCATATACAAGCACCTTTTCCTTTCCCTTTCTTCATCTTGCAGGCAGTTCTCCAGTTACAGAAATGCTGCCAGATCTCTGCTGGTTTTCCCCAATATTTCTCCAGCAGTTCTTTGCTCCACAGAGGATTTCCCCATCCCTCTTGGGTCAAACTTTTCTCTAGCTCAGAGAATTCTGTGGTGTTTATCATGACTGGTTTCATTGTGTTACTGTAGTGCAGCCTATATCACAATCCTGTTCGTGACGCCAATTTCTGTTACCCGACGGCCAAGGATGTTTGGTGAGGTGCCAGCTATGCCCGTTTATACCATCTGTGACTTTAACCGCTAGGACGCACTGTCCCTTCGCGGCGGGCAGCCCAGGCTAGGCTGACGGATGCCCCAAGGTCCTAACCACCCATGACTTTAACTGCTAGAGCTCAGAGCTCCTTCGCAGCGGGCAGTCAATACTGACTGACAGGTGCCCCAATGGCAGCACTAAGAGCCTCTCCACACCCGTGACTTTAACTGCTAGAGCTCAGAGCTCCTTCGCAGCGGGCAGCCAGGATTGACTGACAGGTGCCCCAAGAGTTTGCCCCGTGGAGGCGGCACAACTCAACGCTAGGCTCTTAGTACTCTCACCTAATGGCCAGGCTTTAGAGCCAAAACGGCTGAGGTTCTTTAATTGTGTTGGCTGCTTTACAGTAAACCAGAGAAAACCAGTCAGGCTTATGCATAAATGGTTACCAAAATTTATTAAGCTAGATTCTAATCATGTGGTTACAAAATTGCTAGTGCCTACTTATTTAAATGTAGAGATGTTACACACACAAACAAGTTACAAAACTGAAGCCACAATCCCAAAGAAAGAAAACAAAGTATAGAGCTCTATTTCAAAATATGTGTACACTAAAGATAGGAGATCAGGTGTGGGTGCTTCTTACCCTCCTTGCATCTCTCGATTCCAGGGGTGCCAAGCCAGGATCGGTCACTCAATTCCGCGGAAAGACGAATAAGGGACAAGGCGTAGGGACCCTCTTAGCTGCAGAAGCCTTGGGAGGCTGTCACTTATCTGACCAGCAGATAGATAGTGAAAAGCACTCAAAAATCATGGTGCTGTAGGTCCCCTACTTATACCTCTGTACTCCTTTATTCTCTTTCTCCTTTCTTATGCCAAATTGAGGCTGGTCTGTCGGGGTGACGCCAGCTTTCACAAGAGTAGTTTACACTTGCAAAGGAGAGAAACAATAAGTTTCGACTACTGGACATTTCTTTTATCAGGGTAAATATTTTCCCACCTAGGATGTTGGTGTGTGTGCATCATGCTATTTAGTTGGGGCTAAGAGCCATGTCTGTCACAGGGCCTCTGCCTGCTGTGAGCTTAATCCTTGTATCTGTTCCCAGAGGCACATTGTAGCAGCACACCTGTGCTTTCACAGCTTCAAAGGCTGTGCTGGAATATATGTTAAGTGCCCTGTTCCTGCTTCCTCCTGTGTTTCCAGCAATGCTGGTCTGAGGGGGGGGGGGGCGGCTGTCTGGCTACACCATGGACTTGTGCATGTCCAGCTTTTCTAAATAGTCCCTAACCACTTCTTTCTCCACAGAGGGCTGGTCACTTCCTCCCCATGCTGTGATGCCCAGCGCAGCAGTCTGGGAGCTGACCTTGTTCGTGAAGACAGAGGCAAAAAAAGCATTGAGTACATTAGCTTTTTCCACATCCTCTGTCACTAGGTTGCCTCCCTCATTCAGTAAGGGGCCCACACTTTCCTTGACTTTCTTCTTGTTGCCAACATACCTGAAGAAACCCTTCTTGTTACTCTTAAGATCTCTTGCTAGCTGCAGCTCCAGGTGTGATTTGGGCCTCCTGATTTCATTCCTACATGCCCGAGCAATATTTTTGTACTCTTCCCTGATCATTTGTCCAATCTTCCACTTCTTGTACGCTTCTTTTTTATGTTTAAGATCTGCAAGGATTTCACCGTTAAGCCAAGCTGGTCGCCTGCCATATTTACTATTCTTTCGACACATCGGGATGGTTTGTCCCTGTAACCTCAATAGGGATTCCTTGAAATACAGCCAGCTCTCCTGGACTCCTTTCCCCTTCATGTTATTCCCCCAGGGGATCCTACCCATCAGTTCCCTGAGGGAGTCGAAGTCTGCTTTCCTGAAGTCCAGGGTCCGCATTCTGCTGCTTACCTTTCTTCCCTATGTCAGCATCCTGAACTCAACCAACACATAGTCACTGCCTCCCAGATTCCCATCCACTTTTGCTTTCCCCACTAATTCTTCCCGGTTTGTGAGCAGCAGGTCAAGAAAAGCTCCCCCCCCCAGTTGGCTCCTCTAGCACTTGCACCAGGAAATTGTCCCCTACATTTTCCAAAAACTTCCTGGATTGTCTATGCACCGCTGTATTGCTCTCCCAGCAGATATCAGGAAGATGAAAGTCGCCCATGAGAACCAGGGCGTGTGATCTAGTAGCTTCTGCGAGTTGCCGGAAGAAAGCCTCATCCCCCTAGTTTGGTGGTCTATAGCAGACTCCCACCACTACATCACCCTTGTTGCTCACTCTTCTAAACTTAATCCAGAGACACTCAGGTTTTTCTGCAGTTTCATACCGGAGCTCTGAGCAGTCATACTGCTCCCTTACATACAGTGCTGCTCCCGCACCTTTTCTGTCCTGTCTGTCCTTCCTGAACAGTTTATAACCATCCATGACAGTTGTCAAGGTTCCTCCCCCACTCTGAATGCTAGGGTACAGATGTGGGGACCTGCATGAAAACCTCCTAAGCTTATCTTTACCAGCTTAGGTCAAAACTTCCCCAAGGTACAACATATTCCACCCTTTGTCCTTGGATTGGCCGCTACCACCACCAAACAAATACTGGTTACTGGGGAAGAGCTGTTTGGAAACGTCTTTCCCCCCAAATACTTCCCAAAACCTTGCACCCCACTTCCTGGACAAGGTTTGGTACAAAGCCTCACCAATTTGCCTAGGTGACTACAGACCCAGACCCTTGGATCTTAAGAACAATGAACAATCCTCCCAACACTTGCATCCCCCCCTTTCCTGGGAAATGTTGGATAAAAAGCCTCACCAATTTGCATAGGTGACCACAGACCCAAACCCTTGGATCTGAGAACAATGAAAAAGCATTCAGTTTTCTTACAAGAAGACTTTTAATAGAAATAGGAGTAAATAGAAGTAAAGAAATCCCCTCTGTAAAATCAGGATGGTAGATACCTTACAGGGTAATTAGATTCAAAACATAGAGAATCCCTCTAGGCAAAACCTTAAGTTACAAAAAGGATAGACAGAAATAGTTATTCTATTCAGCACAATTCTTTTCTCAGCCATTTAAAGAAATCATAATCTAACACATACCTAGCTAGATTACTTACTAAAAGTTCTAAGACTCCATTCCTGGTCTATCCCCGGCAAAAACAGCATATAGACAGACAGAGCCTTTGTTTCTCTCCCTCCTCCCAGCTTTTGAAAGTATCTTGTCTCCTCATTGGTCATGTTGGTCAGGTGCCAGCGAGGTTACCTTTAGCTTCTTAACCCTTTACAGGTGAGAGGAGTTTTCCTCTGGCCAGGAGGGATTTTAAAGGGGTTTACCCTTCCCTTTATATTTATGACAACAGTACTCCAGTCATGTGAGTTATCCCACCAAGTCTCTGTTATTCCAATCACGTCATAATTCCTTGACATCACCAGGACCTCCAGTTCTCCCTGCTTGTTTCCAAGGCTTTGTGCATTTGTATATAGGCACTTGAGATAACCTGCTGATCGCCCCTCATTCTCAGTATGAGATAGGAGCCCTCACCTCACAGACGTTCCTGCCTGTGCTTCCTCCCGGTATCCCGCTTTCCCACTTACCTCAGAGCTTTGGTCTCCTTCCCCCGGTGAACCTAGTTTAAAGCCCTCCTCACTAGGTTAGCCAGCCTGCTCGCAAAGATGCTCTTCCCTCTCTTCGTTAGGTGGAGCCCGTCTCTGCCCTGCACTCCTCCTTCATGGAACACCATCCCATGGTCAAAGAATCCAAAGCCTTCTCTCCGACACCACCTGCGTAGCCATTCATTGACTTCCAGGATTCGACGGTCCCTACCCTGGTCTTTTCCTTCCACGGGGAGGATGGACGAGAACACCACTTGTGCCTCAAACTCCTTTATCCTTCTTCCCAGAGCCACATAGTCCGCAGCGATCTGCTCAAGGTCATTCTTGGCAGTATCATTGGTGCCCACGTGGAGAAGCAGGAAGGGGTAGCGATCCGAGGGCTTGATGAGTCTCGGCAGTCTCTCCGTCACATTGCGAATCTTAGCCCCTGGCAGGCAGCAGACTTCTCTGTTTTCCCGGTCAGGGCAGCAGATAGATGACTTAGTCCCCCTGAGGAGAGAGTCCCCGACCACCACCACCCGCCTCCTTCTCTTGGGAGGGGTGGTTGTGGAACCCCCAACCTCAGGACAGCGCATCTCATGCCTTCCAACCAGTGGAGTCTCCTTCTGCTTTCTCCCCCCAGATGTATCATCTGGTCCACTCTCCGCAATGGTACCTGTGGAGAGAACATGAAAACGGTTGCTTACCTGTGTCCGCGTTGCTGGTACCCGGACATTCCCCCTTCTTCTTCTGGAGGTCACATGTTGCCAAGCTTCCTCACTGGTCTCTTGGCTCCGCTGTGCAACCTGCTCTAAATCTTTAGAGCTTTATGCCTGTAGAAGCATATCCTGACTTTTATCCAGAAAATCGTCAGATTCTCGTATGCAACGCAGGGTCGATAGCTGTAGCTCCAGACCTTCGATCTTCTCTTCCAATAGGGATACTAGCTTGCACTTTGTACAGACAAAGTCGCTTCTGTCCTGTGGAAGAAAGACAAACATGGCACACCCAGTGCAGGTCACAATAGCTGAACCCCCCCCTTCCATATCACCTTCCTACTATGAGCTTCCTCAGAGAAGTTGGCAAGAGGGCTCCCAGGCAAACTCCTGCTGTGTGCTGCTCTGCTGTTCCCCGCCGCTCAGCTGGTTCGCAGAGCTCTGGCTATTTTTAAACAACCAGGCTTCCCTGAAACAAACAGACAGCCCCAATACCCGCCCCCTGCAGGCTACCACCCAATCAGGCACTCGCTCAGGCTTTCAAACTGCCCTCCCAGCAAACACACACTCGGATACTCACTCAGCAAACACGCACTTGGATACTCACCAATCCCAGGCAAACTCCTGCTGTGTGCTGCTCTGCTGTTTCCCGCTGCTCAGCTGGTTCCTGGAGCTCTGGCTATTTTTAAACAGCCAGGCTTCCCTGAAACAAACAATCAAATTTAAGTTAGATTTAATATTGGAACGGTTTTGTTTGTTTGGCTCCCCTTGTAAGGTTACCACCTGGACATAAATAACTTTCATGGTTAAGCTGATTGCTCTCCCCGCTTAGGGGTGTTTTTGGCTTCTCCATTCACTCTGCAGCAACGCTCCTTGTACCTAAGCTAAAGATCCCTGCAGTGCCCAAAGATCCTCTGAGGTTTGCTCATCAAGTGGATGTTGTATGCATCAGATGAAGTGAGCTGTAACTCATGAAAGCTTATGCTCTAATAAATTTGTTAGTCTCTAAGGTGCCACAAATACTCCTTTTCTTTTTATGGATACAGACTAACATGGCTGCTACTCTGAAACCTCTCATCAAGTGGGTAACGAGCAGAATGGTTGTGGGGACAATTTTTGGGGACAGGGATGTGCTGAACCTGGGGGCAGAGGAGGGTGGTAGATTAAGGTATTGCTCAGCCCAGCCCGCTGAGGCCAAGGACATACGAGAGTAACAGCTTTAAATTGTTGTTCAATCCAGCCAACTGAGTCCCGGGACACATAAGGGGTCAGCTTGTGAGTGCTGATTCCCCAGTCCTCTCAGACATGCTACGTTAATGTGTGTGTGTTCATCAGGTTTGGCGGCTGGAAGACCCCACCCCTGGGGAACCTAGGTCCTGTAGGATAGCTCCATTGGGAGGGAACTTGCAGAAGGAAGGAGTGGCGCTCCATAGGAAAACACAAATAACACAAGCAGTACATTGACAGAATTACAGAATCTCCCCCACACACAGAAGAGTAAACCTAATAAATGAGCGTACCCCAAAGTAACGGGCACATCTGGTAACAGCTCATTTTGGGCTTGTTTTGAAGGGGGATTGACTTCATTCTTGGGACAAGTAATCTGCTATGGCCAAAAATACCTTAGCACTGTGCACCCCTCCACACAAGTCTTATGTACCAAATACTTTGGGTCTTCCTGGGTAAGTCCCTGAATAATCAAGGATCTTTACCAAAAATGTCATCACGTCTTAAAAGGAAGAAAGATTGTCATTGTGTAGACCATGAAACAAGCCTTGCAACTTTTTGAAACGTATCACAACAGTCAACATGGTGGACATCAAGGAATATTCAAAACAAGAACGGCGTTCTTTTTGGTAAAAAGAAAAGGAGGACTTGTGGCACCTTAGAGACTAACAAATTTATTTGAGCATAAGCTTTCGTGATGATGAAGTGAGCTGTAGCTCACGAGAGCTTATGCTCAAATAAATTTGTCAGTCTCTAAGGTGCCACAAGTCCTCCTTTTCTTTTTGCGGATACAGACTAACACGGCTGCTACTCTTAAACCTGTTCTTTTTGTGGAGACTAACCTCCATTGCGATAACCAGGAGAACAGGAAAGTGTGAGGCTGCAGCGCCATCTAGCGGCCAAAGGAGAAATCACCGGCTTCTGGACCTGTGTGCGCTGTTGATTCGCTTAACATGGAAAGCTGCGTAATGCAAGGTTGGGAAAACGAGGTTCTGCTGCACTACATCAACATCTGGAATGACTCAACCCGACAGGACACCGCCTATGATACACTGATACGAGTAACACTCTCAAACAGGTCTCCCCAGCCCCCCCCCACCACCACCACCAGGAGGCAGGTGTGAGAGGATTGTTCTCCCTAACTGACAGAGGGAGAAACAAAGACTGAGAAAGGCGAAGGGCCTTGTCTTATATCACACAACCTGTCGGGATAGAGTTGGGAACAGGACCCGGGTGTCCCGACTTTCAAACTAACCATCAGTCTGGAGTTTCACACACTGAATGATCAGAATAAAGTGACCTGGAATGAGCTACAGACCAACAACCATTCACAGTGATTATTCAGCAAGTGTTTTAGAATCAGTAGAACATCAGAAAATAACAGAACGCCACTAGCCGTCACCTTCAGCCCCCAACTAAAACCCCTCCAACGCATTATTAAGGATCTACAACCTAGCCTAAAGGATGACCCAACACTCTCACAAATCTTGGGAGACAGGCCAGTCCTTGCCTACAGACAGCCCCACAACCTGAAGCAAATACTCACCAACAATCACATACCACACAACAGAACCACTAACCCAGGAACTTATCCTTGCAACAAAGCCCGTTGCCAATTGTGCCCACATATCTATTCAGGGGACACCATCACAGGGCCTAATAACATCAGCCACACTATCAGAGGCTCGTTCACCTGCACATCCACCAATGTGATATATGCCATCATGTGCCAGCAATGCCCCTCTGCCAGGTACATTGGTCAAACTGGACAGTCTCTACGTAAAAGAATAAATGGACACAAATCAGATGTCAAGAATTATAACATTCATAAACCAGTCGGAGAACACTTCAATCTCTCTGGTCACGCAATCACAGACATGAAGGTCGCTATCTTAAAACAAAAAAACTTCAAATCCAGACTCCAGCGAGAAACTGCTGAATTGGAATTCATTTGCAAATTGGATACTATTAATTTAGGCTTAAATAGAGACTGGGAGTGGCTAAGTCATTATGCAAGGTAGCCTGTTTCCTCTTGTTTTTTCCTACCCCCACCCCCAGATGTTCTGGTTTTTAACTTGGATTTAAACTTGAAGAGTGGTCAGTTTGGATGAGCTATTACCAGCAGGAGAGTGAGTTTGTGTGTGTATGGGGGTGGGGGGGATGTGAGAAAACCTGGATTTGTGCAGGAAATAGCCCAACTTGATTGTCATGCACATTGTGTAAAGAGTTGTCACTTTGGATGGGCTATCACCAGCAGGAGAGTGAATTTGTGTGGGGGGGTGGAGGGTGAGAAAACCTGGATTTGTGCTGGAAATGGCCCACCTGATGATCACTTTAGATAAGCTATTACCAGCAGGACAGTGGGGTAGGAGGAGGTATTGTTTCATATTCTCTGTGTATATATAAAGTCTGCTGCAGTTTCCACGATATGCATCTGATGAAGTGAGCTGTAGCTCACGAAAGCTTATGCTCTAATAAATTGGTTAGTCTCTAAGGTGCCACAAGTACTCCTTTTCTTTTTGCGAATACAGACTAACACGGCTGTTACTCTGAAACCTGACATAGAACATCAGAGAGAACCAGGAATGGCTCAGAGACAATCAGCAGCAAGAAGGAGAACAATTCACCAAGCAGATGATTGGTTCTGGCTTATTTGCTGGGCCTTAAAAGAGAACAACAAAGTCCTGAATCTCCTCCCTGCCACTAGACCCCCTGCTCAGCCAATCAGCATTGAGACTCTGGCGGTGGGTTGAAGGTTCCCCAGATGGCCCAGGGATGGCTCAGGTCACCAGTGAGGAGCACTCTCAGAGCACGCTTCCTGTCCCATCTCTTTGGGAGGCCCTCCCACCATGAGGGCTACAGAGCAGCCCCCTCCTCGCCAGTGGAGGGAGGGAAGCAGGAAAAGGGAAACCAAAAAAGACAAACCCCAATGACTCTAAGGGACAAAGGGCTAGGTGGGGGAAAATTGTCCCACCTTAACCTTGTGTTTTCCGTGCCTAGAATTTGGCCAGCACCAGGTGGATCAGGCTGCCTAGGTACCCAACCTCTCTGGGGCTCTTACCTTCTCCACAGGGACGTCTGTCTTCTCACTAAATTAGCAGTGGGAAAGGAGAAAACTCCAGAGAGGCTCCACCTTGCGCTCATATACATGACCCTGAATTCTCTCTCAGTCCTCAAGGAGAGAATCCCTGCAGCAAAGCCCCGGGGGTCTCTGAGATCCCCCTGCCCTGCAGCCTGTCCTACCTGGCCGTTGTCATGGTCTCTCTGTGAGGTCACTGCCTCCCAACCTCCTTTGACCAATCAGCTGAGTGCTGCAAAAGGCCCTTGTGATGTCACGGCCACACCCAGCCCTGCCCTGCAGGGCTAATGTCCTGCCCCTAGCCAGCTCCTGTGCATGTTTGAGCTGCTCCCCCTGGGTCACCCCCCCACACACACACTCAGTGTTAGTGCTAGGAATCAAGCAGGCAACACGTGGAACCATCAGAGGCTGCTCAATGTACCACACTCGGTTTTGCAGAGATTTGGAGACTTGAAGGCCAGAAGCGACTGTTAGATCATTTCATCTGGCCCCCCTGCCCATCACAGGCCTCCTGTATGGCGCAGTAGCGAGTTTTGGACCAAAGCAGACTCTAGAAAGGCATCTCATCAAGGGATGGAGGAAGCACCACTTCCCTTGGAAGTCTGGAGGAAATTGATGCTGGGGGGGGCAGGGAATTGACCCCAAGGCCACACTTGTGAGTCTGTATCATAACACACATCCACAACAACACTGTGCGAAGTTTGTACACGTCACCTTAACTCTGATGTTTCCTAACGTTTAAAGGCCTGGTCTCCATGGTGTTCTTTGTGCTTATAGATCTATTTTGAGGAGAAACGCACTCATTTATTTCAGAGCAGTAGCCATGTTAGTCTATATCAGCAAAAAAACCCGAGGAGCACTTGTGGCACCTTAGAGACTACCAAATGTATTTGGGCATAAGCTTTCATGGGCTAAAACCCATTTCATCAGATGCATCCAGTGGAAAATAGAGTAGGAAGATATATATACACAGAGAACATGAAAAAATGGGTGTTGCCATACCAACTCGAACAGACTAAGCAATTAAGGTGGGCTATTATCAGCAGGAGGAAAAAAACGTTTGTAGTGATAATGAGGATGGCCCATTTCAAACAATTGACAAGAAGGTGTGAGTAACGGTATGGGGGAAATTAGCATGGGCAAATAGTTTTTACTTTATGTAATAACCCATCCACTCCCAGTCTTTACTCAAGCTTAATTTAATAGTGTCCAGTTTGCAAATCAATTCCAATTCTGCAGGTTCTCATTGGAGTCTGGTTTTGAAGCTTTTTTGTTGGAGAATTGCAACTTTTAGCTCTGAAACTGAGTGACCAGGGAGGTTGAAGTGTTCTCCGACTGGTTTTTGAACATTATAATTCTTGACGTCTGATTTGTGTCCATTTATTCTTTTGAGTAGAGACTGTCCACTTTGGCCAGTGCACATGGCAGAGGGGCATTGCTGGCACACGATGGCATATGTCACATTGGTAGATGTTCAGGAGAACGAGCCCATCATGGCGTGGCTGATATGATTATGTCCTATGATGGTGTCGCTAGAATAGATATGTGGACAGAGTTGGCAATGGGCTTTGTTGCAAGGATAGGTTCCTGGGTTAGTGTTTTTGTTGTGTGGTTGTTGGTGAGTATTTGCTTCAGGTTGTGGGGCTGTCTGTAAGTGAGGACTGGCCTGTCTCCCAAGATCTGTGAGCATCAGGGATCATCCTTCAGAATATGAAAAGGAGGACTTGTGGCACCTTAGAGACTAACCAATTTATTAGAGCATAAGCTTTCGTGAGCTACAGCTCACTTCCTCAGATGCATATCGTGGAGACTGCAGCAGGCTTTATATATACACAGAGAATATGAAACAATACCTATTCCCACCCCACTGTCCTGCTGGTAATAGCTTATCTAAAGTGATTTCCAGCACAAATCCAGGTTTTCTCACCCTCCACCCCCCCACACAAATTCACTCTCCTGCTGGTGATAGCCCATCCAAAGTGACAACTCTTTACACAATGTGCATGACAATCAAGCTGGGCTATTTCCTGCATAAATCCAGGTTCTCACATCCCCCCACCCCCATACACACACAAACTCACTCTCCTGCTGGTAATAGCTCATCCAAACTGACCACTCTTCAAGTTAAAATCCAAGTTAAACCAGAACATCTGGGGGGGGGGGGTAGGAAAAAACAAGAGGAAACAGGCTACCTTGCATAATGACTTAGCCACTCCAAGTCTCTATTTAAGCCTAAATTAATAGTATCCAATTTGCAAATGAATTCCAATTCAGCAGTTTCTCGCTGGAGTCTGGATTTGAAGTTTTTTTGTTTTAAGATAGCGACCTTCATGTCTGTGATCGCGTGACCAGAGAGATTGAAGTGTTCTCCGACTGGTTTATGAATGTTACAATTCTTGACATCTGATTTGTGTCCATTTATTCTTTTACGTAGAGACTGTCCAGTTTGACCAATGTACATGGCAGAGGGGCATTGCTGGCACATGATGGCATATATCACATTGGTGGATGTGCAGGTGAACGAGCCTCTGATAGTGTGGCTGATGTTATTAGGCCCTGTGATGGTGTCCCCTGAATAGATATGTGGGCACAGTTAATTTATGCAGGAAATAGCCCAGCTTGATTGTCATGCACATTGTGTAAAGAGTTGTCACTTTGGATGGGCTATCACCAGCAGGAGAGTGAATTTGTGTGGGGGGGTGGAGGGTGAGAAAACCTGGATTTGTGCTGGAAATCACTTTAGATAAGCTATTACCAGCAGGACAGTGGGGTGGGAATAGGTATTGTTTCATATTCTCTGTGTATATATAAAGCCTGCTGCAGTCTCCACGATATGCATCTGAGGAAGTGAGCTGTAGCTCACGAAAGCTTATGCTCTAATAAATTGGTTAGTCTCTAAGGTGCCACAAGTCCTCCTTTTCTTTTTGCGAATACAGACTAACACGGCTGCTACTCTGAAACCTGTCATTATGCAAGGCACTGCATTTAGCCGTATGGAGTGGAAATCTATCAACTGCATGAAAAAACTTGTACAGATACAGACAGACATCATCTTCCTTTCCAAATGCAAACAGATGGACATCGTACCAAAAGGACTGAAGGTAAAAAATCCATTACAATCTACATACCACACAGACTATGCTGACAGCTTGTGCCACACGCTCTCAAAGAAACTGCGGAATCACCTGATCAACATCCTCTACAGCAAACAGGGAAAGATTAAGAATGAGCTCTCAAAAATGGATACTCTCATAAAAAACCAACCTTCCACACAAACTTCCTCGTGGCTGGATTTTACTAAAACTAGACAAGCCATTTACAACGCACATTTTGCTTCTCTACAAAAGAAAAAGGACACTAAACTTTCTAAACTACTACATGCTACAAGGGGCCACAGCAATGGTTCCCTCAACCCACCTAGCAATATTGTTAACCTATCCAACTATACTCTCAGCCCAGCAGAAGCAGCTGTTCTATCTCGGGGCCTCTCCTTCTGCCCCTCCACCCCCACGAACATGATACAGTTCTGTGGTGACCTAGAATCCTATTTTCGACGTCTCCGACTCAAGGAATATTTCCAAAATACCTCTGAACAGCATACTAATCCACAGAGGTCTCCCTACCAACACTACAGAAAGAGGGATTCTAGGTGGACTCCTCCTGAAGGTCGAAACAGCAGACTGGACTTCTACATAGAGTGCTTCCGCCGACGTGCACGGGCTGAAATTGTGGAAAAGCAGCATCACTTGCCCCATAACCTCAGCCATGCGGAACGCAATGCCATCCACAGCCTCAGAAACAACTCTGACATCATAATCAAAAAGGCTGACAAAGGAGGTGCTGTTGTCGTCATGAATAGGTCGGAATATGAACAAGAGGCTGCTCGGCAGCTCTCCAACACGAGTTTCTACAAGCCATTACCCTCTGATCCCACTGAGAGTTACCAAAAGCAACTACAGCATTTGCTCAAGAAACTTCCTGAAAAAGCACAAGATCAAATCCGCACAGACACACCCCTGGAACCCCGACCTGGGATATTCTATCTACTACCCAAGATCCATAAACCTGGAAATCCTGGGCGCCCCATCATCTCAGGCATTGGCACCCTGACAGCAGGATTGTCTGGCTATGTAGACTCCCTCCTCAGGCCCTACGCTACCAGCACTCCCAGCTACCTTCGAGACACCACTGACTTCCTGAGGAAACTACAATCCATCGGTGATCTTCCTGATAACACCATCCTGGCCACTATGGATGTAGAAGCCCTCTACACCAACATTCCACACAAAGATGGACTACAAGCCGTCAAGAACACTATCCCCGATAATGTCACGGCTAACCTGGTGGCTGAACTTTGTGACTTTGTCCTTACCCATAACTACTTCACATTTGGGGACAATGTATACCTTCAGATCAGCGGCACTGCTATGGGTACCCGCATGGCCCCACAGTATGCCAACATTTTTATGGCTGATTTAGAACAACGCTTCCTCAGCTCTCGTCCCCTAAAGCCCCTACTCTACTTGCGCTATATTGATGACATCTTCATCATCTGGACCCATGGAAAAGAAGCCCTTGAGGAATTCCACCATGATTTCAACAATTTCCATCCCACCACCAACCTCAGCCTGGTCCAGTCCACACAAGAGATCCACTTCCTGGACACTACAGTGCTAATAAACAATGGTCACATAAACACCACCCTATACCGGAAACCTACTGACCGCTATTCCTACCTGCATGCCTCCAGCTTTCACCCTGACCACACCACACGATCCATCGTCTACAGCCAAGCTCTGCGATACAACCGCATTTGCTCCAACCCCTCAGACAGAGACAAACACCTACAAGATCTCTGTCAAGCTTTCTTACAACTACAATACCCACCTGCAGAAGTAAAGAAACAGATTGATAGAGCCAGAAGATTTCCCAGAAGTTACCTACTACAGGACAGGCCTAACAAAGAAAATAACAGAACGCCACTAGCCGTCACCTTCAGCCCCCAACTAAAACCCCTCCAACGCATTATTAAGGATCTACAACCTATCCTAAAGGATGACCCAACACTCTCACAAATCTTGGGAGACAGGCCAGTCCTTGCCTACAGACAGCCCCGCAACCTGAAGCAAATACTCACCAACAACCACATACCACACAACAGAACCACTAACCCAGGAACTTATCCTTGCAACAAAGCCCGTTGCCAACTGTGCCCACATATCTATTCAGGGGACACCATCACAGGGCCTAATAACATCAGCCACACTATCAGAGGCTCGTTCACCTGCACATCCACCAATGTGATATATGCCATCATGTGCCAGCAATGCCCCTCTGCCATGTACATTGGTCAAACTGGACAGTCTCTACGTAAAAGAATAAATGGACACAAATCAGATGTCAAGAATTGTAACATTCATAAACCAGTCGGAGAACACTTCAATCTCTCTGGTCACGCGATCACAGACATGAAGGTCGCTATCTTAAAACAAAAAAACTTCAAATCCAGACTCCAGCGAGAAACTGCTGAATTGGAATTCATTTGCAAATTGGATACTATTAATTTAGGCTTAAATAGAGACTTGGAGTGGCTAAGTCATTATGCAAGGTAGCCTGTTTCCTCTTGTTTTTTCCTACCCCCCCCCCCCCCAGATGTTCTGGTTAAACTTAGATTTAAACTTGGAGAGTGATCAGTTTGGATGAGCTATTGCCAGCAGGAGAGTGAGTTTGTGTGTGTGTGTGTGTGTGTCCGGGAAAAAGGGAGGGGGGGTGAGAAAGCCTGGATTTGTGCTGGACATGGCCCACCTTGATTACCATGCACATTGTAGGGAGAGTGGTCACTTTGGATGAGCTATTACCAGCAGGAGAGTGAGTTTGTGTGTGTGGTTTTTGGAGGGGGCTGAGGCGGTGAGAGAACCTGGATTTGTGCAGGAAATGGCCCACCTTGATTATCATGCACATTGTGAAGAGAGTTGTCACTTTGGATGGGCTATTACCAGCAGGAGAGTGAGTTTGTTTGTGGGGGGTGGAGGGTGAGAAAACCTGGATTTGTGCTGGAAATGGCCCAACTTGATAATCACTTTAGATAAGCTATTACCAGCAGGACAGTGGGGTGGGAGGAGGTATTGTTTCATGATCTCTGTGTGTATGTAATGTCTGCTGCAGTTTCCACGGTATGCATCCGATGAAGTGAGCTGTAGCTCACGAAAGCTCATGCTCAAATAAATTGGTTAGTCTCTAAGGTGCCACAAGTACTCCTTTTCTTTTTGCGAATACAGGCTAACATGGCTGTTACTCTGAAACCTGTGGATTAGTGTGTTGTTCAGAGGTGTGTTGGAAATATTCCTTGAGTCTGAGACGTGGAAGGTCGGATTCCAGGTCACCGCAGAACTGTATCATGTTCGTGGGGGTGGAGGGGCAGAAGGAGATGCCACACAAGAGACCCACTTCCTGGACACTGCAGTGCTAATAAGCAATGGTCACATAAACACCACCCTATACTGGACCGTTATACTAACCTACATGCCTCCACATCCAGACCACATCACACGATCCATTGTCTACAGCCAAGCTCTAAGATACAACTGCATTTGCTCCAATCCCTCAGACAGAGACAAACACCCACAGGATCTCTATCAAGCATTCTTAAAACTACAATACCCACCTGCCGAAGAGAAGACACAGATTGACAGAGCCAGAAGAATACCCAGAAGTCACCTACTCCAGGAGAGGCCCAATAAAGAAAGGAACAGCATGCCACCAGCCATCACCTTCAGCCCCCAACGAAAACCTCTCCAGCGCATCATCAAGGATCTACAACATATTCTGAAGGTTTCAGAGTAGCAGCCGTGTTAGTCTGTATTCGCAAAAAGAAAAGGAGGACTTGTGGCACCTTAGAGACTAACCAATTTATTAGAGCATAAGCTTTCGTGAGCTACAGCTCACTTCCTCAGATGCATATCGTGGAGACTGCAGCAGGCTTTATATATACACAGAGAATATGAAACAATACCTATTCCCACCCCACTGTCCTGCTGGTAATAGCTTATCTAAAGTGATTTCCAGCACAAATCCAGGTTTTCTCACCCTCCACCCCCCCACACAAATTCACTCTCCTGCTGGTGATAGCCCATCCAAAGTGACAACTCTTTACACAATGTGCATGACAATCAAGCTGGGCTATTTCCTGCATAAATCCAGGTTCTCACATCCCCCCACCCCCATACACACACAAACTCACTCTCCTGCTGGTAATAGCTCATCCAAACTGACCACTCTTCAAGTTAAAATCCAAGTTAAACCAGAACATCTGGGGGGGGATGGGTAGGAAAAAACAAGGGGAAATAGGCTACCTTGCATAATGACTTAGCCACTCCCAGTCTCTATTTAAGCCTAAATTAATAGTATCCAATTTGCAAATGAATTCCAATTCAGCAGTTTCTCGCTGGAGTCTGGATTTGAAGTTTTTTTGTTTTAAGATAGCGACCTTCATGTCTGTGATTGCGTGACCAGAGAGATTGAAGTGTTCTCCGACTGGTTTATGAATGTTATAATTCTTGACATCTAATTTGTGTCCATTTATTCTTTTACGTAGAGACTGTCCAGTTTGACCAATGTAAATGGCAGAGGGGCATTGCTGGCACATGATGGCATATATCACATTGGTGGATGTGCAGGTGAATGAGCCTCTGATAGTGTGGCTGATGTTATTAGGCCCTGGTGTCCCCTGAATAGATATGTGGGCACAGTTGGCAACGGGCTTTGTTGCAAGGATAAGTTCCTGGGTTAGTGGTTCTGTTGTGTGGTATGTGGTTGTTGGTGAGTATTTGCTTCAGGTTGCGGGGCTGTCTGTAGGCAAGGACTTGCCTGTCTCCCAAGGTTTGTGAGAGTGTTGGGTCATCCTTCAGGATAGGTTGTAGATCCTTAATAATGCGTTGGAGGGGTTTTAGTTGGGGGCTGAAGGTGACGGCTAGTGGCGTTCTGTTATTTTCTTTGTTAGGCCTGTCCTGTAGTAGGTGACTTCTGGGAACTCTTCTGGCTCTATCAATCTGTTTCTTCACTTCCGCAGGTGGGTACTGTAGTTGTAAGAAAGCTTGACAGAGATCTTGTAGGTGTTTGTCTCTGTCTGAGGGGTTGGAGCAAATGCGGTTGTATCGCAGAGCTTGGCTGTAGACGATGGATCGTGTGGTGTGGTCAGGGTGAAAGCTGGAGGCATGTAGGTAGGAATAGCGGTCAGTAGGTTTCCGGTATAGGGTGGTGTTTATGTGACCATTGTTTATTAGCACTGTAGTGTCCAGGAAGTGGATCTCTTGTGTGGACTGGACCAGGCTGAGGCTGATGGTGGGATGGAAGTTGTTGAAATCATGGTGGAATTCCTCAAGGGCTTCTTTTCCATGGGTCCAGATGATGAAGATGTCATCAATATAGTGCAAGTAGAGTAGGGGCTTTAGGGGATGAGAGCTGAGGAAGCATTGTTCTAAATCAGCCATAAAAATGTTGGCATACTGTGGGGCCATGCGGGTACCCATAGCAGTGCCGCTGATCTGAAGGTATACATTGTCCCCAAATGTAAAATAGTGATGGGTAAGGACAAAGTCACAAAGTTCTGCCACCAGGTTAGCCGTGACATTATCGGGGATAGTGTTCTTGACGGCTTTGGACACAAATCAGATGTCAAGAATTATAACATTCATAAACCAGTCGGAGATCACTTCAATCTCTCTGGTCACGCAATCACAGACATGAAGGTCGCTATCTTAAAACAAAAAGAAAAGGAGGACTTGTGGCACCTTAGAGACTAACCAATTTATTAGAGCATAAGCTTTCGTGAGCTACAGCTCACTTCCTCAGATGCATATCGTGGAAACTGCAGCAGGCTTTATATATACACAGAGAATATGAAACAATACCTATTCCCACCCCACTGTCCTGAAACTGCGGAATCACCTGATGAACATCCTCTACAGCAAACAGGGAAAGATTAAGAATGAGCTCTCAAAAATGGATACTCTCATAAAAAACCAACCTTCCACACAAGCTTCCTCGTGGCTGGATTTTACTAAAACTAGACAAGCCATTTACAACGCACACTTTGCTTCTCTACAAAAGAAAAAGGACACTAAACTTTCTAAACTACTATAGGCTACAAGGGGCCACAGCAATGGTTCCCTCAACCCACCTAGCAATATTGTTAACCTATCCAACTATACTCTCAGCCCAGCAGAAGCAGCTGTTCTATCTCGGGGCCTCTCCTTCTACCCCTCCACCCCCACGAACATGATACAGTTCTGTGGTGACCTAGAATCCTATTTTCGACGTCTCCGATACCAGCAGGACAGTGGGGTGGGAATAGGTATTGTTTCATATTCTCTGTGTATATATAAAGCCTGCTGCAGTTTCCACGATATGCATCTGAGGAAGTGAGCTGTAGCTCACGAAAGCTTATGCTCTAATAAATTGGTTAGTCTCTAAGGTGCCACAAGTCCTCCTTTTCTTTTTGCGAATACAGACTAACACGGCTGTTACTCTGAAACCTATCTTAAAACAAAAAAACTTCAAATCCAGACTCCAGCGAGAAACTGCTGAATTGGAATTCATTTGCAAATTGGATACTATTAATTTAGGCTTAAATAGAGACTGGGAGTGGCTAAGTCATTATGCAAGGTAGCCTATTTCCCCTTGTTTTTTCCTACCCCCACCCCCCCGAGGTTCTGGTTAAACTTAGATTTAAACTTGGAGAGTGGTCAGTTTGGATGAGCTATTGCCAGCAGGAGAGTGAGTTTGTGTGTGTGTGTGTGTGTCCCCGGGAAAAAGGGAGGGGGGGGTGAGAAAGCCTGGATTTGTGCTGGACATGGCCCACCTTGATTATCATGCACATTGTAGGGAGAGTGGTCACTTTGGATGAGCTATTACCAGCAGGAGAGTGAGTTTGTGTGTGTGGTTTTTGGAGGGGGCTGAGGGGGTGAGAGAACCTGGATTTGTGCAGGAAATGGCCCACCTTGATTATCATGCACATTGTGAAGAGAGTTGTCACTTTGGATGGGCTATTACCAGCAGGAGAGTGAGTTTGTGTGGTGGGGGCTGGAGGGTGAGAAAACCTGGATTTGTGCTGGAAATGGCCCAACTTGATGATCACTTTAGATAAGCTATTACCAGCAGGACAGTGGGGTGGGAGGAGGTATTGTTTCATGATCTCTGTGTGTATATAATGTCTGCTGCAGTTTCCACGGTATGCATCCAATGAAGTGAGCTGTAGCTCACGAAAGCTCATGCTCAAATAAATTGGTTAGTCTCTAAGGTGCCACAAGTACTCCTTTTCTCTTTACACTAATCCACAGAGACCTTCCCACCAACACTACAAAAAGAAGGATTCTGCGTGGACTCCTCCTGAAGGTCAAAACAGCAGACTGGACTTCTACATAGAGTGTTTCAGCCGACAAGCACAGGCTGAAGTGGTAGAAAAGCAGCATCACTTGCCCCATAACCTCAGCCGTGCAGAACACAACACCATCCACAGCCTCAGGAACAATGCTGACATCGGAATCAAAAAGGCTGAGAAAGGGGGTGCCATCATCATGAATAGGTCGGAATACGAACAAGAGGCAGCTAGGCAGCTCTCCAACACCACATTCTGCAGGCCATTACCCTCTGATCCCACTCAGGGTTACCAAAAGAAACGACACCATCTGCTCAAGAAACTTCCTGAAAAAGCACAAGAACAAATCTGCACAGACACACCCTTAGAGCCCCGACCAGCGGTATGCTATCTGCTACCCCAGATCCATAAACCCGGAAATCCTGGACACCCCATCATCTCAGGCATTGGCTAGGGGTGCTGGTCACGTAGGGCCTGAGGAGAGAGTCGACACAGCCAGATAATCCTGCTGTCAGGGTGCCAATGCCTGAGAGGATTTCATCGTAGTCTCTGACTAGGGGGTTCAGGCTCCAGTGCTCTGCTCTGTTTTCCCAGCACTGTTCAGGGGGTTGTTTCCAGTTTCAGAAATGGGGGAATGTTCACACACTCCCAATGGGACTTTGCATAAACCAGGCCCTAAGCTGGGGCAGACAAACTTTTTGGCCTGAGATTGGATCGGGTTTCAGAAATTGTATGTAAAGCCAGTCAGGGGAGGCTGTGCCTCCCCAAACAGCAAGGCATGGCCAGGCCCCCGCCCCCATCTGACCCCCCGCCTGCTTCTCACCCTCTGACGGCCGCCCCGGGACTCCTGCCCCATACAACCCCTCTGTTCCCTGAGGGGTCCCCTAGGACCCTTGCCCCATCCACCCCCCTGCTCTCTGTCCCCTGATTGCCCCCGGAACCTGCCCCAAACTGGCCCCCTCTGCCCCATCCAACCCCCGCTCTCCTTCCTGACTGCCCCCCCCAGACCTCTGCCCCATGAAACCACCTCTTCTCCCTGTCTGCCCCCAGACTCTCCACCCCTAACTGACCTCCACCACCCCATCCACCCCCCCTCTCCTTCCTGCCTGCCCCCGGGGACCCCTGCCCCATCCAACCACCCCTTCTCCCTGACTGCCCTGGGAACTCCTGCCCCCTTTCAACCCCCTGTTCCCCGCCCTCTGACCGCCCTGACTCCTATCCACCCCCCACCCCTGACCACCCCCAGAACTACCCTGCCCTCTATCCCACCCCTCCCCCGCTCCCTGCCCCCTTACCATGCTGCCTGGAGCACCGGGGATTGGGGGGTGTCTGCACCAGGACAGGCCACCGGCCCACGCCGCACAGAGCCCCGGGGCCGGCCGGGCTTGTAGCCCCGCTGCCCGGAGCATTGGCCGGTGGCACCGGGAGCTGAGGCTGAGGGAGGGGAACAGCAGGGGCGGGACTGGGGGCTCTCAGGAGCTCAGGGCCGGATGGAATGGCTCAGAGCCCCCTGCCCCTCTTCTGGCCCCCCGGTCCCCACATGTCGCTGCCCCCCCCAAACCCAGGGAGCTGCAGCAGCTTCCCTCTGCCCGAGGCAGGGACTTGCAGCCCCCCCGCAGGGAGCAGCCTGGGCCCCCCCGGCCCGCACAGGCTGCATCTGGGAGTTGCTCCCTGGGGGGGCAGGTCTCCCCTTCTCTCCCCAGGGGGCATTGCCAGGGGGCGGGGCTCGGGGTCACGGTTGGGGGGGGCGGGATGGGGTCCCTGCACGGGGAGAGTCTCTCAGGGGGGGTAGCAGGCTGTTGCCGTAGACTAGTCCTCCCGCTCCTCCAATAACCCACCCAAACGGGGACACCACAGACCCCATGTACCTACAACCAACCACCTGGAAGCAGCAGCAAAAAGGCAGCAAGGACACAGTCCAACAGAGAGTGGAAGGAAAATCAAAACGGAGAGAGCCCAGTCTTTAAAAGCTTTTTTAGTTTTTTGCACATGCTCCTAGAAGAGGATGGGGCAACCGACAGCTAATCATGCTCTCTAGCAGGGAAAAAAAAGCTATTTCTGGACCAATAACAAAGAAAAAGGAGAAGGAACAGGACAGTGAGCGGGACAGAGAGATTTATTCAAGTGAGATGGTAATTCGTAAAGTCCCTGTCTTACTTCCTGGCCATTTGTGTTACTTTAGTGCCATTAAGAAAACTGTTCTCAAAATCTGTGGCTCTCCTTGCCATATGTTGTGGTTATGAAAGCTCCTTCTCAGCTCCTTTTACTTTCCTGCTTTCCAATTACTGTAAATATACCATTAACACAATTCTTCTTGTTTCTTCCACATTCATGTCCTCGTTCCAATTATTCGGGGCAGAGTCATGGGATGTATTTGTGACACTCTATACCTTCGGGAAGCGTGTTATGCTTATAAGAAGCACACAGGATCTTTTCGGGGGAAAAGGCAATATGCTGCATTTATTGAAAATACAACTGTTAGCATATGCATTTAATAACACACACACACACACACACCCTGCAGTTGGTCTTACAGTTACCAGTTTGCTGTAGCTCTTGTCAATCTAATGGCCAGTTAGATTGAATACAAGTGAGGAGCTGCGCTCCGTCTGTCGCGATCCGATGCTCCGAGGCTTTCCAGGACTGAACCCAGAGTCTTATGGCAAAACACCCCAGCTTTATACTTGTCAATTCCCACTTTAGTCTGTGGATTTTGCAATGTCATTCTGTAATTGTTAACCCGGAGATTAACCCCACTTGAGGACTTTCGGCTGTTATCATTTGGTGGTTTTGTTGGCTTCCCATGGTTAGCTCTTATTTGTTGTCTTGCATTCAGGGTGCCTGCCTCGCCGCTGAAGTCATCAATGCTGCCAACATGTTTAGCATCGGATACAATGGATGTTTTCTGATTGTCTCCTGCTGTTTCCAAGTCTCTCACTTCTTCTTGACCATCTGGACATTTGTGATGGCTTTTCACACTTATTTTTAACTATGCACACATTTCTCACTCACACCAAACAATTTGATGGAGACTTTCGGACAGGATAACATTTTAGAAAGGATGATATGATTACTAAAGGGATTACAAAAGAGCCTTATACAACTTACAAAAAGAAAAGGAGTACTTGTGGCACCTTAGAGACTAACCAATTTATTAGAGCATAAGCTTTCGTGAGCTACAGCTCACTTCATCAGATGCATATTGTGGAAACTGCAGCAGACTTTATATATACAGAGAGAATATGAACCAATACCTCCTCCCACCCCACTGTCCTGCTGGTAATAGCTTATCTAAAGTGATCATCAGGTGGGCCATTTCCAGCACAAATCCAGGTTTTCTCACCCTCCACCCCCCCACACAAATTCACTCTCCTGCTGGTGATAGCCCATCCAAAGTGACAACTCTTTACACAATGTGCATGACAATCAAGTTGGGCTATTTCCTGCAAAAATCCAGGTTTTCTCACATCCCCCCCACCCCCATACACACACAAACTCACTCTCCTGCTGGTAATAGCTCATCCAAACTGACCACTCTTCAAGTTTAAATCCAAGTTAAACCAGAACATCTGGGGGGGGGGGTAGGAAAAAACAAGAGGAAACAGGCTACCCTGCATAATGACTTAGCCACTCCAAGTCCAATGTACATGGCAGAGGGGCATTGCTGGCACATGATGGCATATATCACATTGGTGGATGTGCAGGTGAATGAGCCTCTGATAGTGTGGCTGATGTTATTAGGCCCTGTGATGGTGTCCCCTGAATAGATATGTGGGCACAATTGGCAACGGGCTTTGTTGCAAGGATAAGTTCCTGGGTTAGTGGTTCTGTTGTGTGGTATGTGGTTGTTGGTGAGTATTTGCTTCACAATGCTGATGACTCACAGATCTACCTATCCACTTCAGATCTGTCTCTTTCAGCACAAACTAAAATCTTGGCCTGTCTCTCTGACATCTCCTTGTGGCTTTCTCGTCATCAGCTCAAGCTCAATGTGGTTAAAACAGAGTTCCCAATCTTCCTCCCAAGACCTCGCTTCTACCTCCTTTGTCAGTCACTGTGGACGACGCCATCATCCTGCCTGCCACTCAAGACTGTAACTTGGGTGTCATCTTTGACTTGGAGCTCTCTCTAGGTCCTCACATCCAGGTTATGTCTAAATCTTGCTGACTCTTTCTGCAGAGCATCTTTAAGACACTGCCTTTCCTATCCACCCCCACAGCTAAACCTCTCGTTCAGGCTCTCAGCATCTCGTGTCTCAACTGCTACAACATCCTTTTCTCTGGCCTTGACAAACGCAGACTTAGCCCACTCAGATCCCTTCAGAAGATGCTGAAAAGATCGTTTCCCAGCTCCTTGATCTGACCATGTCATTTCTCTCTTTGCCTCTCTCCACTGGCTCCTCCTTCTCATCAAATAGAAGCTGCCTATTTTCAGCTGTGAGGCCCTTCATAGCCTATCCCCAACAGACCTGTCATCTCTCATTCGCTACCAAAATGTCAACTCTCAACGCCACATGATCCCAGCCTCCATCACCCACTTGTTAAATTTTCACACAAGCCCCTTTGTGCCGTGTCCCATGCTACCCCCTCATGCCTCGGAGGAGCTCCTGGTAAATGTCTGCAAAACTATCTCATTATCCTCCACGCCCTTCTCAACACTCTCCTCTGGTAGCATGCCTAAAAACCCGGATAACCATTAGACCACTGGTGCTCTGAAACCACAGCCTGTCACTCTGGTCAGTGCGGTCTCCTTATAATCCCCCATCTGCCTTACACTCCAATGGGACCATATTTTGTTTTGTATCTGTACAGCGCCTGGCACGGTGGGGTCCAGGACTCGGGTGCCTGGGTGCCGCCATAAAACAATAATAAATAACGCTGAGGATGAGGATAGCAGGGAGCTTTACTTTTTAAATTGGCTTGCTTTTCCCACTAGAAAGGCCCGTCTTGTTGGCCCTGTTTTTCGTGAAAGACTCGACAGTGAGCTGGAGAACTTGAGGGGCGGGCGTGTAACCCGAGAACATGAGAGGGGAAGGAATTATTATTTCATGTCATGGTAGCACAGCCCAGCTTTAACCATGCTGGGGCTGGGGCTGTGCAGACAGAGCAAGGGACAGTCCCTGCCCCGAACACATTACACTCATCGTAATGGTCAGTTCTGGTTGGACACATTCCTGGAGGTTTCATCACAGGACACACTCTTTAATTGCAGATTAACCTTTAATTCCTGGAGACACCAGGACATTCCTGGAGGGTTGGCAACCCTATGCCGAGGTCAGCTCCACACCATTTTTCTTTGGCTTTAACTGTTGAATTTGGTTGTTTGTTTCTTTTCACCCAAATAGTTAAATCGGTTCAATACCAAAAGAGTTTTAGTTCCTCAAAATAATTAAAATCCCTACGGCAAGTGCAGTGCTATCGGTACAGCCATGCTTTACACCAGTAAATGTAGGGGAATAATCTGTATCTGTACAACCAGGGTTTACATTCAGCAGGAGCGGAGCGCCAGTAAATAATTTCAAACCTTGACTCCAGCCTGATGCTGTTGAACATGGGGGAGGCCTGGGGGCTCCGGGAAATACTCCTATGACAATTAAAGCCTTGAGTACAACTGTGTCCACACTAAGGCTATGTCCAACTGCACTTTCATCGGTGGGTGTGAAAAAACACACACCCCAACCCACAAAAGTTTTACCGATGAAAAGCACCGGTAGGGACAGCGCTTTGTGGGAGGGAGACGCTCTCCCAACAACAAAGCTATTGCCCCTCATTGGGGGTGGTTTTATTTTGTCAGCGGGAGAGCTCTTTCCTGCCAACAAAGAGCAGCCACACTGCGTGCCTTGCAGCGGCATGGCCGTAGCGGCACAGCTGGGCCGCTGTAAGGTGTGCACCATAGACACAGCCTAAGTGATTGGTGTAAAAAGAGTACAAACCCTGCATGTAAAACAGCCCTAAAAAGTTTATTCCAACTGTTTAAACTTCATTGTTCAAACCGTGGACTTCTCTACCCACAAATTCACACCAGTTTAAGTTAAGGTGTGAGTTAAACTGGTTTAGTTAAACCAGTGCAAGAGGCTCTGTGGACCCTCCTTTTCCAGTTTAAGGGCTTGTCTACACTGGCAATTCACAGCGCTCTAACTTGCTGGCTCGGCGGTGTGTGTGTGTGTGAAAAATTACCGCCCCCCCACAGAGCACAGCAAGTTAGAGCGCTGTAAAGCGCCAATGTAGACAGGCTCCCAGCGCTCGGAGCTATTCCCCTCGTCAACCTGGTTTACCAGGAGCGCTGGGAGAGCTCTCTCCACAGCGCTCGCGGATCACCACACTGACAGTTCAAAGCGCGGCCGCAGGAGAGCTCCCATGGCAGCACTTTGCGCCGTCTACTGTAGACTTAGCCTAAGAGTGGCTTTTTTTCTGTTTACCTTACGTCGGTTGGGCCTTGTCCACATGGAGAGTTGCATCAGTGTAACTAAACACAACTGATTCAGCTAAACCGGCACAAAGCCCCACGTGGACACTTGTATTCTGATGTAACAGAAGCTTTTTTCAGTTCAGGTTAAGTTGCTGGGAATCAGTTTAAGCTAATCTAAAAAAGGCCACGGTGATACCAAAATAAGAGGGCCCACAAAGGGGTTGGCACTGATTTATCTGCACCAGTTTAATTAAACCAGAGCAAGTTTGAAGTGTAGAAAAGGCCCTACCCAACCAAACACCTGTCGAGCAGAAGAAAGAAAAGCTGTCCTTGGTAAAGATTCTACACCCAGTGGCCCTCCATTTGAGGGCTGAGAGTTCCCACCCCAGGTCTCTGCTGCTCCAAGCAGACCTCCAGCAAAACAGGGCAGATGATGCTTACAAGAAAACAAGGAGGGGAAAAAACCCTTTCGGGCCTTTGCTATCCCTTAGGCAGCAACAGAAATGGACACCCTATTTCCCCCTTGTCAGGTCACCTCTAATGTAATGGGCACAGAGGATTTTTCTTTCAGCGAAGGCCCAGCCAGGCACCCACGGCAGTTGGTGCTGGATGTAATGCATTAAAAAAGCCAAACCAGCCAGTGAGAATGTCAGCTTGGCCCAGACTCTCTCTGATCCTCATCAACGTCCTCCTCTGCCCACGCACACACACCCAGCCCTGCAGGCCCCAGGCCAAACCTCTGCACCACTGGAGTTACACCAGTTCTGGGTGTGACCTCCTGACACGACGGCCTCCTGCCTCATTGCTGCAGGGATAACCCGACACATACACCCCCACTTCTCTGCTTTCCCTCCTGGTCCCTGACATGACTTGACCCTGTAGGGCCAGGCTGCACTGGGGCCTAATCCAGTTTACATCAAACCAAGCCTGTTACTGAGGTGACACGAGGGCACCAATGCACCTTAAACCACTTCGAACATACCCCAACCCCACCCCACAGCCTCACCCAGCTCAATCGGCCCTGCCCGGCTGATGTCGGGGTCTCTCTGTGAGGTCACCCCTTCCCCACCACCTTTGCCCAATGGGCTGAGTTCCTGCAAAAGGCCTTTGTGATGTCACTGCCCCACCCACCCCTCCCCTCCAAGCTGATGTCCTGCCCCTGCCCAGCCTCTGTGGAGGTTGGAGTTGTTGTCCCTGCCTCATGGAGAACAAAGAAGATTCAAATCCATGCCTGGAAAAGCAGGATGTGCCTTCCCCTCTCCTCATCCCACCCTCAATGGGATCCGGAAGCTCTTTATCCGGCAGCTACAGGACATCCTAACGGCACAAACGCAGCACCTGTTCTGTTCTCTGCAACGGGAGCTCACGCTCAAACTAAGACCTGATTAATGCACGTTTCCAGGGGCTCCAAAGTCGTGTCCCCCCCCATGGCACCAACACACAGCCAGAGACAGAAAGGGGGTTAACATCTCTTCCCTAGGATGACACCTCTAAAGATGTGCTTCCAGGACAGATGAGACCCATTGCCATGGGCAGGCGTGGCGGGTAGATCAGGCCAGTGGAGGCCCCGTCTTCCCCTGCCGCTGCCACCAGACCCCCAGTTGCACGATTGTGGAGGGAAGTTTTTGCTTTATTATCCCCCCTGCAATGCCGGGGGGCTGAGGAGGCTGGATGTGCTCTTCAGCTTCCTGGGTTCATCAGTGACCTCCCTGGACTCCCGGAAGCCGAGCAGCAAACCCAGCCTCCTCGGCTGCCCGGGAACCTGCATGGGGCACAGCAAATGCTTCTGCCGGAGGAGAGCGAGGGGCTTCAGCGGTTGGGGTCTGGGGAGGGGAGTTGCTGCTTGGCTGGCCCGGGGCAGCTCCAGGCAGGTGGGGTGGGGGACAAGGCGGACACTCAGGGCGTGGGCTGGCCCCGGACTCCTCCGGCCGAGGGGGACTCGTGGCCCCGGCCGCTGGGAGAGGGACACAAGCAGAAGGGGCAGGCTGGGGGCTCGCCTCCCCTAGAGAGGGGGCCCCACACCCACCCACCCGCTGCCCAGGCCCATGGCTGACTGGGAGTGCGAGGAGAGGGGGGCGGACACAGCTCAGCCCCACGTAGCCGAGGACAAGCCAGGCTCAGGAGTCCAGGCCCCGGGGGTCAAACTGAAGCACCTTCTGGGAGCCGTGAACGGCCCGAGAGTCCCGTCACTGAACCCTGGGCCACGGGGGGTCAATTTACCCCCCTCTGTCAGCCCGGCTCTGCCCACAGGGCTCGGGTCTGAGAGCCCCGCCGGCCCGGAGACGTGGCACAGACCCGGCCTGGGCAGCGCCTGGCCCCGGGGACTCCCCGCAGCCCGGGAGCCTCACGGGGCCGCGAGGGGCTTGTCGGCGGGTGCAGCACCCATGGGTGCCGGTCCGAGCGGGGCCGCACCCCCGGCTGGGGGCGGTCGGTGTTGGATGCCGGGGTCACCGCTCGGGTCAGGGGCGCTCAGCCCCCCACGGCACATTGTCCCCACAGCCCCCGGCAGCGCCGGGCACAAGGGGGCCAGGACCCCCCCCCGGTAACTATAGCAACGTCACCGATCCCTGTCAGCGACCGCTCAGTGCCGGGGGGGGGGACGCGGGGGGGGTCTCCCAACACCTCTGAACGCAGAGCCCAGAACTGCCCCCCCGGCCCGGCCCGGCTGCCCTCCCCCGACACCCAGCTCCCCCCTCCCCGCCCGGCTGCCCCCCCCCGACACCCAGCTCCCCCCTCCCCGCCCCCCCGGTCCGGCTGCCCCCCCCGACACCCAGCACCCAGCTCCCCCCTCCCCGCCCCCCCGGCCCGGCTGCCCCCCCCCGACACCCAGCTCCCCCCTCCCGGCCCGGCTGCCCCCCTGACACTCACGGGAGCGGCCCCCCGGCCCGGCTGCCCCCCCCAACACCCAGCTCCCCCCTCCCAGGGTCCCCCCCGACACTCACGGGAGCGGCCTGGGCCGGCGGGCGCAGCGGGAGCGATGGTCTGGCCGGCAGGGGGCGGGTTGGCGCCGCGGAGAACTGGGCCCCGGGGCTGTAACGACCGGAGCGGCAATTACGGCCCAGCCCAGTGATGCTCGGCCCGTGGCCGGGCCCTGCTCTGCAGGATCCTCTCCGGGAGGGGTCCTGGGGCCAGCCGGCCCATCACACAGGGGTCACAGCACGGCCCAGGGGCTCTCAGCCCCCCTCCCATTGCTCCTGTGCACCCCAGCCCCGTGCGCCCCTCTACTCTGACCCCCGCAGCCCCCGGCCTGAGACCTCCCCGCCACTGCTGGGACCTTGTCTCTCGCAGGAGGGACTTCGGCACGGCCTGAACTGAGCCCTTCCCTGGCGCTGGGTGACCCCCCAGTGCCCCCGGCCCCGCCACAGCGTCCTGCCCCCAGCCTGGGGCCCGGGAGAGAGGCACAAAGAGAGGCCGGTGATTTGCCATGGAAGCCATAAGTATAGGGAGAGAACCCAGGAGTCCTGGCTCCAGCCCCCTGCTCTACCCCACTCGACTCCACTTCCCTCCCAGAGCAAGGGAGAGAACCCAGGAGTCCTGGCTCCACCCCCTGATCTACGCACAGGCAGACGATGACCTAACCCCTTTATGTTCTCTGCTTTTGCAAGTCACTCGGCTGTTTATATCATTTCTGGGAACTATTTTTGGTATGTCTCCTCCTCTTGCGGGGAGAGGAGGTACCAAGGCTCAGCAGTCTCTCGTTGGAGTCTGTTTTTGAAGTTTTTTTGTTGAAGAATTACAACTTTTAGGTCTGTAATCGAGTGACCAGAGAGATTGCAGTGTTCTCTGATTGGTTTTTGAATGTTATAATTCTTGACATCTGATTCGTGTCCATTTATTCTTTTACGTAGAGACTGTCCAGTTTGTCCAATGTACATGGCAGAGGGGCATCGCTGGCACATGATGGCATAGATCACATGGGTGGATGTGCAGGTGAACGAGCCTCTGAAGTGAGCTGTAGCTCATGAAAGCTCATGCTCAAATAAATTGGTTAGTCTCTAGGGTGCCACAAGTCCTCCGTTTCCTTTTGCGAGTACAGTCACTGTGGGTGTTAGTTAGGGTGCCTGGTTTTGGTCGGACTGGAACACCCAGTCCAAAAGGGATCCTGGTGGCTCCAGTCAGCACGGCTGACTGGGCAGTTAAATGTCCGGTTCGCACAGCACCACAGCTGGGCTGGCAGGCTCCCCGTGAGCCACCGCACCAAGGAGCACGTCCGGCTCCTAGCCTTCAGGCTGCTGGGGGTGGGAGGCATGCGGCCCTCCCTCCGCCCGCCCTCAGGCACAGGTCCCATTGGCTGGGTCAGGGCAGGGGAGGAATTACCGCCACTCAAGCACTCAGCAGGTGGCTGTTGAGGGGTCCCGTGGTGCGCACCTCTCCCGCACCCCCGTCATTACATCGCCTCACTCCCATCCCCCTCACTGCATCCCTCCCGTCTCACCTCCCTCGAACCCCCATCATTGCATCGTCTCACTCCCATCCCCCTCACTGCATCCCTCCCGTCTCACCTCCCCGGCACCCCCGTCATTGCATCGCCTCACTCCCATCCCGCTCACTGCATCCCTCCCGTCTCACCTCCCCCGCACCCCCGTCATTGCATCGTCTCACCCCCATCCCCCACTGCATCCCTCCCGTCTCACCTCCCCCGCACCCCCGGCATTGCATCGCCTCACCCCCATCCCCCTCACTGCATCCCTCCCGTCGCACCTCCCCCGCACCCCCGTCATTGCATCACCTGCACCCCCATCCCCCTCACTGCATCCCTCCCGTCTCACCTCCCCCGCACCCCCGTCATTGCATCGCCTGCACTCCCATCCCCCTCACTGCATCCCTCCCGTCTCACCTCCCCCGCACCCCCGTCATTGCATCGCCTCACTCCCATCCCCCTCACTGCATCCCTCCCGTCTCACCTCCCCCGCACCCCCGTCCCCCTCACTGCATCCCTCCCGTCTCACCTCCCCCGCATCCCCGTCATTGCGTCGCCTCACTCCCATCCCCCTCACTGCATCCCTCCCATCTCACCTCCCTCGCACCCCCGTCATTGCATCGTCTCACCCCCATCCCCCACTGCATCCCTCCCGTCTCACCTCCCCCGCACCCCCGTCATTGCATCGTCTCACTCCCATCCCCCTCACTGCATCCCTCCCGTCTCACCTCCCCCACACCCCCGTCATTGCATCGTCTCACCCCCATCCCCCACTGCATCCCTCCCGTCTCACCTCCCCCGCACCCCCGTCATTGCATCGTCTCACTCCCATCCCCCTCACTGCATCCCTCCCGTCTCACCTCCCCCGCACCCCCGTCATTGCATCGCCTGCACTCCCATCCCCCTCACTGCATCCCTCCCGTCTCACCTCCCCCACACCCCCGTCATTGCATCGCCTCACTCCCATCCCCCTCACTGCATCCCTCCCGTCTCACCTCCCCCGCACCCCCGTCCCCCTCACTGCATCCCTCCCATCTCACCTCCCCCGCATCCCCGTCATTGCATCGCCTCACCCCCATCCCCCTCACTGCATCCCTCCCGTCTCACCTCCCCCACGCCCTCGTCATTGCATCGCCTCACTCCCATCCCCCTCACTGCATCCCTCCCGTCTCACCTCCCCCGCACCCCCGGCATTGCATCGCCTCACCCCCATCCCCCTCACTGCATCCCTCCCGTCTCACCTCCCCCGCACCCCCGTCATTGCATCGCCTCACTCCCATCCCCCTCACTGCATCCCTCCCGTCTCACCTCCCCCGCACCCCCGTCATTGCATCGCCTCACTCCCATCCCCCTCACTGCATGTCTCCTTGTCCCACCCCCATCCCCCTCAGTGCATCTCTCTCACATCCCACCCTGTTCTGCCCCCCACACCTACCCATCCCAGCCCTGTACCCGTTACAGCACTCTTCCTCCCAGCCTGTCCACCGCTCAGAGCTGCCATCCCCATGTCCCTCACCCCCACAGCCCTGCACCTCATTCACCTCCAAACACTGCTGCATTCCCATTATGTCCCTACACACCCCTGTGTCCCCCACATCCTCATGCATAGGGTTGCCAATCCTCCAGGGTTGCCCTGGAGTCTCCAGGAATTAAATTATGCCATTTGGTGAAATTTTCAGGAATCCGTCCAAACAAAATTGGCAACCCTACTCAGGCACCTGTAGCCTTCTGCCTCCCCCTGCATCCCCGTCCACCCCACATACCCCCCACTCCCGCTCCTCTCTCCTTCACTGCCCCCCTCACCCACACCCTGCTCTCATCCTTGGCCTCTTTCCCTCCCTATCCTCTCTCCATCACCCCACATCTTTTCACCTCCAGCCCATCCTCCTCCCTTCCCAGCTGGATGATTTCGGCAACCCCTGGAAAAGTGTGTTAAAAAGTGTTTCTGTGTAGGCAAGTGTGTGCATGCATGCATTGTATATGTGTAAGAGACTGTGTGTCTTTGTGTAGGGAGGTGCGTGTATTGCCGTATGTGTGTATACCTGTGTGAATACAATTTACAGCCTAACTCTTTGACTTTTATTCCTTTTAGTGGCTTGTGCACAAAAATATTGATGACATAAAACATGTGTGTATTCATTTCATAACAAGCTTTTAAAAGAGAAGGGAACTCCAAAAGAAACGTATTATTTCTTCAAAAGTGAATGTTGTTGATTAGTAATTGCAGAAGAGTCAATGGATCATACATTTCTCCCCACCTTTGTCTAGCTACATTATAAACCCTTTGTTGCAGACTCTCTTTTTATGTGTATGTCCAGCACCTTCCACCCTGGAGCTCTGATCTTAGTTGGGGTCTCTAGGCACTAACCAACAATTGTAATACTAAATAATGCGGAAGTGTATCTGTTAGTGCATGCGAGGTGTGTACACATGAATACACGTGTGTATCTGTATGTAGGTGTGGCAGTCAGTTTCTACAGATTTAATTATATGGACAGGTGTGCATTGCTATGGTTGTGCTTTGTGGGTTTGTATTTGGGCTTCAGAACTGGACCTTTAATGGACCCATTGCAGCTGTGATAATGTGTGGTCCTAATTCCACACATAAAATTACAATAAATTTAGTGAACAAAAAACATGGAGCTGGTTATGAAAAATGGAAAGAGGGGAGGGAAAGAACCATGAAAACCTTTGTGAATTTTTTTTAATGATCCCTTTTGACTATTTTGCTGCCAGCTCTTGCGTCCTGTAACAAATAAAATCTGAACTGAGCATAATACAGCTATCAAAACAATCAATATGCCTGTTTTGCCCTGCAATGAAAATGAGCACATGAGCAAGGGTGGGGGAGAGCAAGCAACAGAGAGAGGGGGGATGGAGTGAGTGGGGATACAGCCTGGGGAAGGGGTGGGGCCTGGGCAAGGGTGTTCGGTTTTCTGGAATTAGAAAGTTGGCAACCCTAGCTTTAGTATCAGTGGGGTTTGAATACTGCCCTGGGTTGGCCTCTCCTGGTTTGGGGAGCCAGGCTAATGGGAGACTCCCGCATCTGGAACACTCACCCCACTTGGTCGGGTCAGTGAGGGGTGTTCACAGGAGGTGAGCCCCAAAGCAGCTACCTGGTTTTTAGCTCCCAGTGCTATCAGAGGGTCTCCCACTTGCTTTCGGTTTATGCTGTATCACAGGGAAGTTTGGACAGAAACCAGCTTTGCCCCCCTGCCATGCACACCTCTCGCTCCCCACAGCCCCGCTCAGAGCCTCCCCCTACACTGGCTGAGGGTAATGGTCAACCACAAGCCAAATGACCCCCAGACTGACTGTCTCCCCGTGGGTGGCTCTGAGCTGCTGGCACTGACCCTAGAAGTGGAACATTTCTGGCCTCGTTCTGGGCAGGGCAGCTATTTTGTATATCTGACATGCATGAGTGACTGCAAGATGATCACCCCAATGGGAATCCCCCTTGCATCTGACGATTGCCCCAGTCAATCTGTCCCAGGCTGTGGATCAGTGGTGTGGGGCTGTGGGGCAGCCCTTCTGGTGCCATTACAGAGCCTTGCCCCAGGGCCCATAGTTTCAAAATAGCCTCTGCCTCTGGATGTTTACATTTTTAGGTGCCCAAGTGAAGACACCCAGGGCCTCACTCTCAGAGCTGCAGAGCATCCTCAGTTCCATGTGATTTCCGCCAGCATTGTGGGTGCCCAGCACTCCACAACACCAGCCTCAGGGTGGCTCAAAGCAGGGCCCCCCAAATACGAGGCACCCAGAATTAGGGGCCACTTTTGAGAGTTGGGCCTTAAATCCCGCACCCCGGGGCCTCCTGCACAGAACAGGGCTCAGCCCCCGCCCCCCATTCTCCAAGGTGCACCCACCGCCATCAGGGATCTGTTCTCCATCCCCCTGCTTCAGAGGCTCAGGGGATGGGACGTGTCCGGGTGGGTTTCTTTGGGAATGTGGAGTGGAAAAAACCCTCCCTCAGCCGAGACATAGGGAAGAGCAGGCAGTGGATTCAAGATGGTCCCAGGTTCACCCAGCCAGGCCAGTAATTGACTGTTTCTTAATGTACTAGGCTCAGACTTGCGTGCTTGTTTTATTTTGCTTTGTGACTTACACTGTTCTGTCTGTTATTAAGCCCAGAGTAAGTAATTCGTACCTGGGGGAGGCAAACAGTTGTGCATATCTCTCTATCAGTGATATAGAGGGCAGACATTTATGAATTTACCCTATATAAGCTTTATACAGAGTAAAAACGGATTTATTTGGGGTTCAGGCTCCCAGAAGGGCTGAACACTGGGTGCTGGGAAAGTCCCTGTTAACTGAGAAGCTCCATGGCTGAGTGAATCTCAGTGTCTGAGGAACTGCAGAGGGGAGTGGTCCAACTTCTGGGTCTGTGCTGGAGCTGACTGGAGCATCTGGCTCAGCATGACAGGAGTTTAGGGGCACCCGTTCTGGCAGGAGGGTTGTTTTCAGTGGTACCCCAGCGCATCAAGTGACAGTCTCAAGGGGGTCTCTGTGACTGAACCCGTCACACCCAGCACCCACAGCCCCATGGAGATGCAGCCTCCTCTGGGGAAGAGCACATCAACCAAACACATAGAGGAAATATCAGCCAAGGGCTGTGGGGCAAACCCTGCTCTTACGGAAAGTGCCCTATGGGGCCTTTAACCTACACCCATCTGACAGGCCTTGGGATTTAAGGGCCCCCCCCAAGCTTCCCCCACAGAGTGACCTGCTGGGAGCTCAGTCCAAGGGGGAGGAAGCTGGAATTTCCCCCTGCAGTTCCAGTGTGTGATCCGTGTTGCTCACAGCCCCAAGTTGTCACCTCAGACTGCTGTGACTAGACATCACTGCCTGACCCCAGCAATGGCCTTGCAACTGTTTAAACAGCAGACCCTTTCTTCAGCATGACTGTCTCGTCCCTGTCTCTGTAGGGCTAATATTGGAAATCCAGGAGCAAAGATACAGTCTGAGCCAGGTGGCAGGGGTGGCGGGGAAGGGAGGTGTTGGATTTCATTCTAGTTCCTCTCTTTGGCTGACTCTGCTGGGCCTTTTCTCCATAGGTCTGGGCTCAGATCCCCCCTTCCCCTTCAATGCAGTGGGGAGAACACACCTGTCTCTGGACTGGGGGACACTGTCCCCCACTCACCAGGGGACCACTCTGTGTTTATGGGGAACTTTAGCCGGGGCACCAAACAACCTCCCCAGCTCAGTCTCTGTCTTTGCTCTTGGCTTCCCCATGCCCAGCTAGGGTGGGGTTCTCCTCTGTGTGCCGTTAATGATCTTGGGACCAACAAAGCTACGTCAACACTGCAAACATTAGTGATCCTGTCCCTGTTCCATGGTCAGCGTCCCAGCACCACTCGGGACAGAGGAGTCCCAGGCTGGGTCACACAATCAGGGGATTTTCTCTCCCTCGCAACCCAGGATCCCAGCTCCGTCCCCAGCAGGAGCTAACCTCAGGGCAAGGTTGTATTGAGGCTGCAGTGCCTTCCTCAGCCCAGCGTGGGAAGTTTCTCCCTCCTCACATGATTTCTCAGCAGTGGCAGCATCCAACTCACTGGGGCTGGAATTAAACAGTGGAGCGTGTTAGCTGTCAGAGCTGGGCACCCCCTGCAGCCCAGCCAAAGAGCTCACATGGCAGCCTGGCACATGCCTCATGCAGGCAGCTGGAGCTGAACTGCTGGTCATGCCAGTCCCTAAGGGAATTTGCAAAGTGGGGCAGCCCTGCATGTTTCTTTGAACTAATCAATTCCCTGCTGTACCTGCGACACGCAGCATTAAGCGTGCGCTTACACACACCCTGCTGGGGTTTAATGCCACTGTTTTAACTGGTATTAGCCCCCGCAGTGGAGAATGATATTATCTAAGTTGAAGCAGAGTCTGAATGAGCTCTCCCCTGACATCTGGTGCTGAGCTGTGGAAAGGGACTTCAGGGGCTTAGCTTGTTTGCATGGGCAAAACCACCCTGCCTAGGTGCTCAGCAAGATGGGACTGTTTGCCCAAATGATCACTTTTGGCTGGTGTTGGATCCCCAGTCTCCTTGTTATTGGGACAGGAGTAAAAGACCATTACCTTTCCCATAACTGGTGTTTTTTGACATGTGTAGCTCATGTCCATTCAACTTAGGTGTGTGTGCTCACCATATGCAACAATGCCAGAAATCTTTCCCACAGCAATATCCATAGGGGACCAGCTCTGGTGCCTTCTGGAGTGGCACGCACATGCCGTGGGATATAGGGCACCGCCAGCTCCCCCCACCCTCAGTTCCTTCTTGCTGGGAACTCTGACAGCGGGGAAGGAGGGTGGGTTGTGGAACGGCCATGAGCAACACATCTCGAAGAACACCAATTACGAGAAAGATAACTGTCTTTTCTTCTTTGAGTGATTGCTCGTGTCCATTTCACAGTAGGTAACTCCCAAGCAGTACCCCTGGAGGCGGGTAGGAGTTCACGGACATGTAGACTGCAACACAGCGCTGCCGAACCCAGCGTCATCTTTCACCTGCTGCGTGGTGACAGAGTGGGCCATGAAGGTATGGACAGAGGACCATGTCGAGGCCCGACAAACGTCCTGGATCAGGATGAATGCCAGGAATGCCGCCAAGGATGCCTGTGCTCTGGTCCGAGTAGGCTCTGAGGAACAGCAGTGAGAAAAGCTTTAAAATGTGATTGCCCGAGGTTCAAAACTCAGAATGCAAATAAACTCCCCTCTTTTGTTCAAAGTCTCATTATTTGTGAATCAGTGTTCTGATTTTTGGAGGGTATAAGTGGCACGTGCCATCTGCACAAACCCCTAGCACCCAGATACAGCTCTGCAACTGCTCCCTGCCCTAGCGGGTCATCAGTAAGCTAACCAAGGCCTTTATGCATTGAACAGCTCCCCCTTCCATTGTTTAGTTAAAGGAAAGTTCAACATACCCAAGGCAGCCCTTCAACCAGCCCCTTGGCAGGAGGGCAGACTGCATGTGAGTGCGTCAGCCCCACAGCCAGGCCCTTCACCCCCAGGACATGGCCACCCTCCATTCCTTCCCTGGAACCAGTCCCTTGCTGCTCACTGCAGCGCCTCTCCCAGCCGCAGACAGATCCTGGCAGGCTGGGCTCCTGCAGCTGGCTGAGAGATTCCCGCCTCAGCTCTTTCTTGGGGATCGGTCACTGTTAAGCCAAGCTGGTCATCTGCCATATTTGCTATTCTTTCTATATTCTTGCACTATAAGGTGGGTAGAAAACTGGCTAGATTGTCGGGCTCAACGGGTAGTGATCAATGGCTCCATGTCTAACTGGCAGCCACTATCAAGCGGAGTGCCCCAAGGGTTGGTCCTGGGGCCGGTTTTGTTCAATATCTTCATAAATGATCTGGAGGATGGTGTGGATTGCACCCTCAGCAAGTTTGCAGACGAAACTAAACTGGGAGGCGTGGTAGATATGCTGGAGGGTAGGGATAGGATACAGAAGGACCTAGACAAATTGGAGGATTGGTCCAAAAGAAATCTGATGAGGTTCAACAAGGACAAGTGCAGAGTCCTGCACTTAGGACAGAAGAATCCCATGCACCGCTACAGACTAGGGACCAAATGGCTCGGCAGCAGTTCTGCAGAAAAGGACCTAGGGGTTACAGTGGACGAGAAGCTGGATATGAGTCAACAGTGTGCTCTTGTTGCCAAGAAGGCCAATGGCATTTTGGGATGTATAAGTAGGGGCATTGCCAGCAGAACGAGGGACGTGATCATTCCCCTCTATTCGACATTGGTGAGGCCTCATCTAGAGTACTGTGTCCAGTTTTGGGCCCCACACTACAAGAAGGATGTGGAAAAATTGGAAAGAGTCCAGCGAAGGGCAACAAAAATGATTAGGGGACTGGAACACATGACTTATGAGGAGCGGCTGAGGGAACTGGGGTTGTTTAGTCTACAGAAGAGAAGAATGAGGGGGGATTTGATAGCTGCTTTCAACTACCTGAAAGGGGGTTCCAAAGGGGATGGATCTAGACTATTCTCAGTGGTAGAAGAGGACAGGACAAGGAGTAATGGTCTCAAGTTGCAGTGGGGGAGGTTTAGGTTGGATATTAGAAAAAACTTTTTCACTAGGAGGGTGGTGAAACACTGGAATGCGTTACCTAGGGAGGTGGTGGAATCTCCTTTCTTAGAAGTTTTTAAGGCCCGGCTTGACAAAGCCCTGGCTGGGATGATTTAATTGGGGATCGGTCCTGCTTTGAGCAGGGGGTGGGACTAGATGCCCTCCTGAGGTCCCTTCCAACCCGGATATTCTGTGATTTCTAGGATTTTTATGACTGCGTGCAGTCGGTGCCACTGGCATTGGGCGGGATCCTGCTGGAGTCTGTCTCTGCCGGGATGTCTTCTCCATCCCGCACCCAGGAGACATGAATGGGATGTGAGTAAAAGACTCTGGTGTGGCAGGAGAGGGTGACGGAGCTGCTGGGAGAATCTGTGTGGGGAAACTGAGACCTGGGGGAAGACACAGAACATGAGCCACATGCCAGGAACTGGGACAATGTAACAGACAAGAGATAGAGGCCCCACAGCGTGCTGAGTACTCATGTGTGCATGAGATCTGGTCTTCACCCATTTACACTGTAAATGGAATTAGTGAATCTGGTGTAAATCCCCTCTGCAGAGTCACTCACACTGCTCCCATCGGTGTAGCTGACCTGCGTAGTTACCAGCACAGGTCTGGGCCCGGGTCTCCTTTGCTGTGCACTGTCCCGCGCTGTAACACGGCTATGCCCAGGCAGGTTGTCACTAGGCCACCCAAACCCGCGTGTGCGATTTAGGGAGCTAAGGGCCAGATTTCCAAATGCCCCTCAGTGCCTAACCCTGGTGATTTCATGGGGAGTCAGGCGTCTCTGTTCAGAAATCCCAGCTGTCCCCTTTCTGCATCATCAGGTATTTAAATCCCTTTGTCACATGGCCCCAAGTCCTTGTCCCGGTCCAGATCTCTGCCCTCGACTGCGGAGATACCAGTCCCGGTCACAAGAAGCTCAAAACAAGTTTTTTCTTTGTATAATGACAGAATGTATTCCCCTCCTCTGCCCCAGCCTCTACTGTTATCTTCACACTCACAAATGGCTGGACCTTTTCTGGCCCAACTCACAGCCCAGAGCAGGAATGTTTCAGCCTGAAAAGGGAAGTCTGAGGCAGTTGGAAACCAATGGGAAAGGCCCTTCAGAATGGAGATGCTCAGGCAGCCAGAACTGCCATCACTGGCTAATAATCTGTCTGCACAAATAGCAGCCCATAGCACTGTCTGGTGCATTTAATCAGTTGACCTCAAAGCAATTTACAAACGGGTTGGTATCATTATCCCCATTGTACAGGTGAGGAAACTGAGGCACAGGGCTGGGGCATGACTGGGCCAAGGTCACCTCGTAGGCCAGTGGCAGAGCTGGGAATAGAACCCAGGTGTGCTGAGACCCAGCTCAGTGCACTCTCCATAGGGCAGTGTTTCTCAACGACTGGTCCATGGCAGCCTCCTTGCCAGTCCCTGAGATTTCCCTGACACAGAATATGAATATTTTAAATGTAAAGGTTTTCTGTACTTGCATTAGCAATCAGTGTATCCATTCAATTATTGCTGAACAAGAAATACCTAGGAACCATTGTTCAGTTTGTTCCCTCCAGTGGTCCCTGACAGTTCAGGAAGGCAGCAAGCTAGTCCCTGGTACCAGAAAGGTTGAGAAACACTGCACTAGGCAACACTGCCCCTTCTGGACATGCCCCATCCTATTGGTGTCACTGTGCCCCGTCGTTCCCAGGCAAAACGGAAGGAGCCCAGTCTTTGAAAGCTTTTCTAGTTCTCTGCACATGTTCCCAGAAGAGGATGGGGCAACCGACAGCCAATCATGATCTCGAGCAGGAAAAGAAAAGCTACTCTTGGACCAACAACAAAGGAAAAGGAGAAAGAACGGGACAGTGAGCGGGACAGAGAGATTTATTCAAGTGAGATGGTAATTCATTAATTCCCTGGGTTACTTCCTAGCCATTAGTGTCACTTTAGAGCCATTATGAAAACTGTTCTCAAAATCTGTGGGTCTCCTTGTCCTATGTTGTGGTTATGAAAGCTCCTTCTCAGCTCCTTTTACTTTCCTGCTTTCCAGTTACTGTAAACAAACCATTAACACAATTCTTCTTGTTTCTTCCACATTCATGTCCTAGTTCCAGTTGTTGGGGGCAGAGTCATGGGATGTATTTGTGACACTCTATGCCTTGGGGAGCGTGTTATGCTTATAAGAAGCACATGGGATCTTTTCAGGGGAAAAGGCAATATGCCACATTTCTTGAAAATACAACTCTTAGCGTATGCATTTATTCATTCACACACACACACACACACTGCAGATGGTCTTACAGTTACCAGTTTGCTGTAGCTCTTGTCAATCTCATGGCCAGTTAGATGGAACACAAGCGAGGAGCTGGGCTCCATAGGTTGCGATCTGATGCTCAGAGGCGTTCCAGGACTGAACCCTGAATCTTATGGCAAAACACCCCAGCTTATACTTGTCAATTCCCACTTTACTCTATGGGTTTTGCAATGTCATTCTATAATTGTTAGTCCTTAAATGGGGTTAATCTCCGGGTTTTCCGCTGTTATCATTTGGTGGTTTTGTTGGCTTCCCATCGTAAGCTCTTGTTTGTTGTCTTGCATTCAGGGGTGCCTGCCTCGCCTGTGAGGTCATCAATGCTGCCACCATGTTTAGCGTCGGATACAATGGATGTTTTCTGATTGTCTTCTGGTGTTTTCAAGTCTCTCACTTCTTCTTGACCATCTGGACATTTGTGATGGCTTTTCACACTTATTCTGAACTATGCACACATTTCTCACTCACACCAAACAATTTGACGGAGACTTTCGGACAGGATAACATTTTAGAAAGGATGATATGGTTACTAAAGGGATTACAAAAGAACCTTATGCAACTTAGTTTGCAATGCAGACAAGAAACACAACTTAATTTGTAATGCAGATAAGAAACAAGACCTTCTAGCAAATCCTGCAATGAAACCTTATCCTAAAACAAAAGGTGGCCAGGACTGTTCTGGTCTATTCCTGCCTGAAATCAGCTTCAGACATCAGAACCTGGCTGATGCCTCTTTACCAATGGCACACGAGGCCGTTTCTTCCTGCTCTCAGAAAGGGTGGCTGGCAGAATATGGTCAAATCCTATCATACATCAATCCATTTAATACATGATTATCCCTTACCTTTCATTATGCAAAATGCAAACATAAAATCCTACTCCTCTAGGTGTCCTGTAACCCCCATATTCCTCATCTTGGATTGAATTGTGATATTACACGTAAACCATGCCATGCAAGGGATCAGGGGAAAGGTTAGGAGCTGCCAAAAGTCACTCTTCTCTCTGTCTAGATATGTGCCTCCTCAATGCCTATGAAATGACAAGAATCATACGGTTTTCACTGAAACATGCTGTAAGTTGTGGAATCAGCCAAAAATTAGCTTCCCAGAGATACTAGCAAGGAAGGTCAGCAACCCCCGGGTGGGGTGTGAAACAACCCATCAATAGCCATCGTCCAGCAAGGAAGCTCCCATTCAGTGATTCACCTGCATGAGGCCACAGCAAGGGAACTGCTCCACCTTACTGGGAGATTGAGCAGCCGCCCCCCCAGACATGCCTGGATTGGTGCTTCCCAAGCATATGGACTGAGGGTATAAAAACCAAACCCAAACACAGGGGCCCATGCTTGGCCTTTCTCCTTCACCCACCTACACTGCAAGCAAGAAGGACACTGAAGACTTGAGACTCCAACTGAGGGGACTGGCCCAGATTTCAAGGGAGAAATCTGGATGCTACAAACTGCAAAATTCAGGAAAGGGATAAAAACTGCTTAGTCTTGTTGTTGCCCAGCCTATGAGGGTTGAGAGTTCAGACTGCGCGCTTATGTGTTTATTTCTTTTGGTAACTAACTCGGATGTTTTGCCTCTCAGTTAATACCACTGAAAATCTCCATTTTGTAGCCAATAAACTTGTTGACCTGTTTAACTTTACCAGTGAGTTTCCTTGAAGTGGATGGTAAATTCCTCAGTTATCAAAGGCTGGTGTATAGCCACTTTCCACTGATGAAGTGGGGAAGCAATTAATAATATAGGTGGCATATTCCTGAGATACAGGGCTGGGAGCTGGGGGGATCCGGCTGGTGCCTCCCTGTGTGATTCATGAGTGGCTCTGGGAGCATTCATGCGATCAAGCTGGGTGTGGGGCTCCACATGTGGTTGTGCTGAGTGATCACAGCACCTGGCGGGGTGCTGCTGGTCACTAGCAGGGCATTGTGAGAGACAGCCCAGGCTGGAGAGGGTTCAGGGGGCACAGCGGTCCCATGGTCCCAGGCTGCACCACAGGGGGATCCCATCACAGTGTCCTCCTCCAGCACCCATAGGGAATAGTGTGCCTCTAGGAGGAGCGTTTGGGGTTTGCTGTGATGTGTCACTTTCCAGTCAGTGCTCTGTCTCTTGTCCTGGACACACCCCTGTCAATCAGGAATTGCTCAGCTGTGCTCTGCAGAGAGCTGACTGGTTACACAGGGTGCAGCCCAGGACAGGACTGAGGTGTGGCAATTCTGAAGGGCATGGTTTTAGACAGCTAGAAAATCACAGGAACAACATTGATCCATAAAGCAGAGTTAGGTGCTTAAACTCCTCGTACAATGCTTGGGCGATATGGGCACCTTACAATACAACTCACAAAAGCCAGTTCACTGGGCAGGGAGCCGGCCAAACCCGCGAATGGGAGAGACTGTCAAGGGGGAGGTGTCCTAGCCTGACCCGTCTCTCACAGCACTCACCTGGGCTGTGTCCAGCTGCCTCGCGTAGCTCGGGGCGTGAGTACCAACCTCAGGGCAGACTGCTACACACCAGGGCACAAACCCCTTTTTGCGGATACAGACTAACAGGGCTGCTACTCTGAAACCCATGGGGAGTGGGAGCTCTACATTTTGATTTCACCCACCAAGAGCAAACTCCCCAGGCACGGTAACAGCCTGAACAGGGCGTCACAGACAGTCCCCTTAGGTACTGTGCTCTATCCTGCCACCTAGGCAAGCCTGCCTTTCTTCTAGATCCATGGTTCAGTGAGGCCTGAGCATGAGCTGGTGCTGCCAGCATCACCCCCCACTGTCTGCAAGGGAGAAAGGATTGAACCAGGGTCCCCGTGTTCCAGGTCAGTGTGTGAAGCACGGTGCTGTGGTGGGGCTCTCTCCAGCGCTCCTTTTGAAGTTGGTCCCCTGAGGCTAAATAATGAAAGAGCTTGGGCCGGGGGGATTGGATAACCAGGGTTTCCTAATTCCGAAATCTCTGGTGGGTTCCTGAACTACTGGACAGTGTCATCCAAATAACATTGTTAAAAATCAATAATGAAAAGATGCTGAACTACAGAAATCCAGGGGGTTCCAGGACAGGGAGACCAATTCAGGCAACCAGAACAGCAGATATGACAAATTTTGAGCTACTATAAGGCTCCAAGCAGACATGTTACGAGATGGAAACTGGCCAGGAATTCTTGGAAACTGGCTAAACACTTATAAAAGTATCCGTTTGTTTTATGCTGAGGGGGTTTGGGGAGAGGGTGTAAACTATTTCCCTGAATCAAGTTTTCTGTGGCAGCTCAGTCCATCATGTCAGCGAGAGAAGAGCTGTGGTCCCTGGGCATTGGGCCACCCAGGGCCTTTAACACCACAGCCCTGGGAAGGGGGTGCTGAGATGGACCATCCAGTGAGGAACACAAGTCCTTCTACCATCCACCACACCCTCTTTTGGAACTGCTGCTGATGGCTCACCCCATCTGTGGTAACTTTTATCCCCTCTGCCACCCTCTATCTGGTAGTTTTCCCTTCTGCACCTACCTGGCAGGGCATCCCCACATCAAGGTTCCTTCCCCACTCTGAACTCTAGGGTATAGATGTGGGGACCTGCATGAAAGACCCCCTAAGCTTATTTTTAGCAGCTTAGGTTAAAACTTCCCAAGGTACAAACTTGGCCTTCTCCTTGAACTGTATGCTGCCACCACCAAGCATTTTAAACAAACAACAGGGAAAGAGCCCACTTGGAGACGTCTTCCCCACAAATATCCCTCCAAGCCCTACCCCCCCTTTCCTGGGGAGGGATTGATAAGACTCCTCACCAATTTGTAGAGGTGAACACAGACCCAAATGCTGGGATCTTAAGAACAATGAAAAATCAATCAGATTCTTAAAAGAAGAATTTTAATTAAAGAAAAGGTAAAAGAATCACTCTGTAAAATCAGGATGGTAAATACCTTACAGGGTAGTCAGATTCAAAATGTAGAGAATTCCTCTAGGCAAAACCTTAAGTTACAAAAAGACACAAAAACAGGAATATACATTCCATCCAGCACAGCTTATTTTACCAACCATGAAACAAAAGGAAATCTAATGCATTTCTAGCTAGATTACTTACTAACTAACAGGAGTTGAAAGGCTGCATTCCTGATCTTTTCCCTGCAAAAGCATCACACAGACAGACAGACTCTTTGGTCACCCCCTCTTCTAGATGTGAAAGTATCTTGTCCTCTCAGTGGTCATTTTGGGTCAGGTGCCAGCTTGGTTACCTTAGCTTCTTAATGCTTCACAGGTGAAAGGGTTTTGCCTCTGGCCAGGAGGGATTTTATAGCATTCTATACAGAAAGGTGGTTACCCCCCATCTGAACCCCTGATCCTGTCCCCATTTTGTCTCTCTGCCCATCCCTCCCCTCCAATTTCCCCCCTTCGGGGGATTTTCCCTACCTTTGGTTGCAGGGAGCAGATGCTGGTGGTGAGTGATGGCAGCAACTTGCAGATGTTACTGAGCATGTGATAAGAACATTAGAACATAAGAGCAGCCAGACTGGGTCAGATCAAAAGTCCATCTAGCCCAGTATCCGTCTGCTGACAGTGGCCAGTGCCAGGTGCCCCAGAGGGAATGAACAGACAGGAATCATCCGGTGATCCATCCCTTGTCACCCTATTCCCAGCTTCTGACAAACAGAGGTTAGGAACACCATCCCTGCCCATCCTGGCTAATCGCCATTGATGGACCGAGCCGCCATGAATCTATCTAGTTCCCTGTTGAACCTTTTGATCCCAGGACCCTGCTCAGGAACAGTGAAGTAGCAAGTTCTAATAAAGAAGCAGTTTCTGATATAAGGACAGCTCCTCTTCCTTCTCCCCTCCCGTGGGGATGAGCAGCCCCCTCAACTGTCTCTCTGCTCCTAGTCCCCTTCACCTCATCACCCCTTCATCATCCCTCCAAATGTCCCCTTCCCCCCATCACCTCTTCAGCCCCCCATCACTCCCCTCAGCCTCCCCCAACTGCCCCGGTCCCCCTCCCGTCATCGCCTCCCTCAACCTTCCCCCTGCCTCCCAGACTCCTCCCCAGCTGCCCTTTCAGTCTTCCCCACCCTACACCCAACTGCCCTCCTTCAGCCTCCCCCCCGAACATCTCACCCAGCTGCCCCATCTGACCCCCCTTTAACCTCCCTCCCACGCAACTGCCCCTTCACCCCCTCACCCACTTCCCTCCCTCTGCCTCTCCCCAAATTCCCAGCTCCACCTCGTTGAGGTTCCCTTCCCCACAACCATCTGCTTCCTTCCCCTGGGGAACAGGGGCAGGAAATGCTTTTGAAAAAAACTTTTGTAAAGTAAAAAGTAAAAGAAACCAAACAAGCCTCTCCCTTGCTTTGTGCTGGACGCCCAGCTGTGGGCTTGTGTGTGTTCGGGTGAGGAGGGGTTGTTCTGAGCACACTCCCTTCAGGGAAGGGGTGGAGTTGGCCAAAGGGGCATGTTGAATCTTTAGCAGAGAATTCCTTTCTCCATTATGTTAGCTAAGCGTTGCTGTTAAATGTCAGCCGACAAAATGCAGCATTTGAAACAGTCTAACTACAAATCCCTTGCCCTCTCAGTTGCTGTGGTTCTCACACCCTCTGCTCTTGTGAGCTCACCACATGACGTGGTGTCTTATTACCATAGTGTCTTGCAGATTGACTGGACCTAAGTTTATAAGGTTAAAAATGAAGCATAACTCCTTCCCTTCCCCCTTTTGACTTAGGAAAAATAAATCCTGTCCCCTCCCGCAGTCCCAACCCAGCCACACAGGAGCTGCTGCGGCCAGGAGAGAGGTGCCTCTCACATGGCCCTGAGCGCCTGTGGTGAGAGAGGGTGGGGGGAGTCCTCTCTCCCTGGGGCAACCTGCACCCCAAAACCCTCATCCCCAACGCCACCCTAAAGTCTGCACCCTCAACCGGACCCCTCACACCCTTGCACCCCAACCCTTTGCCCTAGCCCTGAGCCCCATGTCCCTGTCCCCACCCCACAGCCCACACCCCAACCCTCTGCCCCACCTGAGCCCCCTCCCACACTCTGAACCCTTCAGCCTCATCCCTACCACACACTGTCCATGTGCAGAATGAATTTTGGAATCTGCACCGAGAGACAGGTGAGGGGTCATACCTCACTTCCCTATTGGTACACATAACAAAATTCATTCTGCACACGGACATAACAACTTAGAGGAAACATTGCTCCTGACTTTCAACCTGTCTGTCACATCTTGAATCTCACACACTGACCAATCAGAATAAAGTGCTCTCAGGTGACCTACAGACCAAGAGTTGTTCATAGGAATTATTCAGCAAGTATTTTAGAAGACCTAGAACTTGAGAGGAAATCATGAACTGCTCAGAGACAATTAATGGAGAGAAGCAGCAAGATTAATCCCATACATTGGATTGGTTGTGACTTATTTGCCTGATTTGAAAGGAGACCAAAAGGAACTGAGTCTCTTCGCTGTCGATAGCCCCCTGCTTGGCCAATCAGCACTGAGACGCTGAGGGGTGGGAGGATGAGAGGTCTCACCAGATGTCCCCAGGGACGGCCCAGGTCACCATCAGAGGGGATCACTCTCAGATCCGGACCCACCTCTTTGTGAGGACCTCCTGCAATGAGAGCAACCGTCCTGCCTTGCCCACACTCCACACACATTCCTCCTTAGTAGAGGGAGGGAAGCCGGGAAAAGGGGAAAAAGAAGCAAAAGAAGAGGAGGAAAGAGGAAAAGGGAAACCAAAAAGGATAAATTCTAAGGTCCCCAGTGATGCCAAGTGTCAAAGTCCTAGGTAGGAAATCAAATTCTGCCACCTTAAGCCAGTGTTTTCTGTGCTAAGAATTCTGCCTACACCAGGTGGATCAGACCCATCAGGTTCCAAACCTGTCTGAGCCTCTTACCTTGTAAAAGAGAAGTTTGTTTTCTGGCACAATCAGTGGTAGGAAAGGAGAAAAGTCCACAGAGGCTCCTCCTCATGTTCACAGACGTGAATCCTAATTCTCTCCCCGTCCTCAAGGGGAGAGACCTGGAGAAGCAGATGTGCGGCAGCATTGCCGGGGGGGTCTCAGAGACTGCCCTGGCCCTGCACCTCTGCCCTGCCCGGCTGATGTCGGGGTCTCTCTGTGAGGTCACCCCCTCCCCACCACCTTTGCCCAATGGGCTCAGTTCCTGCAAAAGGCTTTTGTGATGTCACTGCCCCACCCACCCCACCCCTCCAAGCTGATGTCCTGCCGCTGCCCAGCCTCTGTGGAGGTTGGAGTTGTTGCCCCTGGATCTAGGGTTGCCAACTTTCTGACCCAACAAAACTGAACACCCTTGCCCCGCCCCCTTGCCGAGGTCCCAGCCCGCTCACGCCATCTCCCTCCCCTCCGTCGCTCACTCTCCCCCATGCTCACTCAATCGCTCATTTACACCAGGATGAGAAGGGCTGGGAGGGTCCCTTTTCAACTGGGTGTTGTCGGGACAGACCTGGGAAGGAGGGCTGCCTGCCAAGCACCTTTAGGAGGAGGCGTCCCTCCCTGTCAGAAAATCATCTCCCTCCCTCAGCTCAATGATGGCCTGAATTGCTCCTTATCTCTGTAGAGACAGGGGATTGAAAGCAGCAACATCAAAACCCTGTGTAGCTCGCAGGAATGAACACAAACATGCCCTTGTATCTCAACAGATGGTTACTTTTACCCTTGGGAAACTACAAGCCTAAAGGGAAAGGCAGTGGCAGCAGATCTAAGGAATAAACACAACTCAATCATAATCATTATGCCCATTGTGACTGCAACATCTTTTTATACACATCTCATTATCATTCATGCATTCTTTTCTCTGGAGCCCAGACCTTGACTAGACCTTGACCAAGAAATCTGGATCTTGATGAAAATAATCGCCCGCCCCTGGTTAACGCAATGGAGTTGACACCCAGGGGGTGTCCCTACGTAGGTTCAAGTAGGAACAACAATGGCTGCCTTTTAGCCATAGTTTTTAATCAGGGCACGATACAGACCCCGGGTAAATCATTTCTCAGCCTGAGGCCTTCACCCACATGCTTTCGGGCATTGTGCTACCATGGGGACATTTCATTTCATTTGATTGGCTGCTAGCCTGCAGGGGGCGGGAGTAGGGTGTCTGTTTGTTTGCGACAGGGAAGCCTGGCTGTTTAAAAATAGCCAGAGCTTCGCGAACCAGCTGAGCGGCGGAGAACCAGCAGAGCAGCTCACAGCAGGAGTTTGCCTGGGAGTTCGCCTGGAGTGAGCCCAGTGAGGCTTACGTCTTGCCAACTGCTCTGAGGAAGCTCGTAGTAGGAAGGTGATATGGAAGGGGGGGGTTCAGCTGTTGTGACCTGCACTGGATGTGCCATGTTTGTCTTTCTTCCACAGGACAGAAGCAACTTTGTCTGTACAAAGTGCAAGCTGGTCTCCATATTGGAAGAGAAGATTGAAGGTCTGGAGCAACAGATAACAACCCTGCGTTGCATACGAGAAACTGAGGATTTTCTGGACAAAACTCAGGATAGGCTTCTAGGGGCACAAAGCTCTACAGATATAGAGCAGGTTGCACAGAGGAGCCAAGAGGCCAGTGAAGAAGCTTGGCAACATGTTACCTCCAGAAGAGGTAAGCGGAATGTCCGGGTTCCAGTAACACAGACACAGGTAACTAACCGCTTTCATGTTCTCTCCACAGGTATCGTTGCGGAGAGTGGACCAGATGATATGTCTGGGGCGAGAAAGCAGAAGGAGACTCCGCTGGTTGGAAGGCATGAGATGCGATGTCCTGAGGTTGGGGGTTCCACGACCACCACTCCCAAGAGGAGAAGGCGGGTGGTGGTGGTCGGGGACTCTCTCCTCCGGGGGACTGAGTCATCTATCTGCCGCCCTGACCGGGAAAACCGAGAAGTCTGCTGCTTGCCAGGGGCTAAGATTCGCGATGTGACGGAGAGACTGCCGAGACTCATCAAGCCCTCGGATCGCTACCCCTTCCTGCTTCTCCACGTGGGCACCAATGATACTGCCAAGAATGACCTTGAGCGGATCACTGCAGACTATGTGGCTCTAGGAAGAAGGATAAAGGAGTTGGAGGCGCAAGTGGTGTTCTCGTCCATCCTCCCCGTGGAAGGAAAAGGCCTAGGTAGGGACCGTCGAATCGTGGAAGTCAACGAATGGCTACGCAGGTGGTGTTGGAGAGAAGGCTTTGGTTTCTTTGACCATGGGATGGTGTTCCATGAAGGAGGAGTGCTGGGCAGAGACGGGCTCCATCTTACGAAGAGAGGGAAGAGCATCTTTGCGAGCAGGCTGGCTAACCTAGTGAGGAGGGCTTTAAACTAGGTTCACCGGGGGAAGGAGACCAAAGCCCTGAGGTAAGTGGGAAAGCGGGATACTGGGAGGAAGCACAGGCAGGAGTGTCTGTGAGGGGAGGGCTCCTGCCTCATACTGGGAATGAGGGGCGATCAACAGGTTATCTCAAGTGCTTATATACAAATGCACAAAGCCTTGGAAACAAGCAGGGAGAACTGGAGGTCCTGGTGATGTCAAGGAACTATGACGTGATTGGAATAACAGAGACTTGGTGGGATAACTCACATGACTGGAGTACTGTCATGGATGGTTATAAACTGTTCAGGAAGGACAGGCAGGGCAGAAAAGGTGGGGGAGTAGCACTATATGTAAGGGAGCAGTATGACTGCTCAGAGCTCCGGTACCAAACTGTAGAAAAACCTGAGTGTCTCTGGATTAAGTTTAGAAGTGTGTGCAACAAGAGTGATGTAGTGGTGGGAGTCTGCTATAGACCACCGGACCAGGGGGATGAGGTGGATGAGGCTTTCTTCCGGCAGCTCACGGAAGCTACTAGATCGCATGCCCTGATTCTCATGGGTGACTTTAATTTTCCTGATATCTGCTGGGAGAGCAATACAGCGGTGCATAGACAATCCAGGAAGTTTTTGGAAAGCGTAGGGGACAATTTCCTGGCGCAAGTGCTAGAGGAGCCAACTAGGGGGGGCGCTTTTCTTGACCTGCTGCTCACAAACCGGGTAGAATTAGTGGGGGAAGCAAAAGTGGATGGGAATCTGGGAGGCAGTGACCATGAGTTGATTGAGTTCAGGATCCTGACGCAGGGAAGAAAGGTAAGCAGCAGGATACGGACCCTGGACTTCAGGAAAGCAGACTTCGACTCCCTCAGGGAACGGATGGCCAGGATCCCCTGGGGGACTAACTTGAAGGGGAAAGGAGTCCAGGAGAGCTGGCTGTATTTCAAGGAATCCCTGTTGGGGTTACAGGGACAAACCATCCCAATGAGTCGAAAGAATAGTAAATATGGCAGGCGACCAGCTTGGCTTAATGGTGAAATCCTAGCGGATCTTAAACATAAAAAAGAAGCTTACAAGAAGTGGAAGGTTGGACATATGACCAGGGAAGAGTATAAAAATATTGCTCGGGCATGTAGGAATGATATCAGGAGGGCCAAATCGCACCTGGAGCTGCAGCTAGCCAGAGATGTCAAGAGTAACAAGAAGGGTTTCTTCAGGTATGTTGGCAACAAGAAGAAAGCCAAGGAATGTGTGGGCCCCTTACTGAATGAGGGAGGCAACCTAGTGACAGAGGATGTGGAAAAAGCTAATGTACTCAATGCTTTTTTTGCCTCTGTTTTCACTAACAAGGTCAGCTCCCAGACTGCTGCGCTGGGCATCACAAAATGGGGAAGAGATGTCCAGCCCTCTGTGGAGATAGAGGTGGTTAGGGACTATTTAGAAAAGCTGGACGTGCACAAGTGCATGGGGCCGGACGAGTTGCATCCGAGAGTGCTGAAGGAATTGGCGGCTGTGATTGCAGAGCCATTGGCCATTATCTTTGAAAACTCGTGGCGAACCGGGGAAGTCCCGGATGACTGGAAAAAGGCTAATGTAGTGCCAATCTTTAAAAAAGGGAAGAAGGAGGATCCTGGGAACTACAGGCCAGTCAGCCTCACCTCAGTCCCCGGAAAAATCATGGAGCAGGTCCTCAAAGAATCAATCCTGAAGCACTTGTATGAGAGGAAAGTGATCAGGAACAGTCAGCATGGATTCACCAAGGGAAGGTCATGCCTGACTAATCTAATCGCCTTTTATGATGAGATTACTGGTTCTGTAGATGAAGGGAAAGCAGTGGATGTATTGTTTCTTGACTTTAGCAAAGCTTTTGACATGGTCTCTACAGTATTCTTGTCAGCAAGTTAAGGAAGTATGGGCTGGATGAATGCACTATAAGGTGGGTAGAAAGCTGGCTAGATTGTCGGGCTCAACGGGTAGTGATCAATGGCTCCATGTCTAGTTGGCAGCCGGTATCAAGTGGAGTACCCCAAGGGTCGGTCCTGGGGCCGGTTTTGTTCAATATCTTCATAAATGATCTGGAGGATGGTGTGGATTGCACTCTCAGCAAATTTGCGGATGATAGTAAACTGGGAGGAGTGGTAGATACACTGGAGGGGAGGGATAGGATACAGAAGGACCTAGACAAATTGGAGGATTGGGCCAAAAGAAATCTGATGAGGTTCAATAAGGATAAGTGCAGGGTCCTGCACTTAGGACGGAAGAACCCAATGCACAGCTACAGACTAGGGACCGAATGGCTAGGCAGCAGTTCTGCGGAAAAGGACCTAGGGGTGACAGTGGACGAGAAGCTGGATATGAGTCAGCAGTGTGCCCTTGTTGCCAAGAAGGCCAATGGCATTTTGGGATGTATAAGTAGGGGCATAGCGAGCAGATCGAGGGACGTGATCGTTCCCCTCTATTCGACATTGGTGAGGCCTCATCTGGAGTACTGTGTCCAGTTTTGGGCCCCACACTTCAAGAAGGATGTGGATAAATTGGAGAGAGTCCAGTGAAGGGCAACAAAAATGATTAGGGGACTGGAACACATGAGTTATGAGGAGAGGCTGAGGGAGCTGGGATTGTTTAGCCTGCAGAAGAGAAGAATGAGGGGGGATTTGATAGCTGCTTTCAACTACCTGAAAGGGGGTTCCAAAGAGGATGGCTCTAGACTGTTCTCAATGGTAGCAGATGACAGAACGAGGAGTAATGGTCTCAAGTTGCAGTGGGGGAGGTTTAGATTGGATATTAGGAAAAACTTTTTCACTAGGAGGGTGGTGAAACACTGGAATGCGTTACCTAGGGAGGTGGTAGAATCTCCTTCCTTAGAGGTTTTTAAGGTCAGGCTTGACAAAGCCCTGGCTGGGATGATTTAACTGGGAATTGGTCCTGCTTCGAGCAGGGGGTTGGACTAGATGACCTTCTGGGGTCCCTTCCAAGCCTGATATTCTATGATTCTATGATTCTATGATTTCCCTCCTCAATTTCACACAGAGACACAATTTCCTTTGCACGGATGATCCATGAACAGCAAAACCTCTCTGTGTCTCTTGTCTGAGCCAGGGCATTCAATTCCTTTGACACTTTCTCCCCTGCAATAGCAAAGGGCAAACGGGGGACGTGACCACCTTCAGCCCTAACACTGAGATATCGGCTCGGCTCTTTCTTTATGCTGCTGTTGTTAGTCCATGAAACATCAAGGATGGAATGCAAGGCTGAGTTCACTCACCAACCCCCTGACAAATGTCAGTGCCTCAGAGAAAACCTGACCCCTGCTATTGGAATGATATGCTGGAGATCTGAATGGGAAAGGGACTGTATGAATTGTCAAGGTCGGGAACGAACAACGATCTACAGCAATGTCATGAACACAAACACACTCTAATCATGCTCCAGACGGAAGGGAAATGGGCAGGAATTCCTGCTGTCCAGCAATGGACACACTTACACCCCCGCACAGCAGTGAGTGTGCCGGGGAGGCTGGTCTGAGCAAACAATTTGAAGTGATAATTCAGTGAAAAGAGAATCATAGTGTAGTGAGACAAATGTCCATCAGGTACTTGTGGCTGAGTGGTTAAGGGGATGGACTAGAAATCCCCTGGGGCATTCCCATGTAGGTTTGAATCCTGGCACCTATGGAAACATCGACCTGTTCTCATTGCTATAGTCTTTGTGCCGGAGCATCCAGGTGCCAACGGGAGGTAGATCTGGTCTCGCTCTTAGGCTGGCTACACTTAAAAAGCTCCTATAGCACTTTGGAGTAGAGAGTTGCTACAGTGACTGGAGGGGATTTCCCTCTGCTCTAGCTACACTGACAGAATACAGAGACTGAATTCCCACCCCACCTCCATAGGAGCTCTCTGCAGTTGAATTGTTCTGCAGCCAGCTTCCCATTAGAAATGCTGTTGTGGGACAGTCCCAGACCGAAATAGATTGTTTCCACCGACGTGCGTAGGCTGAAATTGTGGAAAAGCAGCACCACTTGCCCCATAAGCTCAGCTGTGCAGAACACACCACCATCCACAGCCTCAGAAACAACTCTGACATCATCATCAAAAAGGCTGACAAAGGAGGTGCTGTCGTCATCATGAATAGGTCGGAATATGAACGAGAGGCTGCTCGGCAGCTCTCCAACACCACTTTCCACAAGCCATTACCCTCTGATCCCACTGAGGGTTACCAAAAGAAACTACACCGTCTGCTCAAGAAACACCTTGAAAAAACACAAGCGCAAATCCGCACAGACACACTCCTAGAACCCCGACCTGGGGTATTCTATCTGCTACCCAAGATCCATAAACCTGGAAATCCTGGGCGCCCCATCATCTCAGACATTGGCACCCTGACAGCAGGATTGTCTGGCTATGTAGACTCCCTCCTCAGGCCCTACGCTATCAGCACTCCCAGCTATCTTCAAGACACCACTGACTTCCTGAGGAAACTACAATCCATCGGTGATCTTCCTGAAAACACCATCCTGGCCACTATGGATGTAGAAGCCCTCTCCACCAACTCTCCACACAAAGATCGACTACAAGCCGCCAGGAACAGTATCCTCAATAATGTCACGGCAAACCTGGTGACTGAACTTTGTGACTTTGTCCTCACCCATAACTAGTTCACATTTGCGGACAATGTATACCTTCAAATCAGCGGCACTGCCATGGGTACCCGCATGGCCCCACAATATGCCAACATGTTTATGGCTGACTTAGAACAACGCTTCCTCAGCTCTCGTCCCCTAATGCCCCTGCTCTACTTGCGCTATATTGATGACATCTTCATCATCTGGACCCATGGAAAAGAAGCCCTTGAGGAATTCCACCATGATTTCAACAATTTCCATCCCACCATCAACCTCAGCCTGGACCAGTCCACATAAGAGATCCACTTCCTGGACACTACAGTGCTAATAAGCGATGGTCACATAAACACCACCCTACACCGGAAATGTTTTATTTGCACAGAATAATTTCCAAAATATGAATGGATAAAAACTCTGTTAGTCCGAGTTTAGTATTTGCTAGTGTTCAGTGATGCACTCAGTGCTCTGGCTGCGCAGTGCTGTCTGCATACCCTGGATGGTGCGCGAGATCTGTGAGCAGTAGCTGCTTGTGTGTCTATGGTGGGGGACGTCTTCCTTTTCTGTAGAATTTCATGATTATAACATGGTAAATGGCCGGGTCTACTCGCAGCTGGCAGGGCTGTTGCTCTCATCGGCTGAGGCATTTTGTTGGACAGGAATAAGCGTCTGTGTTTAGTTTATAAGTGCCTCTAATGTCCTTTTCACCATTGATAGAGCCATAGAAGTGCTGGGCTAAAAGGGCCCTCAAGTCCAGCCCCAATCTCAGGTAGCACCAAGTTAACCTAGACCATCCCTGACAGATGTTTGTCCAACCTGTTGTTAAAAACTTCCAATGATGGGGATTCCATATCCTCTCTAAGCAACCTGTGTGGTGAAGTGGGACATTTTCCTAATGTTGCGTGTGTATACTGTGTGTGCCTCAGTTTCCCCCATGTGCTGCATGTCTACCCAAGGTGGGAGGGGGGGTGTCTGTTGTTGTAGAGGACCAGGTGTGACCCAGTCTAGCAGCCTGGACCCCAGACCATGGCCTGGACACTTTGTAACTCAGCGACTGATGACCCGAAGGCCCATCCGAACTTGGAGCCAGCCAGTTATGGGCAGCGGAGAGAACAAAGAGCTGAAGAGAGAGTCACCTGGAGACCTGTTTTCCCGGGAAAGTAGACAAAGATGGAGGCGGGGCCTTGGAGGTGATATGGGGTGGGCCACAGAAAGGAAGAGTCACTTCTGGGCTGGGAACAAAGAGTGGCCTGATCCCACCTGGACAGGGACAGACCCAGATGGACGCCCCTGAGAACGTCTTGTAATCTGCTCCAGACGTACAATAAACCCGTCGGTGTTGCGCTGGCTGAGAATCGCTGCAGGCTGAAGAGAGGCAGGCATGCCGGAGGCTCAGACGTGTGGTACTGGAAGGCGGAGGAGAAGCGTACAGCTTAAACCCCGAGCAAAGCGTGACCTTATGTAGGGTCAATACTCTAAAGGCCGGTTCCTCCCGGGGCCATACGGAGCCAAGAGAGCACTGGCCTGTGAGTCTGTGGCAACCTGTTCCACAGTGAACTGTCCTTAGAGCTAGAAAGTTTTTCCTAATGTGTAACCTAAATCCCCCCTTCTCCAACTATCAACTGGAGAACAATTGATCACCGTCCTTTTCAGAGCAGCCCTCAATACAGGGATAGTTAATTATTTTTTGTTAAGCTCCAAATTTCTTGGTCAAGATATAGTCAAGGCCCAGACTCAAGAGAAACACTTCTCATACCACAAGTTCCCCTGTTCAACGAACACAAACAGTGCTGTGAAATATACCCAGGGCCTATGTTGTTTATATTCTTAGTGCATTAAATGAAAAATAAAATCAAATCACTGTATAGCCTAAAAATAACCTCCAAGAAAAGCTTTTGGGCCCACAAAAGCTTATGCGCAAATAAATCTGTTAGTCTTTAAGGTGCCACCGGACTCCTCGTTGTTTTTGGGGATACAGACTAACACGGCTACCCCCTGATACTTGTCTCCAAGAAAGATGTAATTTATCTGAAACGTTGAGAAAGTATTTAGAAAAATGTCAAGTAGATGCAACTATTAGCATTAAAAATACTTTCAGGAAACAGGTTTAAGTTTGTGTGCGAGTTTTGTCAAATACGGTTTTTGTAGGTGTATCTGCATAGAGAGAGAGAAACAGATTCAAAACTTTTTCAGCCTTTTGTGGTTTATTTACCATAAGTATCAGAGTTTGAAAGAAATACTTAGTACACCTGAACTCTTCATCTTTTATGATTCAAGCCTTTCCACTAACAAACACCCACCCACCACCACTCCCAGATCCTTCTCAGCAGCGCTGCTGCCGAGCCAGTTTGCCTCATTCTGTATTTGTGCATTTGGTTTTCTTTCCCTACGTGGCGCACCTCGCATTGATCTTTGTTGAATTTCATTTTGTTGCCTATTGCCCAGTTCTCCAATTTATCCAAATCCCTCTGAATTTTAGCTCTGTCCTCTGAAGTGTTGGCAACCTCCTTCCCCCCACCCCGCAGCTTTGTGTCATCTGCAGCATTGATCAGTCTGCTCTCCGTACATACATCCAGGTCATTAATAACGATGTTAAACACTGGACCCAGAACAGATCCCTGTGGAACCCCACTTAAGACCACCTCTTTTGCCCTCACAATTTACAGCTCTCTCCTCCCCCTTGGGGTGCAATGACCTTCTATGGGTTAACAGGACCTTTTTCCAGTGAAAGAGCCTTTATCACACGGTGAATATTCTTAAGCATGTACATGTATTTATTAGCAATCAACAACTGATCAGCAGACTACTAATGCTCACCACTCCCAATAAAGCAGACAGACATCTCCTTATGGCCAGTCAGCGTTGTGTCATCTGGGGCTCTGGCTTCTCCACAGTCTGGTCATGCAAGAGTTAAAAATCCTAGCAGTTCTGGTCTTGAGCCGTATCCCCGAGTTACGTTCCAATGAGCTTGTTTTCTCACCCTCATATAGTTAAAATGAGAATTCTTCTTATAATGCCTTCGCCACTTGTTTTACTCAAATCATGACTATACCCTGCATCAGACCAATCATAACCCCTAATGGGCTAAAACAATTTCTCTAGCAACAGCAAAACCTTCTAATTTCCGCTTATCAGCAAAAGCAGCTTTTAACTAAAACTCTCACGGGCGCCCAGTAAGAACCTTGCAGATACTCCAGGTTAGCGTGTCCATACTCCCTTCTGTTCCAGTGAATCTGTGACGTTCCTGGATCTGTCCCTGTGAGTGATGCTGCAGCTGCACCTGGCACTAGTTGTCCAGTGTGCTCAGGAGCACAGCAGGGGAGCTGCCTCATTCCTTCCCCCGTGGTGGGCTGCATGGACCCACCACAGGCTGGTGAGAGCTGCAGGTGAGAGACAGAGATGGTCTGGAGACCCCTCCCTGACCAGCTTCCGCAGACTGGGCCAAGCCCCTCTGCCTGTCCCATGGAGCCTGCAGGGCTTGCTGGGTTAACGCTAACCTCCTGGGTGAGTCTGTATCACACCACAGTGTAACCGGGATGTGTTAGTGGCTCCTCCCTGGGGAATTTGGGTGCTTGGTGCCCAGGGTTCGTCTCTGCTAGTGGCAGAGAGCACAGGAGCAGCCAGTGCAAACTTTTTGCCTTCCCCTCTGCTCATGGGTGGCTGGTCTTAAAGATGCCTCTGAACCAGGCACCTTCACCCAAAAGGCAGCTGATTCCTGGCCCATCGCAGGGCGTGAGCTGGCATCAAAAAGCTCACTCTGGGCAGGGCCTTGTACCCTTACTACCCCTATTTCTCCAGAATTGAAAGGTCAAAATCCTCCTCAACTCTTCCTTTGAGATGAATAGCGTCTGAGCTGCGTGAACAGTGATTTGCACTAGTTGGTGTGGGGATGGGGGAGCTTGGTGTTGGTTGGGGTTGGGAAGCTCCCTGTGCATATCCCCCATCCCAGAGCCCACTCCAGGCTTATCCATGCCCCCCTGTGGTATCCCAGGAGCTGGGGCTGCCTCCTCTCTGTGTGATGAGTTCCCTTCTTGATGGAAGGCTCTTGCAGCTGCTGTGATCTGGTGTAGTTTCACTCTGTTGTGGCTGTGATGATGACTGTGCCGGTTTCAGGCAGCCCAGTGTGTGAGGGAGCAGTTAATGGGCAGTTTTGATCTAGAACAGGGGTTCTCCAAATTCATTGCACCATGACCCCTTTCTGACAACAAAACTTACTACATATCCACAGGAAGGGGACTGAAGTCCAAGCTTGCCTGAGCCCCACTGCTCTGGGTTGGGGGGGTCGAAGCCCAAGGGCTTCAGCCCCAGGAAGAGGGCCTGTAACCTGAGCCTCATTGCCTACCAGGCAAGTCTAAGCCAGCCTGGTGACCCCATTAAAGTGGGTTCACAGCCCACTCTGGGGGCCTGACCCACAGTTTGAGAACAGCTGATCTAGAAAGTTAAAAAGTTTTGACTGGTACCTAAGTAGCAGCTGCCCTTAATGATTTTATAAAAGAGAATGTTTTACATAGTCTATTCTGATATGCCAGTAGTAGCCATGAAATACAAGAAATCATGTAAAAATAATCTACTAAAATAACTAAATGAAATTTCAAAATTGTTATATTTTCTAAAATGATTTTTTTTTCTTTTTTTAAAAATTCTCTCTCATTGGCAGTTTAAAAAAATTTATTTTCATTCTGAATTGGATCAAAAGCAAATATAAATATGTTAAAATTCCCCATAAAATAGAAATTCCAGGTTCTGACCAGCTCTCCCCATAATTCGTGCCTCCCAACCCTCATTATAACAGCCAATGCTGGTCAAACTATAATGCAATTAAGACACTTTAATAGAGCTTGATGAAGAAACCAGGGATAGTCTGTTCTCTGTTTGTACAGCGCCTAGCGCAATGGGACCCTGGTTCATGCCCATGGCCACGATGATAAACATAGGATAAAGGACAGTTCTGTGGGCAGAGGGATCTGGAATGTGGGGAGTGGGGTGTGACGCATCCTGGAGCCAGCAGAGGGCAGCAACGACCTCCTAGCAGACCTGTACTCCGGCTCCTGTCTCCGGGGTCCTTAGTCCTGTTTCTGTCCCCAGCCTGTGTTGGGAAATGCACAAAGAGCAGGACTGACCTGCCTCTCCCGCAGTGTGATCCTCACACAGAGACTCCAGCTCCGGCACAACACTTCACAGGGCAGCTGAATTTTCTGGGGGAAAATTAGCTAAATATAGGGTTAAAAACCAATCATTTCTTAAAACGTCCCCTTGTGTCTGACTTTCCTAATCTAGCCTTTCTGAAAGGCCAGATGAGATGATCAGAATGGGGCCTTCTGTCCTTAACATCTTTGAATTGGGGGAAAGGTGCAAAGCTGAAATGTTAGTAGCCACTTAAAAGCGTCAAAGAGTCCCGTGGCACCTCGTAGTCTAACAGACGTCTTGGAGCATGAGCTTTCGTGGGCGAATCCCCCCGTCGTCGGAGGCACAGAGTGGAAATTTCCAGAGGGGGGTGTAAATGTGCAAGCAAGAATCAGGCTAGGGATAATGAGGCTGCACTTGTGCAAGTCTGTTCATGAGGTTGATGGAGTTCCGCTCCATACAGCTAAATGCAGTGCCTTGCATGGTGTCAAGTATCGTACTTTAGCTGTATGGAGCAGAACTCCTCAACCTCATGAAGAGACTTGCGCAAGTGCAGCCTCGTTATCCCTAGCCTGATTCTTGCTTGCACATTTACACCCCCCTCTGGAAATTTCCACTCCGTGCCTCCGACGACGGGGGGATTCGCCCACGAAAGCTCATGCTCCAAGACGTCTGTTAGACTACGAGGTGCCACGGGACTCTTTGACGCTTTTACAGATCCAGACTAAAACGGCTATCCCTCTGAGAGTGACCATTTTTTGTTCATTCTAACCGTAATTTGGCCACATTGATTTGTATTTATTTATTTAAATATGCCGCTAAATCGTGTGAAGGGGGCAACCTGCATTCATCACCTGCTCCATACTAAGTGGCCATCAAGGTCAGCAGTGAGAATATTTGGAGCTGGCCCCAGCAATCACTTCCGTCAGCACTGGTTTGGTTTTGGCCGTTTTCTAGTAGGGATCTATGAGGAGAGAGGACCAATGACTCCCAAAGCGTGTTTACAAAGGACCCCTGGCACTACACAGAGCGGCCAAAGGCTTCAGGGGTCTGATAAGATCGCCAGCAAAGAACATAGACTGAACTTCCTGTGGAACCATCTGCAGGACTGAGCTGGAGATCGATATGGCTGGTGCTCAGTCTGCAAGGAGGCTACAGCCCTGTGGGATTTGTCTTGGGGAAGATTAGGATGATTTAGTGGGAAATTGATCCAAGACAGTAATTCATTATTCTACACAAAGGGAAGACAATAGGTATCGCATGGCTGGCTACTTCCATTTTCTGGTGCTCTCAGCCTGGCTCAGCACAGCCAGTCTGCTGGTGTAGGGTGTGTCCACACTAGACAAGAGGTGTTTCTCACAGTGTGTCAGGGAACATGGGCTAAAATCCTAGTGAAGACAAGGCCATGTGTAATCTCCACTCACGTTAACAGGTCAAGGGACAGCCTAGCGGGGAGCCTTGTCTTTAACTTGACCTGCTAACTCGTGTTAAACTGACACCTACCTCATCTTCACTCAGATGTCAGCTCCTGTTAGTCACTGTGTTTGGTGTAAGACATGGCAGGAAAACAGCTCTTCTCCTGGTACAGACAAGGCCCTAGGGAGGCAGGCTCAGCACCGTGGGAGGGGGAACTGGGACACAGGGGTCCATGGGCTGTGAGATGGGGAGAAGGGGGAGCTGTCTGAGGCCAGTGAGAGGAACCTGTGATCTGGGTGGTTTCCTGGCGGGGAAGCTGTGGGAACCTCTCAGCCGGCAATTACTCTCCCCATGTAGGTTTCCGTACACTCCCCCTCCCCCACACATCGGGGGAGGGGAAGTCATGCAGCTGACGCTGTGTGGGTGCATCAGTGAACAGCTCTGCACCCCCCTTTGGCTCCCCCAGACAGGGAACTAGCTACAGCTCTCCAGGGGCTCCCCCAGCGCAGGGCACTGGAGGCTGTGATGGCGGGTGGGGGGAAGGGGGACATGAATGGGGGCATGGATGGATGAGGGGGCTGACCGGCTCGTCCGTCACAGATTGACAGGCCCTGTGCTCTGCTCTGCCTTTAAACAAGCTCCTGGGAGTGACCAGGCCCCAAGGTTCACACTGACCCACAAGGGCAGGCCGGGCAGCCTGAATGACTCTGGGACTGGGCCTTTGGCCTCCAGCACCTCCTGCTTCCCACCGTTTACACCTACAGCAAATCCACCTGTGTTTAGATTCCTGCACAGACTTTACCACCCAGATCCTCAGTGATGTTTCAGCTCCCAGCTCCTGTTCATTTCAATGGGAACGAGGCACCTAAATCCCTTTGAGGTTCTGGCCCCACTGTCTTAGGAACCCAGTCAGTATTCTGCAAAACAGCCTTTGAGAACAAAGGAGCATTTATTAATCCCCTGGAATCCAGCAGGAGAAGGTATGTAGGTTAGTGTGGCAAAGGGACGTTCAAGGCAGAGTCCATATGGGTAGGAGCAAGGCCCCAAGAGACCAGGCAGTTCTCAGCTCCATCTTCACTCTCTTTGTGTGTCTGCAACAGCCGCATTAAGACTTGTCTCCTCACACCTGCCCTTCCTTTAGCTCCAGGTGCAGCCTTTTCACTTTGCTTCTCTGCAGAGTTGGGGGAAGTCACCTGCTCTGAGACCGCGTCTACACCTAAAATTTAGATCAACCCAAGCTTCTGAAGCATTCATGGCCTGTGTGACAGACAGGCTGACCTAACCCCCACTGAAGGCACCTAGGTGGATGAAAGAAAAAACCCTGTAAACCTGTAGCTGCTAATGGTGTAGACATGCCCTTAGTTCCAGTAGCTCTTAAATACAATCATACCCTGGGCTGCTCCCCTTGCCCAGGCATTGCCCAGCTCTGTCCCAGCAGTGACCCGAGTTTCTTTGAAAAGGCAGAGACCTGTCTCCTTCTCTTCAGATGAAAATCTTGGCCTGTGTCTCTGTCTCCTTGTAGATGTCTCACCATCAGTTCAAGTTAAATGTGGCTAAAACAGAGCTCCTAATTTACACCACCCCGCCCCCAGTTCTCCCTGCTACCACCTTTCTCAATCACTGTGGATACCACCAGCCTCTTGCCTGTCACTCAGGCCCATAACTTGGGTGTCATTTTGGTCTCGGACCTCTCTGTAGGTTCTCACATCGACGCTCTGTCGAAATCTTGCTGAGTCAGAATTCTCAGCTCACCCCCCCAGCTGTAACTCCCACCCCCCATGCTGCCCCCCACACTTGGCAGAAGCCCCCATCAGCACCCGCACGGCTACCTTATTAGCCTCCTTCAAATCCCTCCAAGGTGTTTGCAAAAAACCTGACTATGGTGAGTTGCTGGTGTCCTGTTATCACAGCTGATCGTGCTGACCAGTGTTGTCCCATTGCTTCCTTGTGCTCCTCTGTCTGTCTCCATCTATTGTTTCTTGAATTAGTGTCGTGCCCCCTCCCCACCCGGTTACCTTCTTTCATGCTAATCTGCGAACAGGTTTTGATGGACAGGTCTGGGCTCTCCTGGATCCTGCCACCCACCCAGCAGGGTGCATCTTCTTTATGTTTCCCTGTGAATGTATTTGTTGGTGCCTCCAGCATCCTCACTCCTTCCTGGCAGGGTCCCCAGGGCGGCTTGGGAGGAAAATGCCAACCACAGGGTAACCACCACTTACCTGCCAGAAAGTCGGAGACTTCCAAGAAATCACACAAATACATAGAATATACTCAACACAGTAATTATATTAAACGGGAGACGAATATAACATAACCGGGTAAAACACTATTCTTCGTGCCCACGCTGACACTATCCGTGACTTTCCCCAGTTACGTGACCTGATGTAGCAAATGTAAGATCAGTGTCCCGTTGGTACGTGTACTTTGTTGGGGCCCTTGATGACCTATGACCACGATATCTTCTCTGCAGTGGTTTAGCAGGATGGGTGACTGGGCTCAGTACACCCCAAAGGACTCACAAGTGGGAGGAGGTGGTAAGTCCCTCCATAGGTTTAATATGCAGCTGGTGATAAAATCCCCAAACCCGTACTCCCTGGCTTGAGGACACAGTTCAAGGAGTAGGGGGTCACCAAAACATATTCCCGGACTGACTAACTAAAAGATGGTGCATTCACAAACTCCATGAATGATCCTCGGATTCAGAGATGACTCTGGACTCCTCGGTCACGGCAGAGGGGCTGATCTCTGCTGGCAGGGCCTCTTCAGGCCCGAGTCAGGCGGCTTTGTCCCGGGATTTCCCCTCACCACCCAGGGGTGCAGGGCTCAAGGTGCAGATTACAGAACTGGACTAAACTCCAAACTGTCGCCTCCTAACCCAGCGTCCAGACACATTCCCAGCAGGCCAGCCCTGGACTAGTAGCCGGAGGAGAGCTGGCCATGTGGTGATTGGTCTCCCCTAGGGAGCTGGGGGCGAACTCAGCCTGGCTGGGGAAGTTTCCCAGCAAAACTCTACAAACTGGGAGTAATCAGTGGGGAAGGAAAAGCCCAGCGGAGGGATCTGCTGTCAGGTCCCTAGAGGCCAGTTGTCGGGGGAACCCTGCATGCTGGCCTGGGACTCCCCAGCTCCCCACACAGCCAGGCCTGCCCTTGCCCTGCCTGGCTCCAGACTGACTCAAAAATGGATTCTCCCCTTTCCTGAGCTCCCTGGGAGGGCATCTCACTCCCTAGTGGTTGCCGGGCAGACTCTGAATCTGCCTTGGCTTCGCCTCCCTGCCAGGGACAGTGCCCCTCCCTCATCTGCCTGCAGACAGAGCCCCAGGTCAGCTCCTTGGGGGTTACACTGGTAAAAAAAACAAAACAAACAACAACAAAGCAGAAAGCAAACCCGTGACCGAGAGGGGAAGTGAAAGCAGCTGTATAAAATCACTTTGTCACTGGGAGTCCTGAGGAAGTGGAACCACACAGGACAGTTTGGGAAGAGCCAAAGGGGATGTTTGCTGGAGACGAGGGATGGGAAGAACTTGGAAGACTCAGCCCACAACACGGGGCAACAGGGAAACAGCCAGGGCAGAGACAGGGTGAATCCACTCACCGGAGCAGAGGGGTTGGAAAAATCAAAGAAACTGCTCAGCAGAGAATCCCCACTGGAGACAGATCCGGTATGCTTGGTGTCTGTGGGAAAAGCTTTGCTGGGACTTCAGCCCACATTACTCCGCACAGCAAACAATCGACATGGGAGAAAAATGCTATCGATGTGCCGAGTGCAGGGAAAGTTTCAGTCGGAGCTCCCAGCTTATTTCACATCAGAGATAGCACACCGGAGGGAGACCCTGTGGATGCCCTGCCTGTAGGAAATGCTTCTCTCGCAGCACTGCCCTCATTAACCATCAGAGAATCCATATAGGATTGAAGCCCTACAAATGCCCCCGGTATGGGACGAGCTTTGCTCGGCACTCACACCTTCTTGTACGTCAGAGAATCCACACGGTGAACAACGCTGTGGAGAAAGCTTCCAGTACAGTTTAAAGCTTCTCACACATAAGAGAAAACACATGGGAGAGAACCCTTATAAGTGCCCTGAGTGTGGGGAAAGCTACAGTGACAGCTTTAATAGGCATTGGAGGGTGACACTGGAGAGAAGCCCTTCAAATGCTGTGATATTTGGAAAAGCTTCAGTAAGAGCTCAGATTTTATTGCACATCAGAGAATACACACAGGTGAGAAACGCTATAAATACCTCCCTGATCTGGGGTGGGATATGGTGGGATCTGAGTTACTACAGAGAATTCTTTCCTGGGTATCTGGCTGGTGAATCTTGCCCAGACGCTCAGCGTTCAGCTGATCGCCATATTTGGAGTCGGGAAGGAATTTTCCTCCAGGGCAGATTGGAAGAGGCCCTGGGGTTTTTTCGCCTTCCTCTGTAGCATGGGGCACGGGTCACTTGCTGGAGGATTCTCTGCACCTTGAAGTCTTTAAACCAGGATTGGAGGACTTCAATAGCTCAGACATAGGTGAGAGGTTTATTGCAGGAGTGGGTGGGTGAGATTCTGTGGCCTGCATTGTGCAGGAGGTCAGACTAAATGATCATAATGGTCCCTTCTGACCTAAATATCTATGAATCTATGAAACATTTTAACTTTCTAGATCAGCTGTTCTCAAACTTGCTGAGGGTGCAGTGCAACCCAGCATCCAGATCATTAATAAAAATGCTGAACAAAACCAGCCCCAGGACCAACGCCTGGAGAACTCTGCTTGATACCAGCTGCCAACTAGACATGGAGCCCTTGATCACTACCCGTTGAGCCCGACAATCTAGCCAGCTTTCTATCCACCTTATAGTCCATTCATCCAACCCATACTTCTTTAATTTGTTGGCAAGAATACTGTGGGAGACCGTATCAAAAGCTTTGCGAAAGTCAAGGTATATCACGTTCACCGCTTTCCCCATATCCACAGAGCCAGTTATCTCACCATAGAAGACAATCAGGTTGGTCAGGCATGATTTGCTCTTGGTGAATCCATGTTGACTATTCCTGATCACCTTCCTCTCCTCCAAATGCTTCAAAATGGAGTCCTTGAGGCCCTGCTCCATGATTTTTCCAGGGACTGAGGTGAGGCTGACCAGTCTGTAGTTCCTCAGATTCACCTTCTTCCCTTTTAAAAAGATGGGCACTATATTTGCCTTTTTCCAATCATCCACGACCTCCCCTGATCAACATGAGTTTTCAAAGATAATGATCAATGGCTCTGCAATCACATCAACCAACTCCTTTAGCACTCTCGGATGCATTGCATCTGGCCCCATGGACTTGTGAATGTCCAGCGTTTCTAAGTAGTCCTTAACCTGTTCTTTCTGTAACCCTTCTGCCTGTCAGAGTTGGCAGCAACAAGGGCTGGGTTCAGTGTCTAGGGGTTCCATTCCAATAACACAATGCAAAACCGGCTCGAGCCCCCACCCAGTGACCCGGGACAAATATATACCACGCCCGCTGGGCGCCTCCAAGAGGCAATACTTCCCCTCTCGCAAGCACATAGTCTGAGTGTAGCAAAAAGCCTTTTAATAACAGAGAGAAACAATGTGACATTATGTTGGGGAAACACCACCAACAGGATTCATAACACAACCCATGAGCAAAAAACCCACCCCAAGCAAATTGGGGCGTGTCCTTTCCCTTGGGTTCTTGAGTCCAGCAACCCAAAATCACCCGAAGTCCCAAAAGTCCAACGACCCAAAAGTCTCTGTCCCTGGTCAGGGCAGCCCCAGAGTTCGAAAGTTTATCTGCAGAGTTTTACCTCCCAAGCTGGGTGGAGATGGGGGGGTGTGTGTGTTAAGGGGCACCTTACATGGTCCAACGCTGATGGCCCCACCTCTCCATGGGGCTCCGCTCTGCCAGCCGCCCCATGAGCTGCTCTAGGCATCCGACAAACTGCTCTGCTCTGCTCCACCAGCCGCTCTGCTTACCCCTCCGCAAACTGCTCCACCATAGATCTTCAGGCTCCCCCACTACTCAACACAACGCTCAGTGATTTCAGCTTGTAGTAGGGGAGCCTCAGTGCTGGTGCACCATTAGCCCAAAGTGAATTCAGCTCAGCAGCCTGTCACTAGACTCCTAATGGAATCAAAATTAGCTCTGACATTCTACAGTGGAGAGAGGAAGAAGTGCAATTAGCATGTAAGGCCCTCACCAGGGGGCCCATACACCAAGTATTAATACCTATCCCCAACCTCTCTCAATTCACAGAGTTTTGGAACCCATGTCCCTTGCCTAGCGAGTGCTACTGAGTTGATGGCGAGTCCCTCCATCATAACAAAAGGCCAAATACAGGTCCACTGTCCTTGATTCCCATAATCAGGGTAATAACAATTTATTCTTCCTGCCCCAATAACAGAGACACTGGGGATCCCACAGCAGCCAAAGTGACCATTTGGTCAGCTATGGCCTCATTCTAGGCTGGGTGGGTGTGCCTATGCAAATGAGATCGGCCCCTGAAGTTCTTTTCCACAACTTGCCACACCTCACCACCAGATGTCAGGGTGGAGCTCATCCTGACTCTGCTTACATTTCTCCACTGAGGGCTGCTCACCTCCTCCCCATACTGTGCTGCCCGGTGCAGCATTCTGGGAGCTGACCTTGTCTGTAAAGACCAAGGCAAAAAAAGCATTGAGTGCTTTAGCTTTTTCCACATCATCTCTCACCAGCTTGCCTCCCCATTCAGTAAGGGTCCCACACTTTCCCTGACCTTCTTCTTGTTGCTAACATACCTGTAGAAGCCCTTCTTGTTACCCTTCACATCCCTTGCTAGTTGCAACTCCAATTCTGCTTTGGCCTTCCTGTTAAGTCAATCTGGTTGCCTGACATATTTGCTATTTTTTCTGCACATTGGGATGAGAATTCACACAGGCAAGAAACCCTAAAAGTGCCCTGATTAGGGATTCGCCAAGTGAATATCATCTTTGCCATTTCCCATGAACGTCAGAGCATCAGGCCAGGCTGGAGTGGCCATGTAATGCGGATATGCAATGGTTATAAGGCAGAGAATAAATCACATTCCTGGAACAGAGTCGTGTAGGGCAAGAGGCTGAGATAAGATTCCCACATTGTGATGGGATTTGTTTATGATTTTTCAAGAAGCTCTGAATGTCCTCTGATCAGCTCCTCCATCAACACAATTTGTCAGTTCAGGCCATAGTCGAGGAGCACTTGCTAACACTAAGCCCTGACATAGCAGCATCCACAAGTAATGGTCTCTATCATCTCCCCTTGGCTAGGAGATGCTGTTCCTTCCTGGCAGACAAACATCTGGCCTCAGTTACTGACAGCTTTGTCACCCCTCAGCAGGGCTGCAGCAATGTGATCTGCGTGGCCATGAAACCATAGGTGCCGGGGGACCTTCAGCTAGTGCAGAATGCTGCAGTGCATCTTCTCTGCAACACAAGCTCCTGTGAGCGTATCACGCCTGTCCTCCACTCCCTGCATGGCCTGCCCACCGAATATCAAATTATGTTCAAGATCTTGGGCCTTGTCTTCTGGGTGCTCCATGGCCTCAGCCGAGGTTATATAAAAACTTCCTAAAGCTCTGTGATGAAGACCACACACAGCAGCTTTCATTGCTACTCAAGCACAATGAAACAGGCCACAATAAGTGTAATGTTTATTTGTGCGGGAGAGAGAACTGTCTTTGTGGCCGGTCTCAGGTGGTGGAATGAACTCCCACAGGAACTAAGAATCGTCACCAACCTGACCATCATTTACTCCTAGTGCTTGGACTTTGCTTTCTCTAGTATAAATACTTATCAACACGCTCACTTATCGCAACAAACATAGCAGAACTCTTCCACTGCACACGCTTCTCTCCCAGAAAGGATGAAAGAACAAAAACCATGGGACAGAAGGTTGCTTATCACACTACTGAAAGGTGCTCAGACACTGTGGGGAGGAACATGGTATGAGCACCAATAGAGAATAGAAGAGACTTTTGCTGCCACTCAGCTACAACCTTATTATCTGTGACTTTTCATTTATACTTGACAGTAGATTATTTAATAAAATGGATACATTCAGGAGCAATAATGGTCTCCACTAGGTTTGAAATGCAATGCCCTGACCAAGGCTTAGTGGGGATGGTGGTTTAGTTGTGATTTTCTTGCTTTGCACGAGGAGGAATAACATGGGTCTGAGTTTCTCAGAATCATTCATCTGCAGAGGAGAAGAATGCAAAAATGGGCCTTCATGGGGTGAGACGGGACCTTCAGGAAAGTCTCTTGACATGTTTCTTTTAAATTACAGAGTCTAGGAGGGCTCTGCTGTTTATTCCCTACAGGTACCATGCATTCCTAGATCTAGACGGGTTATCTAGATGACTGAGGTGCTGATTGTTCCCTTTAGAATTACACACTGCCACTGTCATGGGTCTGTAGTTCTCCTTCATGATACATGTCTCCTCTACAAAGCCCTGGACTAAGAATGTGAAATCCATGACCACATTTCTTGTACCTACTCCGCAGGGTTGGGGGATTAATCCGCAGACATTTAGAATCCAGATGCATTAACTACAATATGTTTCTTTTCTGATTAGCTTTCTACTTCATTTTTTTATACAGGCATTTATCAGAAAAAATATCAAAATGTTCACTTCAGAGTCATGACGCAGAAAAGATATTGAATCTAATTCCCTGGTATCTCAAAATACCTGATCAACCTAGAATGGAATAAAAATGATAATTAGAGAGTCTGTTAGACAGTTAACTGGCTGCTTTTATGAACTCGTGTTAATGTCGAGTGAAAGGAACTTCACAGTGTACTTACAGCCCCTGGGCTAGGAAGGGAATCCAGGTGGTTTCATCTAAAGGGGAATAGGAAAGAAACTCTGATCTTAGGCCTTGTCTGCACAGGACAGGTTTTCCTGTCTATGTTTTTCTACCACACCTGTGTGAGTCCAGAGACAGGGCACAAGCAAACAACTTCCCTTCTGAACCAGTGCTTCTGGTGTTGTGATGTTGTTAAATTACTTTGCCGCATTCTGAGCAGGTATCCCATGATGCAATGTTCTACCCACCCCCCTCCACCTGGACCACCCCGCCAAGCTCCCCCAGTGCCCGGATCCCTCCACTGAGTCCCCCGTACCCAGACACGCCTGCCAAGCCCCAACCATCTTCCCCGGACCTCCCTGCAGAGTCCCCTTCCCCCTGCACCCAGATGCCCCCCACACCCACACTGAGGCAACTGCACTCACAGTGCCCCACACAGAACCTTCTCCCTGTACATCTGCATCACCCCGTCTGAAGCCCCTCCCCACTTGGATCCTGCCAGACTGAGCCTGCCTGCCCACACCTGGATTGGGGGGCAGGGCTGGGCATGTGTGCGAGACTCTGTCCCTCTCATTTGCTATCTCGGTGCACCCAGCACGGAGGGGCAGGCAGGGTCCAAGGGTGTTTCTGGGGCAGGCCTGGCCCTTGCACTGTTTCACTGCTGTGCAGATTGCTGGATTGGGGCTAGAGCCCGGGCTCTAGGACCTTACAGGGTGCGAGGGTCTCAGAGCTCTGGCTCTAGTCTGAGCCCAGAAGTCTGCACAGCAATGAAACAGCCCCATAGCCAAGCCCCAGAAGCCTAAGTCAACTCAGCTGGCATGCACCAGCCTGTTGTAACAACCAGGCCAGGTACGAACAAGCTTCAATAGGACTTTATTTTCAAAGTGGAAACCTCTTTACCAAGCTGCTGCTGGACCCTCTGTAGCTCTCTCCCAGCCTCTCAACTCCTCCCCTCTCCTTCCTGTTTCCTATCCTTTCAGACTCCCAACAGCCAGAGCTCCCAATTCTAATAATTATAAGCAACATGTAAACAGCACACCAGCCACAAGGTTTTCTTTGCTGGGTAAACATATCCTTCTGTGCTTGACATACATGGAAATATATTGATGTAAGCAGTGTCAGGATGAGCTCCACCCTGACGTCTGGTGGTGAGGTGTGGCAAGTTGTGGAAAAGAACTTCAGGGGCCGATCTCATTTGCATAGGCACACCCACCCCGCCTAGAATGAGGCCATAGCTGCCCAAATGGTCACTTTGGCTGCTGTGGGATCCCCAGTGTCTCTGTTATTGGGGCAGGAAGAATAAATTGTTATTACCCTGATTATGGGAACTGTGCTTGGAACTGTACGTGGCCTTTTGTTACGATGGAGGGATTCACCATCATCTAAGTAGCACTCGCTAGGCAAGGGTCATGGGTTCCAAAACTGTGTGAATGGAGAGAGGTTGGGGACAAGTATTAATACTTGGTGGCATGGGCCCCTTGGTGAGGGCCTTACATGCTGATTGCACTTCCTCCTCTCTCCACTGTGGACTGACAGAGCTAATTTTGATTTCATTAGAAGTCTAGTTATAGGCTGCTGAGCTCACTTTGGGCTGACAGTGCACCAGCACTGGGGCTCCCCTACTACAAGCTGAATTCACCTAAGAGCTGAAATCGCTGAGCGCTGTGTTAAGTAGTGGGGGGGCCTGAAGATATATTGTGGAGCAGTTTGCGGGACGGCTGGTGAAGCAGTTCGACACGGCGCAGTGTGTGGATGGCAGGAGCTGCTTGTGGGCCGTGGAGCTGAGTGAAGGAGTTCGTGGGGCGGCTGGCGGAGCGGAGCGCAGCTGAGCGAAGGAGTTCGTGGGGCGGCTGGCGGAGCGGAGCGCAGCTGAGCGAAGGAGTTCGTGGGGCGGCTGGCGGAGCGGAGCGCCGCTATGGAGCTATGGGGCGGTCAGCTTCAGATCACGTAAGGTGCCTCTTACCCCCGTCCCATTTCCACCCAGGTTGGGAGGTAAAGCTCTGCCGATAAACTTTCGAACTCTGGGGCTGCCCTGACCAGGGACAGAGACTTTTGGGGCATTGGACTTTTGGGGTTGCTGGACTCAAGAACCAAAGGGAAAAGGGCATGCCCCAATTTGCCTGGGGTGGGGTTGTTTTTGCTCATGGGTTGTGTTATGAATCCGGTTGGTGGTGTTTCCCCAACATAATGCCACATTGTTTCTCTCTGCCTCTTGGAGGCGCCCAGCGGGGGTGGTATATATTTGTCCCAGGTCACTGGGTGGGGGCTCGAGCCGGTTTGCATTGTGTTATTGGAATGGAACCCCTAGATATTGAACCCGGCCCTTGTTGCTGCCAACTCTGACGGGCAGAAGGGTTACATTTTTGGGGGCTCGTCCGGGATCGCCTGGGTCAGTACCCCTCGCAAGCACCTGTTGAGTGATCCACTACATTGGGAAACAATTTATATATTTTTTTGTTTGTGCTTATATTTTGAGGAAATTACTGTTTGTATAATGGCTAATATGTCAGGTTTGTTGGGCCCTGGCTCAGCAGCTTCTAGCTCGGAGGCTGCAGCCTCGGCTGATGATTGGACAAAAGCTCTGGGGCAAATATTGGAAAAGGTTGTGCTGCCCCATGCTGAGTCAGACTCTTGTCGTAAGTTAAGATTATTTGCTGGGGAGGAGGAGTTTGAACCCTGGTTAGAGCATACCACTGAAATGCTGCAAGAGTGGGCCGTACCAGATGCAGAAAAGCGAAGATGCCTTATAGAGAGCCTTGGCGGCCCAGCATTAGATGTGATTCGCACCCTGAAGCTCATTGACCCTGGGGTCAGTGTGAAGGACAGCCTAGAGGCCCTTGAACACAACTTTGGGAGCGTAGAGGGCCCTGAAGACAGCTACTGTAAGTTCCTTAATTCCCGACAACAAAAGGGCGAGAAGGTTTCAGCCTACATACAGAGACTGGAGAGACTGCTTCAGAGAGCTGTCATGAGGGGAGCAGTGACTGCTGAGCAGATGGATCAGACCAGACTGGCTCAAATTGTAAGAGGAACTCAATATCAGAACCCGATTCTACTTCATCTCCGGCTAAGAGAACGACGGGAACATCCCCCAAGTTACTCCCAGCTGATAAAAGAGGTCCGAGAGGAGGAAGAAAGGCAGGCTGCCAGTGAGCTTTGGGAAGCCCAAACATCGGAGCCAGCCAGCACAACACCACTGCAAATGGCCAGTGTACTGATGGTGAGCACCAGAGAGGAACTTGCCCAACAAATGCAGGTCCTGACGGAACGGATAGCTGAGCTGCAAAGTACCGTTGACCGAGTTAAGACTTCTAGGAATAAGAAGCCTCAAACTGTGGCAATTGAGAAGCCCGCACTTAGAGCCACCATCCCCCCAGGCGAAGGGGGAAAGGTCAATTCTTCTGCTACCGATGTGGTCAGGATGGACACAGTGCTGCCAAGTGCCGTAATGAAGAAAACCCCTCCTTAGTGTATGGAAAGCTGAGGATCAGTTGGGAGAGATCCGGTAGCTGCCAGAGGGTCTGGGGACGGGGACCCCCCAGGTCTGCAGGATTTGAAGATTCCCCCAGAAAAGACTGTCCAGCTGGGATCCCTGCAGGACTGATAGGGCCTCGAGCAGAGGTCATTGTGAGGATCGAAGGGGTGGAGTGTAAAGCAGTGCTTGACACTGGATCTCAAGTGACTATTATATTTCAGTCATTCTACCAACAGATGCTTAGGCACCTGCCTATACAGCCACTGACTGGCCTTGGCCTATGTGGCCTCAGCATGGATGAATACCCCTATCAAGGGTATGTCATAGTGCACCTGGAATTCCCAGAGGAGGTTGCTGGGGTAAGAGAAGAGGTAGACACAGCTGCCTTAATATGCCCTGACCCTAAAGGGACTTCTGATGTGTCTGTGCTGATAGGGACTAACTCCAGTCTCTTCAAGGTACTCGCGGATTACTGCAGAAGGCGGGCTGGGGACCAGTACCTGAATACCCTGATGATCCATACGCTTTGTGCTGAAGCCTATAGGAAAATTGAGAGCGCTAAAAGGGACACATCTGAGCTACCGCTTGGGGCACTGAAGTACGCAGGCACAACCCCCTTAGTAGTGCCTGCAAGGACGGAGCAAGAAGTGCTTGTCATGAGTACCTGTCTGAAAGGCAGTAAAGGGACGTTAGCAATGATAGAGCAGCTGATGGGAGGAGAGCTCCCTGAAGGAGTGCTGGTCCCCAGTGGAGTCATAACCCTACCTGCTGAAGCCCAGGAAAGGGTGACTATACTGATTGCTAATGAAACGAGTCGTGATATTTTTGTGAAGCAAGGACAAAAGATAGCAGACCTCTTTGAGCCTGAGTCGATTGTAAAACCCCAGTATGAAACTCCAGTTCCGGCAATAGACCCAGCAAAGTTTGACTTTGGAGATTCACCAGTGTCCGAGGACTGGAAAGATCGCCTGAGGAAGAAACTTTGTGAAAGATCCAAGGTGTTCTCACTGCATGAGTGGGATGTGGGATGTGCAAAAGGAGTAGAGCACAATATCAGACTACATGACTCTCGACCTTTCAGGGAGAGATCTAGGAAGATTGCTCTCTCTGAGATGGAAGATGTGCGACATCATCTTCAGGAGCTGGCTGCGAATGGCATCATTACAGAGTCCCGCAGCCCATACGCCTCACCCATTGTGGTAGTCCGCAAAAAGAATGGGAAAATCCGGATGTGTATTGACTACCGCACCCTAAACAGCCGTACGGTGGTCGACCAGTACACTATGCCTCGAGTGCAAGACGCCTTAGACTGTTTGCTGGGAAGCCAGTGGTTCTCTGTGTTGGATCTTCGAAGTGGATACTACCAGATCCCTCTGGGAGAAGAAGATAAGGAGAAGACAGCCTTCATCTGCCCATTAGGGTTTTATCAGTTCGAACGCATGCCCCAAGGGATTTCTGGAGCACCTGCCACCTTTCAACATCTCATGGAGAAAGTTGTGGGAGACATGAATTTACTGCAAGTGTTAGTTTATTTGGATGACCTGATTGTGTTTGGAAGAACCTTAGAGGAGCATGAAGAAAGACTTCTTAAAGTGCTTGATAGGTTGGAGGATTATGGTCTGAAGCTTTCAATTGACAAATGCCAGTTCTGCAGAACCTCAGTGAAGTATGTGGGTCACATTGTGTCCCAAGAAGGTGTGAGTACTGATCCTGATAAAATAGAAGCACTCACTACATGGCCACGTCCAAGTAACTACAGAGAACTCAAGACCTTCCTTGGATTTAGTGGCTACTACCGCAGATTTGTGAAAAACTATGCTACGATTGTAAAGCCTCTGAATGATCTTACCAGGGGACATCAGTCCAGCAAGAACAAATCTAAGTCCAAGAATAAGGGGAGGTCCCCAAAGCCTCCTGTGCAGAGACACAATGGCCCCTTTGCACCATTTGGGCCACGGTGGGATGAGAGATGTGAAAGGGCTTTTCAAGAAATCATTACTTGCCTAACTCATGCTCCAGTCCTAGTTTTTGCTGACCCAAGCAAACCATTTATCCTGCATACTGATGCCAGTTTGGAGGGTCTGGGAGCAGTCCTGTACCAGGAAGTGGAAGGCAAATGTAAACCTGTAGCCTTTGCCAGCCGAGGATTGTCTGATAGTGAAACTCGCTATCCCACCCACAAGCTGGAGTTTTTGGCCTTGAAATGGGCCATCACTGAGAAATTTCGAGACTACTTGTATGGTGCTCAGTTCCAGGTGTGGACAGACAACAATCCACTGACTTATGTGTTAACAAGTGCTAAGCTGGATGCTACAGGGCAGAGATGGGTGGCCGCCTTGGCTAGCTATGAGTTCAGCATTCAGTACCGATCAGGGAGAAGCAATGTAGATGCAGATGCATTGTCCAGGCGTCCGCAGGCTCCAGAAGTTGCTGTGATACCCACAGATAGAGTGAGAGCTATTTGCAGTGTGAGTCGCCGAGAGCCAGAGGCCCGTGAAGACTTTCAGGGATGTGTTGCAGAAGCTTTGGGCCTGCCCCCTGAATGCATGCCTTCTGCTTCGGTGAACTATATTGCATTAGACCAATCTCCTTTGCCCATGCTCAATGCGGCTGACTGGCAAGAAGCCCAGCGGCAAGATATTGACATTCGTGATACACTACTTGCCAAAAGGGAGGGGCGAAGCCCAACTGCGGTTGTCCCACCTAACCCGGAGGGTAAACTACTATTGAGAGAATGGACCAAACTAAAACTGATTCAGGGAGTGCTACACCGAATGACCACTGACCCTTTACAAAAACAACGAGCACAACTAGTACTGCCAAAAAAGTACAGAGCCCTGGCCATGAGGGCCCTGCATGATGACTTTGGGCATTTAGGGATGGAGAGGACCCTGGAACTTATTCGTAGTAGGTTCTATTGGCCCCGAATGGCTGAAGATGTTCGCAGGAAATGTGAGACTTGCGCTCGATGTGTTCAAAGGAAAACTCTGCCCACGAGGGCTGCATATCTCAAGAACATCACCAGCAACAAACCTTTGGAGTTGGTATGCATTGATTTCTTGTCTGTAGAGGTAGACAAGAGGAATGTTGGAAACATTCTAGTAGTGACTGACCATTTTACACGGTATGCACAAGCATATCCCACACGTGATCAGAGGGCCACCACCGTTGCTCGAGTATTGTGGGACAAATATTTCTCAGTCTATGGATTCCCGGCTCGGATACACTCTGATCAGGGGCGGGATTTTGAGAGTCACCTTCTGAAGGAGGTGCTGAAGATAGCAGGAATTAAAAAGTCTAGGACAACGCCTTATCACCCCCAAGGTGATCCTCAGCCAGAGAGGTTCAATCGAACCCTATTAGATATGTTGGGAACTTTGCGACCAGAGCAGAAGGCAACCTGGAGCCAGCATGTCCCATTTCTGGTGCATGCCTACAATGCCACAAAGAACGATGCTACGGGAGTCACCCCATATCTCTTGATGTTTGGGCGAGAACCAAGATTACCCATAGACTTGTGCTTTGGTGTATCAGAGGATGGAGATAGCTATGAAACTCATCAGCAATATGTATCCCGACTAAGAGAAAAGCTGCGGGATGCTTATCGCTTAGCTACCGCTGCGGCTCGGAAGAACGCAGACCGCAACAAACATCGATATGATGCTAGAGTGCGTTCGCAGGAGCTCCAGCCGGGGGACAGAGTCCTGCTGCGAAATTTGGGTATTGCTGGCAAACACAAGATAGCTGACAGATGGAAGGCAATACCTTACCTGGTGATGGAAAAGCTGGGAGATCTGCCGGTCTACAAGATCAAACCTGAAGACGGTCCAGGGCAAATAAAGACGGTGCATAGAAACCTTTTGCTCCCTGTGGGGGAATTGGTAAGCACCCCTTGTGAGATGGGCCACGGCAGGGCCGCCGGGCAGAACAGAGGTGCTAGACCAAAGCCGCCATCCAACACAGACAGTGGGCTCCCTGCAGCTAACTTACCCCTATTCTGCACATCTGAGAGTGAGTCTGAGGAGGAAGACACAACCCTGGTGTATCCTGGGATGGAGACAAGATTTCAGTCTCGATCAGCTGAACCAAACGAGAGTTTTCCCTCTTCCGCCCTAAACCCAATGGCGGAACTATTTAGGCCCCTTTCTGATACCCCGGTGCTGCTGATGAGACCCCCCTGTGATGACACACACAGGTTATTGGACAATGGGGACAGACAGGTAGAGGATGTCCTGGGCACCTTGGACCCTCCAGCGTTAGAACTAGGAGTGCAGGGGCCTACGCCAGTAGCCGAGGGACCCTCCAGGGAAGCCTCTCCATCCGTCACTCAAGAGGATGTTCCCCTTACTTCGGCAACAGAGATTCTTAATAGACGAGACAGGGTGATAAGACCAGTGAAACGGTTAACTTATGATGCACCTGGGGTGACTAGTGAGGAGCCAATACATTTAGCACACAGGCTTGTGGAAGCTAAAGTGGGCTTCCTGAGGCCCTTTGGAGGAAACCAATGAGTTGGTATAAAGGGAGTGTGATTTGTCGGGACGACAAAGTCTCGGCTGGGGGGAGGATGTAAGCAGTGTCAGGATGAGCTCCACCCTGACATCTGGTGGTGAGGTGTGGCAAGTTGTGGAAAAGAACTTCAGGGGCCGATCTCATTTGCATAGGCACACCCACCACGCCTAGAATGAGACCATAGCTGCCCAAATGGTCACTTTGGCTGCTGTGGGATCCCCAGTGTCTCTGTTATTGGGGCAGGAAGAATAAATTGTTATTACCCTGATTATGGGAACTGTGCTTGGAACTGTACGTGGCCTTTTGTTACGATGGAGGGATTCACCATCATCTAAGTAGCACTCGCTAGGCAAGGGTTATGGGTTCCAAAACTGTGTGACTGGAGAGAGGCTGGGGACAAGTATTAATACTTGGTGGCATGGGCCCCTTGGTGAGGGCCTTACATGCTGATTGCACTTCCTCCTCTCTCCACTGTGGAATATCAGAGCTAATTTTGATTTCATTAGAAGTCTAGTTATAGGCTGCTGAGCTCACTTTGGGCTGACAGTGCACCAGCACTGGGGCTCCCCTACTACGAGCTGAAATCACTGAGTGTTGTGTTAAGTAGTGGGGGAGCCTGAAGATATATTGTGGAGCAGTTTGCGGGACGGCTGGTGAAGCAGTTTGACACGGCGCAGTGTGTGGATGGCAGGAGCTGCTTGTGGGCCGTGGAGCTGAGTGAAGGAGTTCGTGGGGCGGCTGGCGGAGCGGAGCGCAGCTGAGCGAAGGAGTTCATGGGGCGGCTGGCGGAGCGGAGCGCAGCTGAGCGAAGGAGTTCGTGGGGCGGCTGGCGGAGCGGAGCGCAGCTGAGCGAAGGAGTTCGTGGGGCGGCTGGCGGAGCGGAGCGCCGCTATGGGGCGGTCAGCTTCAGATCACGTAAGGTGCCTCTTACCCCCGTCCCATTTCCACCCAGGTTGGGAGGTAAAGCTCCGCCGATAAGCTTTTGAACTCTGGGGCTGCCCTGACCAGGGACAGAGACTTTTGGGGCATTGGACTTTTGGGGTTGCTGGACTCAAGAACCAAAGGGAAAAGGGCATGCCCCAATTTGCCTGGGGTGGGGTTGTTTTTGCTCATGGGTTGTGTTATGAATCCGGTTGGTGGTGTTTCCCCAACATAATGCCACATTGTTTCTCTCTGTTATTAAAAGACTTTTGCTACACTCAGACTATGTGCTTGCGACAGGGGAAGTATTGCCTCTTGGAGGCGCCCAGCGGGGGTGGTATATATTTGTCCCAGGTCACTGGGTGGGGGCTCGAGCCGGTTTGCATTGTGTTATTGGAATGGAACCCCTAGATATTGAACCCGGCCCTTGTTGCTGCCAACTCTGACGGGCAGAAGGGTTACATTAATATTGCCATCTGCCCTGTGGAGCCCTAGAGATGTGCCTGGTAAGCAATCTGTTTATCAAAACCCATTTCCTGAATCTGTTTTGTTGTCTGTATTGTTGACAGCTATTTTGAAATAAATTACCAAAACAACTGAAAATGGTATGATTATATTGTGCTGCTTTGACAAATGAAAGATGCAGAATTTTACAATGTCGTGCACTGAATTTTTATTTTGGGGGGCACAGAATCCCCTCAGGGGTAGCATATGAATGTTAACACTATGCTATATGCTACAAATGGTAATGCTATGTTAATAAGTTTTGGTTTTGTTATGTAGCACATGCTTTACTCTTCTATTACTTCATTCTAGTGTTCTTCATTCTGACAATGTTAGTTCTGCTTGTTCTGCAAAATCAAGAAAATTTTATAAAAATTAAAGATTTCATGACTCCTTTGCACTGATCTCAGAAAATACAATTATTTTGCTATCTCACAGGTTTTTCAAACGTGTGTCTACAATCAATCTGTGATGGGTTGGACCCCCCCATGTACTGGGGGGTTCTCCTGCTCCACCAGCCTACATTCTCTCTCCCTGTTTTGCTGAATTCGGCTCTCCGGTCTCTTGCAGCACACACACACAGGTAGGGCCACACCACACTGCAGCCACAGACTGAAGTCAGCTCTGTGTGAGAGGATTCACCCAGCACTCACCTGCACACCTCTGCTGGGGGATAAACCCAAAATAATATTTTCTTGCACTTGTCATAAATATAAAGGGAAGGGTAAACCCCTTTAAAATTCCTCCTGGCCAGAGGAAAAATCCTCTCACCTGTAAAGGGTTAAGAAGCTAAATGTAACCTCGCTGGCACCTGACCAAAATGACCAATGAGGAGACAAGATACTTTCAAAAGCTGGGAGGAGGGAGAGAAACAAAGGGTCTGTGTCTGTCGGTATGCTGCTTTTGCCGGGGATAGAACAGGAATGGAGTTTTAGAACTTTTAGTAAGTAATCTAGCTAGGTATGTGTTAGATTATGATTTCTTTAAATGGCTGAGAAAAGAACTGTGCTGAATAGAATGACTATTCCTGTCTGTGTGTCTTTTTTGTAACTTAAGGTTTTGCCTAGAGGAATTCTCTATGTTTTGAATCTAATTACCCTGTAAGGTATCTACCATCCTGATTTTACAGAGGTGATTCCTTTACTTCTATTTACTTCTATTTCTATTAAAAGCCTTCTTGTAAGAAAACTGAATGCTTTTTCATTGTTCTCAGATCCAAGGGTTTGGGTCTGTGGTCACCTATGCAAATTGGTGAGGATTTTTACCAAACCTTTCCCAGGAAGTGGGGTGCAAGGGTTGGGAGGATTTTGGGGGGAAAGAAGTGTCCAAACTACGTTTCCCAGTAAACCCAGTTAGAGTTTGGTGGTGGCAGTGGATATTCCAAGGGGAAAGGATAAAATTAATGTGTACCTTGGGGAAGTTTTAACCTAAGCTGGTAGAAGTAAGCTTAGGAGGTTTTCATGCAGGTCCCCACATCTGTACCCTAGAGTTCAGAGTCAGGGAGGAACCTTGACAGCACTGTATAGAAATATCTGTACAGCACAAGCTCATAAAATGTCGCCCTCCTCCTCAATGTGAAGAGAGATGTGGACCCCTCTGCCCCCGTTAGAAATTACATAAACTGGGTTTAATAATAAACAAAATAAATTGTATTAACTATAAAAGGCAGATTTTTGGTGGCTAAAGAGATAGCAAACAGAACAAAGCAGACTACTAAGCAAATAAGACAAAACACACTAACTAAGCTTAGAGACTAACAAATTTATTTGAGCATAAGCTTTCGTGAGCTACAGTTCACTTCATCGGATGCATGTAGTGGAAAATACGGAGGGGAGATTTTATATACACAAAAAGAAAAGGAGTACTTGTGGCACCTTAGAGATTAACCAGTCCTCCTTTTCTTTTTGCGAATACAGACTAACACGGCTGTTACTCTGAAACCTGTCTTTATAAACACAGAAAACATGAAACAATGGGTGTTACCATACAGACTGTAACAAGAACGACCAGGTAAGGTGAGCTATGACCAGCAGAAGAGCGGGGGCGGGACCTTTTGTAGTGATAATCAAGGTAGGCCATTTCCAGCAGCATTTCCAGGGCTGAGGGTTCCCCAGATGGCCCAGGGATGGCTCAGGTCACCAGTGAGGAGCCCTCTCAGAGCACACGTCCTGTCCCATCTCTGTGGGAGGCCTTCCACCATGAGGGCTAGAGAGCAGCCCCCTCCTCGCCAGTGGGGGGAGGGAAGCAGGAAAAGGGAAACCAAAAAAGACAAACCCCAATGACTCTAAGGGACAAAGACTGAGCTGGAGGAAAATTGTCCCACCTTAACCTCGTGTTTTCCGTGCCTAGAATTTGGCCAGCACTGGGTGGATCAGGCTGCCTAGGTACCAAACCTCTCTGGGGCTCTTACCTTCTCCACAGGGACGTCTGTCTTCTCGCTCAATGAGCAGTGGGAAAGGAGAAAACTCCAGAGAGGCTCCACCTCGCGCTCACATACGAGACCCTGAATTCTCTCTCAGTCCTCAAGGAGACACCTCCAGAAGGAGACTCCCTGCAGCAAAGCCCCGGGGGTCTCTGAGATCCCCCTGCCCTGCAGCCTGTCCTCCCTGGCCGTTGTCGTGGACTCTCTGTGAGGTCACCGCCTCCCACCTCCTTTGACCAATCAGCTGAGTGCTGCAAAAGGCCCTTGTGATGTCACTGCCACACCCACCCCTGCCCTGCGCGAAGTATGTACACGTGATCTTAACTCTCATGTTTCCTAACGTTTAAAGGCCTGGTCTCCATGGTGTTCTTTGTGCTTATAGATCTATTTTGGGGAGAGATGCAATCCTTTATTTCAGAGCAGTAGCCGTGTTAGTCTATATCAGCAAAAAACCCAAGGAGTACTTGTGGCACCTTAGAGACTAGCAAGTGTATTTGGGCATAATCTTTCCTGGGCTAAAACCCACTTCATCGGATGCATCCAGTGGAAAATACAGTAGGAAGATACATATTCACAGAGAACATGATAAGATGGGTGTTGCCATACCAACTCGAACAGACTAATCAATTAAGGTGGGCTGTTATCAGCAGGAGGAAAAAAACTTTTGTAGTGATAATCAGGATGGCCCATTTCAAAAAGTTGACAGGAAGGTGTGAGTAACAGTAGCGGGGAACTTAGCATGGGGAAATAGCTTTTACTTAGTGTAATAACCCATCCACTCCCAGTCTTTACTCAAGCCTAATTTAATAGTGTCCAGTTTGCAAATTAATTCCAATTCTGCAGTTTCTCGTTGGAGTCTGGTTTTGTAGATTTTTTGTTGGAGAATTGCAACTTTTAGCTCTGAAATTGAGTGACCAGGGAGGTTGAAGTGTTCTCCGACTGGTTTTTGAATGTTATAATTCTTGACGTCTGATTTGTGTCCATTTATTCTTTTGCATAGAGACGGTCCAGTTTGGCCAATGCACATGGCAGAGGGGCATTGCTGGCACATGATGGCATATATCACATTGGTAGATGTTCAGGAGAACGAGCCTGATGTGATTAGGTCATATAATGGTGTCCCTAGAATAGATATGTGGACAGAGCTGGCAACAGGCTTTGTTGCAAGGATATGTTCCTGGGTTAGTGTTTTTGTTGTGTGGTTGTTGGTGAGTATTTGCTTCAGGTTGCGGGGCTGTCTGTAAGCGAGGACTGGCCTGTCTCCCAAGATCTGTGAGTGTGAGGGATCATCCTTCAGAATATGTTGTAGAACCTTGATGATGCACTGGAGAGGTTTTAGTTGGGGGCTGAAGGTGACGGCTGGTGGCATGCTGTTACTTTCTTTATTGGGCTTCTCCTGGAGAAGGTGACTTCTGGGTATTCTTCCCTTCAGCAGGTGGGTATTGTAGTTTTAAGAACACTTGATAAAGACCCTGTAGGTGTTTGTCTCTGTCTGAGGGATTGGAGCAAATGCGGTTGTATCGTAGAGCTTGGCTGTAGACAATGGATCGTGTGGTGTGGTCTGGATGAAAGCTGGAGGCATGTAGGTAAGTATAACGGTCCGGTATAGGGTGGTGTTTATGTGACCATCGCTTATTAGCACTGTAGTGTCCAGGAAGTGGGTCTCTTGTGTGGCCTCTCCTTCTGCCCCTCCACCCCCACGAACATGATACAGTTCTGCGGTGACCTGGAATCCTACTTTCGACGTCTCTGACTCAAGGAATATTTCCAACACACCTCTGAACAACACACAAATCCTCAGAGACCTTCCTACCAACACTACAAAAAGAAGGATTCTGCGTGGACTCCTCCTGAAGGTCGAAACAGCAGACTGGACTTCTACATAGAGTGCTTCTGCCGACGAGCATGGGCTGAAGTGGTAGAAAAGCAGCATCGCTTGGCCCATAACCTCAGCCGTGCAGAACACAACACCATCCACAGCCTCAGGAACAAGTCTGACGTCAGAATCAAAAAGGTTGACAAAGGAGGTGCTGTCGTCGTCATGAATAGGTTGGAATATGAACAAGAGGTGGCTAGGCAGCTCTCCAACTCCACATCCTACAGCCCATTCTCCTCTGATCCCACTCAGGGTTACCAAGAGAAACGACACCATCTGCTCAAGAAACTCCCTGAAAAAGCACAAGAACAAATCTGCACAGACATGCCCCTGGAACCCCGAGCAAGCGTCTTCTATCTGCTACCCAAGATCCATAAACCAGGAAATCCTGGATGCCCCGTCATCTCAGGCATTGGCTAGGGGTGCTGGTCATGTAGGGCCTGAGGAGAGAGTCGACATAGTCAGATAATCCTGCTGTCAGGATGCCAATGCCTGAGATAATTTCATCGTAGTCTCTGACTAGGGGGTTCAGGTTCCAGTGCTCTGCTCTGTTTTCCCAGCCCTGTCCAGGGGATTGTTTCCAGTTTCAGAAATGGGGCAATGTTCACACACTCCCAATCGGTCTTTGCATAAATCAGGCCCTAAGCCACGGGAAGGCAAACTTTTGGCTTGAGGGCCGGATCAGGTTTCAGAAATTGTATGGACGGCCAGTTAAGGGAGGCCTGTGCCTCCCCAAACAGCAAGGCATGGCTTGGCCCCCACCCCCATCTGCCCCCCGCAGCGCTTCTTGCCCCCTGACGGCCGCCCCGGGCCTCCTGCCCCATCCAACCCCTCTGTTCCCTGCAGGGTCCTCCAGGATCCTTTCCCCATCCACCACCCCTGCTCTCTGTCCCCTGACCGCACCCGATCCCCTCAGCCCCTAACTGCCTCTGCTGCCCCATCCAACCCCTCCAGCTCCTTACTGACTGCCCCCCTGGGAACCCTGCCTCATGCAACCACCTCTTCTCCCTGACCAGCCCCAGACTCTCCGCCTCTAACTGACCCCTGCCCTAACTGCCCCCCACTGCCCCTTCCAACCCCTCCTCTCCTTTCTGACTGCCCCCTAGCACCCCTGCCCCATGCAACCACCCCTTCTCCCTCTCCTCTGACCGCCCCTGGAACTCCCACCCCTGACTGCCCCCCACCGCCCCATCCACCCCCTCCTCTGCTTCCTGACTGCCCCCCGGACCCCTGGCTCCATCCAACCGCCCCTTCTCCATGACCGCCCTGGGAACTCCTGCCCCCATTCAACCCCCTGTTCACCGCCCTCTGACCGCCCCGACCCCATCCACCCCCCACCCCTGACCACCCCCTGAACTCCCCTGCCCTCTATCCCAGCCCCCTTCCTCCTCCCCCACTCCCTGCCCCCTGACCGCGCTGCCTGGAGCCCCGGGGGCTGGGGGCGGCTGCCCCAGGACCGGCTGCCGGGCCGCGCTGCACAGAGCCCCGGGGCCGGTCGGGCTCGTAGCCCCGTTGCCCGGACCATGGGCCGGTGGTGCTGGGAGCGGAGGCGGGGGGGCGGGGGCTCTCCAGAGCTCGGGGCCGGGCGGAGCAGCTCAGAGCCCCCGGCCCCCCTTCTGCCCCCCACTCCCCACATGTCGCTGCCCCCCAACCCCGGGGAGCTGCAGCAGCTTCCCTCTGCCCGGGGCAGGGACTCGCAGCCCCCTGCTGGGAGCAGCCTGGGCCCCCCTGCCCCCCACAGGCTGCCCCGGGAGCAGCTCTCTGGGGGGCAGGTCTCCCCTTCTCTCCCTGGGGGCACTGCCAGACCCCCCGTCCCTCGCTGGAGCCCACCACCTGAGATGCCCCAAGACGCCCACACACACCCCTCCACAGCCCCCCACAGCCATGCTGTGTGCCCCTGGGGCCATGGTGCTGCCCCTCACTACCTCCCAACCCAACCGCCACAGCCATGCCATTGACCCAAGTCCCCGATTCAAGTCCCCTATAGCCTCTCCCTCCCGCAGATCCCTCCCAGACCCAGTCCCCATCCCTACAACCCAATCACCCCCTGCCAACCACCCCCCTCTCTTCCTCCCACAGAACCAATCCATCTCCTACCCTCCCACAGCTCCCACCACACAGACCCCTCCACCCCCCAGCTCTGCCACCTCCCCCCCACCCGCCACCCCACCCACTCCCGTCAGACACCCTCCCCCGCTGGTGCACCAGGGTTTCCCCAAGACCCACCAACAGCTATGGATTAAAAACCCCATAGTGTTGGTTGGGGCCTCCTGGAGCCATGGTCCCTTCTTGGAGACGCTGAAATCTCACTCTTGTCTCTCTCCTCCTGCCTCCAGCTCCGAGCCAGGCTCCGGACAGTTACGTGGTGAAGTGATGAACTGATGATAGTGGAAGAAAAAAATCAAAACCCAAAAGTGAAGCCAAAAGCACAAGCTGGGCAGGCAAGGCAAATCGCAGGCTGCTGCCATAGACTAGTCCTCCCCCTCCTCCAATAACCCACCCAAACCGGGACACCACAGACCCCATGGACCTCAAACCAACCACCTGGAAGCAGCAGCAAAAAGGCAGCAAGGACACAGGCTGGCAGAGCGTGGAAGGAAAATCAAAACGGAAAGAGCCCAGTCTTTGAAAGCTTTTTTAGTTCTCTGCACATGCTCCCAGAAGATGGGGCAACCGACAGCCAATCATGCTCTCTAGCAGGGGAAAAAAGCTACTTCTGGACCAACAACAAAGAAAAAGGAGAAGGAACGGGACAGTGAGCAGGACAGAGAGATTTATTCAAGTGAGATGGTAATTCATTAATTCCCTGTGTTACTTCCTGGCCATTTGTGTTACTTTAGTGCCATTATGGAAACTGTTCTCAAAATCTCTGGGTCTCCTTGCCCTACGCTGTGGTTATGAAAGCTCCTTTTCAGCTCCTTTTACTTTCCTGCTTTCCAGTTACTGTAAATATACCATTAACACAATTCTTCCTATTTCTTCCACATTCATGTCCTAGTTCCAGTTGTTGGGGGCAGAGTCATGGGATGTATTTGTGACACTCTATGCCTTGGGGGAGCGTTATACTTATAAAAAGCACACGGGATCTTTTCAGGGGAAAAGGCAATATGCCACATTTCTTGAAAATACAACTCTTAGCGTGTGCATTTATTCACACACACCCTGCAGATGGTCTTACAGTTACCAGTTTGCTGCAGCTCTTGTCAATCTCATGGCCAGTTAGATGGAACACAAGCGAGGAGCTGGGCTCCATAGGTTGCGATCTGATGCTCAGAGGCGTTCCAGGACTGAACCCTGAATCTTATGGCAAAACACCCCAGCTTTATACTTGTCAATTCCCACTTTACTCTATGGGTTTTGCAATGTCATTCTATAATCGTTAGTCCTTAAATGGGGTTAATCTCCGGGTTTTCCGCTGTTATCATTTGGTGGTTTTGTTGGCTTCCCATCGTAAGCTCTTGTTTGTTGTCTTGCATTCAGGGGTGCCTGCCTCGCCTGTGAGGTCATCAATGCTGCCACCATGTTTAGCGTTGGATACAATGGATGTTTTCTAATTGTCTCCTGGTGTTTTCAAGTCTCTCACTTCTTCTTGACCATCTGGACATTTGTGATGGCTTTTCACACTTATTCTGAACTATGCACACATTTCTCACTCACACCAAACAATTTGACGGAGACTTTCAGACAGGATAACATTTTAGAAAGGATGATACGGTTACTAAAGGGATTACAAAAGAACCTTACGCAACTTAGTTTGCAATGCAGACAAGAAACACAACTTAATTTGTAATGCAGATAAGAACAAGACCTTCTAGCAAATCCTGTAATGAAACCTTGTCCTAAAACAAAAGGTGACCAGGACAGTTCTGGTCTATTGCTGCCTGAAATCAGCTTCAGACATCAGAACCTGGCTGATGCCTCTTTACCAATGGCACATGAGGCCGTTTCTTCCTGCTCTCAGAAAGGGTGACTGGCAGAATATGGTCAAATCCTATCATACATCAATCCATTTAATACATGATTATCCCTTATCTTTCATTATGCCAAATGCAAACATAAAATCCTACTCCTCTAGGTGCCCTGTAACCCCCATATTCCTCATCTTGGATTGAATTGTGATATTACACATAAACCATGCCATGCAAGGGATCAGCGGAAAGGTTAGGAGTTGCCAAAAGTCACTCTTCTCTCTGTCTAGATATGTGTCTTCTCAATGCCTATGAAATGACAAGAATCATACGGTTTTCACTGAAACATGCTGTAAATTGTGGAATCAGCCAAAAATTAGCTTCCCCAGAGGTACCAGCAAGGAAGGTCAGCAACCCCCGGGTGGGGTGTGAAACAACCCATCAATAGCCATTGTCCAGCAAGGAAGCTCCTATTCAATGATTCACCTGCATGAGGCCACAGCAAGGGAATTGCTCCACCTTGCTGGGAGATTGAGCAATGCCCCCACCCACTCCCCCAGACATGCCTGGACTGGTGCTTCCCAAGCACATGGACTGAGGGTATAAAAACCAAACCCAAACACAGGGGCCCATGCTTGGCCTTTCTCCTTCACCCACCTACACTGCAAGTAAGAAGGACACTGAAGACTTGAGACTCCAACTGAGGGGACTGGCCCAGATTTCAAGGGAGAAATCTGGATGATATGGACTGCAAAATCCAGGAGAGGGATAAAAACTGCTTAGTCTTGTTGTTGCCAAGTCTATGAGGGTTGAGAGTTCAGACTGCGAACTTAGGTGTTTATTTCTTTTGGTAACTAACTCGGATGTTTTGCCTATCAGTTAATACCACTGAAAATCTCCATTTTGTAGCCAATAACCTTGTTGACCTGTTTAACTTTACCAAAAAGAACAGGAGGACTTGTGTCACCTTAGAGACTAACAAATTTATTTGAGCATAAGCTTTCGTGAGCTACATCCGATGAAGTGTGTTGTAGCTCACGAAAGCTTATGCTCAAATAAATTTGTTAGTCTCTAAGGTGACACAAGTACTCCTTTTCTTTTTGTGATTACAGACTAAGACGGCTGCTATTCTGAAGCTGCCTAGAGTAGCTCAGGGTGTGAGTACTAACCTCAGGGCAGAGTGTTACACACCAGGGCACACACCCCATGGGGATTGGGAGCTCGATATTTTGATTTCACCCACCAAGAGCCAACTCCCCAGGCACGGTAACAGCCTGAAGAGGGAGTCCCAGACACTCCCCTTGGGCACTCTGCTCTGTCCTGCCACCTAGGCAAGCCTGCCTTTGGGCTCGATCTGTGGTTCAGTGAGGCCTGAGCATGAGCTGGTGCTGCCAGCATCACCCCCCACTGTCTGCAAGGGAGGAAGGATTGAACCAGGGTCCCTGTGTTACAGGTCAGTGTGTGAAGCATGGTGCTGTGGTGGGGCTCTCTCCAGCGCTCCTTTTGAAGTTGGTCCCTGGAGGCTAAATAATGAAAGAGCTTGGGCCAGGGGGATTGAATCACCGGGGTTTCCTAATTGCGACCTCTCCGGTGGGTTCCTGAACTACTGGACAGTGTCACCCAAATAACATTGTTAAAAATCAATCATGAAAAGATGTGGAACTACAGCAATCCAGGGGGGTTCAGGACAGGGAGACCAGTTCAGGCAATCAGAACAGCAGATATGACAAATTTATAGAGAGGGAAACTGGCCAGGAATTCTTTGAAACTGGCTAAACACTTATAAAAGTTTCCGTTTGCTTTAGGCTGAGGGGGTTTGGGGCGAGGGTGTAAACTATTTCCCTGAATGAAGTTTCCTGTGGCAGCTCAGTCCACCATTTCAGCTAGAGAAGAGTTGCAGTCCCTGGGCATTGGGCCACCTGGGGCCTTTAACACCACAGCCCTGGAAAGGGGGTGCTGAGATGGACCATCCAGTGAGGAACACAAGTCCTTCAACCATCCACCACACCCTGTTTTGGAACTGCTGCTGATGGCTCACTCCATCTGTGGTAACTGTTATCCTCTCTGCCACCCTCAATCTGGGGGTTTCCCCTTCTGCATCTACCTGGCAGGGCAGCCCCCCCATCTGAACCCCTAATCCTGTCCCTGTTTTGTCCCTTTGACCATCCCTCCCCTCCAGTTTCCCTGCCCTTGGTTGCAGGGAGCAGATGCTGGTGGTGAGTGACGGCAGCAACTTACAGATGTTACTGAGCATGTGATAAGAACATTAGAACATAAGAAAGGCCAGACGGGGTCAGACCAAAGGTCCATCTAGCCCAGTGTCCGTCTTCCGACAGTGGCCAGTGCCAGGTGCCCCAGAGGGAATGAACTGACAGGAATCATCCCGTGATCTATCCTTTATCGCCCCATTCCCAGCTTCCGACAAACAGAGGTTAGGGACACCATCCCTGCCCATCCTGGCTAATCACCATTGATGGACCGAGCTGCCATGAATCTATCTCGTTCCCTGTTGAACCTTTTGGTCCCAGGACCCTGTTCAGGAACAGTGAAGTAGCAAGTTCTAATAAAGAAGCAGCTTCTGATACCAGGGGAGCTGCTGTTCCCCCTCCCCTCCCGTGGGGATGAGCAGCCCCCCAGCTGTCTCTCTGGCCCTGGCCCCCTTCACCTCATCACCCCTTCAGCCTCCCTCCAAATGTCCCCTTCCCCCCCATCACCTCTTCAGCCCCCCATCACTCCCTTCAGTCTCTCCCAACTGCCCCTGTCCCCCTCCCGTCATCGCCCCCCTCAACCTTCCCCCTGCCTCCCAGGCTCCTCCCCAGCTGCCCTTTCACTCTTCCCCCCTACAACCAACTGCCCTCCTTCAGCCCTCCCCCCGAACCTCTCACCCAGCTGCCCCATCTGACCCCCTTTAGCCTCCCTCCCACGCAACTGCCCCTTCACCCCCTCACCCACTCCCCTCCCTCTGCCTCTCCCCAAATTCCCAGCTCCACCTCGTTGAGGTTCCCTTCCCCACAACCATCTGCTTCCTTCCCCTGGGGAACAGGGGCAGGAAATGCTTTTGAAAAAAACTTTTGTAAAGTAAAAAGTAAAAGAAACCAAGCAAGCCCCTCCCTTGCTTTGTGCTGGGCGCCCAGCTGTGCGCTTGTGTGTGTTCGGGTGAGGAGGGGTTGTTCTGAGCACTCTCCCTTTAGAGAACGGGTGGAGTTGACCAAAGGGGCATGCTGAATCTTTAGCAGAGAATTCCTTTCTCCATTATGTTAGCTAAGCGTTGCTGTTAAATGTCAGCCGACGAATGCAGCATTTGAAACAATCTGACTGTACATCCCTTGCCCTCTCAGTTGCTGTAGTCCTCACACCCTCTGCTCTTGTGAGCTCACCACATGACACAGTGTCTTATTACCATAGCATCTTGGAGATTACACGGGACCTAAGTTTATGAGGTAAAAAATGAAGCATAACTCCTTCCCTTCCCCCTTTTGACTTAGGAAAAATAAATCCTGTCCCCTCCCGCAGTCCCAACCCAGCCCCACCGGAGCTGCTGCGGCCAGGAGAGAGGTGCCTCTAACCTGGCCCTGAGCTGCTGTGGTGAGAGAGGGCTGGGGGGAGCCCTCTCTCCCTGGGGCAACCTGCACCCTAAACCCCTCATCCCCAGCCCCACCCCAGAGCCCGCACCCCCAGCCGGACCCCTCACACTCTTGCACCCCAACCCTCTGCCCTAGCCCTCAGCCCCTTGTCCCTGTCCCCACCCCACAGCCCACACCCGAACCCTCTGCCCCACCTGAGCCCCCTCCCACACTCTGAACCCTTCAGCCTCACCCCTACCCACACACTGTCCATGTGCAGAATGAATTTTGGAATCTGCACCAAGAGACAGGTGAGGGGTCATACCTCACTTCCCTATTGGTGCACATAACAAAATTCATTCCCTACACGGACGTAACAAATTAGAGGAAACACTGCTCCTGACTTTCAACCCGTCTGTCACATCTTGAATCTCATACATTGACCGATGGGAATAAAGTGCTCTCAGGTGACCTACAGACCAAGAGTTGTTCATAGGAATTATTCAGCAAGTATTTTAGAAGACCTAGAACAAGAGAGGAGATCACGAACTGCTCAGAGACAATTAATGGAGAGAAGCAGCAAGATTAATCCCATACATTGGATTGGTTGTGACTTATTTGCCTGATTTGAAAGGAGACCAAAAGGACCTGAGTCTCCTCACTGTCGATAGCCCCCAGCTCGGCCAATCAGCATTGAGACGCTGAGGGGTGGGAGGCTGAGAGGTCTCACCAGATGTCTCAAAGGACGGCCCAGGTCACCATCAGAGGGGATCACGCTCAGATCCGGACCCACCTCTTTGTGAGGACTTCCCGCAAGGAGAGCAACCCCCCCTCCCTCGCCCACACGCCACACACACCCCTCCTTGGTATAGGGAGGGAAACTGGGAAAAGGGAAAAAAGAAGCAAGAGAAGAAGAGAAAGGAGGAAGGAAAGAGAAAAAGGGAAACCAAAAGGATAAACCCCAAGGTCCCCAGTGATTCCAAGTGTCAAAGTCCTAGGTAGGAAATCAAATTCTGCCCCCTTAAGCCAGTGTTTTCTGTGCCGAGAATTCTGCCTGCAGCAGGTGGATCAGACCCAACAGGTTCCAAACCTCTCGGAGCCTCTGACCTTGTCCAAGGGAAGTTCGTTTTCTGGCACAATCCATGGTGGGAAAGGAGAAAACTCTACGGAGGCTCCTCCTCATGCTCACAGACGTGAATCCTAATTCTCTCCCCGTCCTCGAGGGGAGACCTGGAGAAGGAGACGTGCGGCAGCAAAGCCGGGTGGGGGGTCTCAGAGACTGCCCTGGCCCACCTGCACCTCTGCCCTGCCCGGCTGATGTCGGGGTCTCTCTGTGAGGTCACCCCCTCCCCACCACCTTTGCCCAATGGGCTGAGTTCCTGCAAAAGGCCTTGGTGATGTCACTGCCCCACCCACCCCTCCCCTCCAAGCTGATGTCCTGCCCCTGCCCAGCCTCTGTGGAGGTTGGAGTTGTTGCCCCTGGATCTAGGGTTGCCAACTTCCACACCCTACAAAACTGAACACCCTTGCCCCGCCCCGTCGCCGAGGTCCCGGCCCGCTCACGCCATCTCCCTCCCCTCCGTCGCTCTCTCTCCCCCATGCTCAGTCACTCGCTCATTGTCACCGCGCTGAGGAGGGCTGGGGAGGGTCCCTTTTCAACTGGGTGTTGTCAGGACGGACCTGGGAAGGAGGGCTGCCTGCCAAGCACCTTTAGGAGGAGGCGTCCCTCCCCGTCAGAAAATCATCTCCCTCCCTCAGCTCAGTGATGGCCTGAATTGCTCCTTCTCCCTGCAGAGCCAGAGGATTGAAAGCAGCAACATCAAACCCCTGTGTAGCTCGCAGGAATGAACACAAACATGCCCTTGTATCTCAACAGATGGTTACTTTTACCCTTGGGAAACTACAAGTCTAAAGGGAAAGGCAGTGGCAGCAGATCTAAGGAATAAACACAACACAATCATAATCATTATGCCCATTATGACTGCAACATCTTTTTATACACATCTCATTATCATTCATGCATTCTTTTCTCTGGAGCCCAGACCTTGACTATACCTTGACCAAGAAATCTGGATCTTGATGAAAATAATCACCGCCCCTGGTTAACGCAATGGAGTTGACACCCAGGGGGTGTCCCTACGTAGGTTCAAGTAGGAACAACAATGGCTGCCTTTTAGCCATAGTTTTTAAACAGGGCAATACATCGATACAGACCCCGGGTAAATCATTTCTCAGCCTGAGGCCTTCACCCACATGCCTTCGGGCATTGTGCTACCATGGGGACGTTTCATTTCCCTCCTCAATTTCACACAGAGACACAATTTCCTTTGCACGGATGATCCATGAACAGCAAAACCTCTCTGTGTCTCTTGTCTGAGCCAGGGCATTCAATTCCTTTGACACTTTCTCCCCTGCAATAGCAAAGGGCAAACGGGGACGTGGCCACCTGCAGCCCTAACACTGAGATATCGGCTCGGCTCTTTCTTTATGCTGCTGTTGTTAGTCCATGAAACATCAAGGATGGAATGCAAGGCTGAGTTCACTCACCAACCCCATGACAAATGTCAGTGCCCCAGAGAAACCCTGACCCCTGCTATTGGAATGATATGCTGGAGATCTGAATGGGAAAGGGACTGTATGAATTGTCAAGGTCGGGAACGAACAACGATCTACAGCAATGTCATTAACACAAACACACTCTAATCATGCTCCAGACGGAAGGGAAATGGGCAGGAATTCCTGCTGTCCAGCAATGGACACACTTACACCCCCGCACAGCAGTGAGTATGCCGCGGAGGCTGGTCTGAGCAAACAATTTGAAGTGATAATTCAGTGAAAAGAGAATCATAGTGTAGTGAGGCAATTGTCCATCAGGTACTTGTGGCTGAGTGGTTAAGGGGATGGACTAGAAATTCCCTGGGGCTTTCCTACGTAGATTTGAATCCTGGCACCTATGGAAACATTGAACTTTTGTCATTGCTGTAGACTTCGTGCCGGAGCATCCAGGTGCCAAAGGGAGGTAGATCTGGTCTCACTCTTAGGCTGGCTACACTTAAAAACCTCCTATAGCACTTTGGAGTAGAGAGTTGCTACAGTGACTGGAGGGGATTTCCCTCTGCTCTAGCTACACTGACAGAATACAGAGACTGAATTCCCACCCCACCTCCATAGGAGCTCTCTGCAGTTGAATTGTTCTGCAGCCAGCTTCCCATTAGAAATGTTGTTCTGGGACAGTCCCAGACCGAAATAGAATGTTTCCACCGACGTGCGTAGGCTGAAATTGTGGAAACGCAGCACCACTTGCCCCATAACCTCAGCTGTGCAGAACACACCACCATCCACAGCCTCAGAAACAACTCTGACATCATAATCAAAAAGCTTGTAAAGGAGGTACTGTCGTCATCATGAATCGGTAGGAATATGAACGAGAGGCTGCTAGGCAGCTCTCCAACACCACTTTCCACAAGCCATTACCCTCTGATCCCACTGAGGGTTACCAAAAGAAACTACACCGTCTGCTCAAGAAACACCTTGAAAAAACACAAGCGCAAATCCGCACAGACACACTCCTAGAACCCCGACCTCGGGTATTCTATCTGCTACCCAAGATCCATAAACCTGGAAATCCTGGATGCCCCATCATCTCAGGCATTGGCACCCTGACAGCAGGATTGTCTGGCTATGTAGACTCCCTCCTCAGGCCCTACGCTATCAGCACTCCCAGCTATCTTCAAGACACCACTGACTTCCTGAGGAAACTACAATCCATCGGTGATCTTCCTGAAAACACCATCCTGGCCACTATGGATGTAGAAGCCTCTACACCATCATTCCACACAAAGATGGACTACAAACCGTCAGGAACAGTATCCTCGATAATGTCACGGCAAACCTGATAGCTGAACTTTGTGACTTTGTCCTCACCCATAACTAGTTCACGTTTGGGGACAATGTATACCTTCAAATCAGCGGCACTGCTATGGGTACCCGCATGGCCCCACAATATGCCAACATGTTTATGGCTGACTTAGAACAACGCTTCCTCATCTCTCGTCCCGTAATGCCCCTGCTCTACTTGCGCTATATTGATGACATCTTCATCATCTGGACCCATGGAAAAGAAGCCCTTGAGGAATTCCACCATGATTTCAACAATTTCCATCCCACCATCAACCTCAGCCTGGACCAGTCCACACAAGAGATCCACTTCCTGGATACTACAGTGCTAATGAGCGATGGTCACATAAACACCACCCTATACCGGAAACCTACTGACCGCTATTCCTACCTACATGCCTCTAGCTTTCATCCAGACCACACCACACGATCCATTGCCTACAGCCAAGCTCTACGATATAACCGCATTTGCTCCAACCCCTCAGACAGAGACAAACACCTACAAGATCTCTATCATGCATTCTTACAACTACAGTACCCACCTGCTGAAGTGAAGAAACAGATTGACAGAGCCAGAAGAGTACCCAGAAGTCACCTACTCCAGGACAGGCCCAACAAAGAAAGCAACAAAACACCACTAGCCGTCACCTTCAGCCCCCAACTAAAACCTCTCCAGCACATCATCAAGGATCTACAACCTATCCTGAAGGACAACCCATCACTCTCACAGATCTTGGGAGACAGGCCAGTCCTTGCTTACAGACAGCCCCCAACCTGAAGCAAATACTCACCAGTAACTACACACCACACAACAAAAACACTAACTAAGGAACCTATCCTTGCAACAAAGCCCGATGCTAACTCTGTCCACATATCTATTCAGGGGACACCATCATAGGGCCTAATCACATCAGCCACACTATCAGAGGCTCATTTACCTGCACATCTACCAATGTGATATACGCCATCATGTGCCAGCAATGCCCCTCTGCCATGTACATTGGCCAAACAGGACAGTCTCTACATAAAAGAATAAATGGACACAATTAAGATGTCAAGAATTATAACATTCAAAAACCAGTCAGAGAATACTTCAATCTCTCTGGTCACTCGATTACAGACCTAAAAGTTACAATATTACAACAAAAAAACTTCAAAAACAGACTCCAACGAGAGACTGCTGAATTGGAATTAATTTTCAACTGGACACCATTAAATTAGGCTTGTATAAAGACTGGGAGTGTGTCATAAATATAAAGGGAAGGGTAAACACCTTTAAAATTGCTCCTGGCCAGAGGAAAAACCCTTTCACCTGTAGGGGGTTAAGAAGCTAGGATAACCTTGCTGGCAAAAATGACCAAAATGACCAATGAGGAGACAAGATACTTTCAAAAGCTGGAGTGGGGAGAAACAAAGGCTCTCTCTGTGTGTGTGATGCTTTTGCCAGGGACAGAACAGGAATGGAGTCTTAGAACTTAGTAAGTAATCTAGCTAGATATGCGTTAGATTCTGATTTCTTTAAATGGCTGATAAAATAAGCTGTGCTGAATGGAATGTAGATTCCTGTTTTTGTGTCTTTTTGTAACTTAAGTTTTTGCCTAGAGGGATTATCTATGTTTTGAATCTAATTATCCTGTAAGGTATTTACCATCCTGATTTTACAGAGGTGATTCTTTTACTTTTTCTTCTATTAAAATTCTTCTTTTAAGAATCTGAATACATTTTCATTGTTCTTAAGATCCAAGGGTTTGGGTCTGTGTTCACCTATGCAAATTGGTGAGGATTTTTATCAAACCTTCCCCAGGAAAGGGGGTGTAAGGTTTGGGAGGATTTTGGGAGGAAAGACGTTTCCAAACGGGCTCTTTCCCAGTTATATACCTGTTAGACGTTTGGTGGTGGCAGTGATAAAGTACAAGGGCAAAAGGTAAAATAGTTTGTACCTTGGGGAAGTTTTAACCTAAGCTGGTAAAAGTAAGCTTAGGAGGTTTTCATGCAGGTCCCCACATCTGTACCCTAGAGTTCAGAGTGGGGAAGGAACCTTGACAGAGTCGATGTGTCATTATACAAAGTAAAACTATTTCCCCTTGTTTATTCCCCCCCCCCGCCCCCACACACACACTGTTCCTCACACGTTCTTTTCAACTGCTGGAAATGGTCCACCTTGATTATCACTACAAAAGGGTTTTTTTTGGTTTTGTTTTCCTCTTCTCTCCTGCTGGTAATAGCTCACCTTAACTGATCACTCTCATTATAGTGTGTATGGTAACACTTGTTTCATGTTCCATTGTTTCATGTTCTCTGTGTATATAAAATCATCCTACTGTATTTTCCACTGCATGCATCCGATGAAGTGGGCTGTAGCCCATGAAAGCTTATGCTCAAATAAATGTGTTCGTCTCTAAGGTGCCACAAGTCCTCCTGTTCTTTTTGTCTGTGTTGTTGTTGTTCTCTCAGCTGGAGAGACACAGAGAGCAGCAGGGTATGCTGTAAAGCTTGGACCAGGTAGGAAAAATCATCAGCATCATAGCTAGAAATCAGCCATTTGGAACCACAGATATGCAAGTAGAACAGGAAACGTTTAGTTTAGACGTGATCAGGTTTATCTCTTTATTTTGGGCTTGTGGATTCCTCTGTGCTAAACACAGGTGATTTTGTAACCTTTAAGCTGGACCCCAAGAACGCCATTCTTGGTGCTGAATCCTTGCAGCTGCTCTTTTAATATCTAGCAACTGCCTGATTTGCCACATGTTTTCTTTTTCTTTCTTTCTTTCTTTCTTTCTTTCTTTCTTTCTTTCTTTCTTTCTTTCTTTCTTTCTTTCTTTCTTTCTTTCTTTCTTTCTTTCTTAATAAAATTTACCTTTTTAAAGAACATGCTTGGATTTCTGTGTCTTAAGAGGTCTGTGCACATGTTTTTTCAATTAGTTGGTGGCAACAGCGGATTTCTTTTTCTTTTCTCAGCTCTTCCCCGGAGGCCGGGGGGAAAGAGCTTGGGGGTACCGCACAGGAAGGAATTCCCAAGTACGCCTTCCTGGGCTCTCAAGGGGGTTCTGCACCTGGGTGGTGGCAGCATTTACCAACCAAGACCAGGGGGATCTGTAACCGTGGGAGTTTAATACAAGCCTGGAGTGGCCAGTATTACTTTTTAGAAACTTTGTGGATCCCCACCTTCTGCACTCGAAGTGCCTGAGTGGGGAATCAGCCTTGACAGCATCCCAGATGGGCAAGTTTCCCATTAGCCTGGCTCCCCAGACCAGGAGAGATCAGCCCAGGGCAATATCCAAAGCCCAGTGATACTAACGCCCACAAGAAGAAAAGGAGGACTTGTGGCACCTTAGAGACTAACAAATTTATTTGAGCATAAGCTTTTGTGAGCTACAGCTCACTTTATTGGATGAATGCAGTGGATCCGATGAAGTGAGCTGTAGCTCACGAAAGCTTATGCTCTAATAAATTTGTTAGTCTCTAAGGTGCCACAAGTCCTCCTTTTCTTTTTGTGTATACAGACTAACAGGGCTGCTACCCTGAAACCTGTCTAAGGCCCACAGTGACTGTACTGCAGCAAGGGGCAAACTTCACAGGCCCCAGAGCCTTGGTACCTCCTCTCCCCGCAAGAGGAGGAGACGAACCAAAAATAGTTCCCAGAAATGATGTAAACAGCCAAGTGACTTGCAAAAGCAGAGAAAATAAAGGGGTTAGGTCATCGTCTGCCTGTGCGTAGATCAGGGGGTGGAGCCAGGACTCCTGGGTTCTCTCCCTTGCTCGGGAGAGAAGTGGGGTCTAGCGGGGTAGATCAGGGGGTGGAGCCAGGACTCCTGGGTTCTCTCCCTTGCTCCGGGAGAGAAGTGGGGTCTAGCGGGGTAGATCGGGGGCTGGAGCCAGGACTCCTGGGTTCTCTCCCTTACTCTGGGAGGGAAGTGGGGTCGAGTGGGGTAGAGCAGGGGGCTGGAGCCAGGACTCCTGGGTTCTCTCCCTTGCTCCGGGAGAGAAGTGGGGTCTAGTGGGTAGATCGGGGGCTGGAGCCAGGACTCCTGGGTTCTCTCCCTTGCTCCGGGAGAGAAGTGGGGTCTAGTGGGTAGATCGGGGGCTGGAGCCAGGACTCCTGGGTTCTCTCCCTTGCTCCGGGAGAGAAGTGGGGTCTAGTGGGTAGATCAGGGGCTGGAGCCAGGACTCCTGGGTTCTCTCCCTTGCTCCGGGAGAGACGTGGGGTCTAGTGGGTAGATCGGGGGCTGGAGCCAGGACTCCTGGGTTCTCTCCCTTGCTCCGGGAGAGAAGTGGGGTCTAGTGGGTAGATCGGGGGCTGGAGCCAGGACTCCTGGGTTCTCTCCCTTGCTCCGGGAGAGACGTGGGGTCTAGTGGGTAGATCGGGGGCTGGAGCCAGGACTCCTGGGTTCTCTCCCTTGCTCCGGGAGAGACGTGGGGTCTAGTGGGTAGATCGGGGGCTGGAGCCAGGACTCCTGGGTTCTCTCCCTAGACGTGCGGCTTCCAGGGCAAGTCACGGCCTCTCTTTGCGCCTCTCTCCCCGGCCGCAGACGGGGCAGGGACGCTGTGGCGGGGCCGGGGTCCCTGCGGCCACTGCCCGCGCACGGAGCGCGGCGGGGGGGGGCATTCACTCCGTCCACACAGGGGTTCAAGGCCCGGGCCCGGCAGACACGGGCCCGGCCCCGCCAAGGCGCCGCGGGGGGGTCTCCGGCCGGGGGCTGCGGGGGTCGGACGGGAGGCGCTGACGGGGCCGGGGGCGGCGGGGATAACGGGGGGGGCTGGGAGCGCCCGGCCCGAGCTGTGCCCCCCCCTCACGCCGACCGCCCCCAACAGGGGCAGCGGCCCCCGGCTCCAGCCCCGGGCGGGGACCGGCGGCCTCAGCGCACAGGGACCAGCGGGCTCCGGGGAGGCGGGGCCGGGCCGGGCGGAGCGAATCGCTGCCCCGGTCCCCGCAGCCCCGCGGCCGCGTCCCCGCAGCGCCAAACTCCCCGCCTCAGACTGTCCTGCCCCGCCGCGTTCTGCCCAGCGACCGGTGACGCAAGCGGGTCTGTGCGTCGCTATTGGCAGGATGTTCCCTCCCCCCCAGCCAATCCCTAGCGCGGGGCGGTTCCCTCGGGCGGGGGCGGGGCCGGGGCTGGACAGGCCGAGGCGAGGCCCGGCGCCGTGTCCGGCCGCGCAGCTCGGGGGTCCGGGATGGCCCTGGCGCTGCGCCTGCTGCTGCTGCTGCTGGGGGCCGCTGCCCTGCCGGGGGCCCGCTCCCGTGAGTGTCGGGGGAGACCCCTGGCCGGGAGAGGGGGGAGCTGGGTGTCGGGGGGGGGCAGCCGGGCCGGGAGAGGGGGGAGCTGGGTGTCGGGGGGGGGTTCGGGGAGGGGGGAGCTGGGTGTCGGGGGGGGGGCAGCCGGGCCGGGAGAGGGGGGAGCTGGGTGTCGGGGGGGGTTCGGGGAGGGGGGAGCTGGGTGTCGGGGGGGGGGCAGCCGGGCCGGGGGGGGTTCGGGGAGGGGGGAGCTGGGTGTCGGGGGGGGCAGCCGGGCCGGGGGGGGTTCGGGGAGGGGGGAGCTGGGTGTCGGGGGGGGCAGCCGGGCCGGGGATGGGGGAGCTGGGTGTCGGGGGGGGCAGCCGGGCCGGGCCGGGCCGGGGGGGCAGTTCTGGGCTCTGCGTTCAGAGGTGTTGGGAGACCCCCCCGCGTCCCCCCCCCGGCACTGAGCGGTCGCTGACAGGGATCGGTGACGTTGCTATAGTGACCGGGGGGGGGTCCTGGCCCCCTTGTGCCCGGCGCTGCCGGGGGCTGCGGGGACAATGTGCCGTGGGGGGCGGAGCGCCCCTGACCCGAGCGGTGACCCCGGCATCCAACACCGACCGCCCCCAGCCGGGGGTGCGGCCCCGCTCGGACCGGCACCCATGGGTGCTGCACCCGCCGACAAGCCCCTCGCAGCCCCGTGAGGCTCCCGGGCTGCGGGGAGTCCCCGGGGCCAGGCGCTGCCCAGGCCGGGTCTGTGCCACGTCTCCGGGCCGGCGGGGCTCTCAGACCCGAGCCCTGTGGGCAGAGCCGGGCTGACAGAGGGGGGTAAATTGACCCCCCGTGGCCCAGGGTTCAGTGACGGGACTCTCGGGCCGTTCACGGCTCCCAGAAGGTGCTTCAGTTTGACCCCCGGGGCCTGGACTCCTGAGCCTGGCTTGTCCTCGGCTACGTGGGGCTGAGCTGTGTCCGCCCCCCTCTCCTCGCACCCCCAGTCAGCCATGGGCCTGGGCAGCGGGTGGGTGGGTGTGGGGCCCCCTCTCTAGGGGAGGCGAGCCCCCAGCCTGCCCCTTCTGCTTGTGTCCCTCTCCCAGCGGCCGGGGCCACGAGTCCCCCTCGGCCGGAGGAGTCCGGGGCCAGCCCACGCCCTGAGTGTCCGCCTTGTCCCCCACCCCACCTGCCTGGAGCTGCCCCGGGCCAGCCAAGCAGCAACTCCCCTCCCCAGACTCCAACCGCTGAAGCCCCTCGCTCTCCTCCGGCAGAAGCATTTGCTGTGCCCCATGCAGGTTCCCGGGCAGCCGAGGAGGCTGGGTTTGCTGCTCGGCTTCCGGGAGTCCAGGGAGGTCACTGATGAACCCAGGAAGCTGAAGAGCACATCCAGCCTCCTCAGCCCCCCGGCATTGCAGGGGGGATAATAAAGCAAAAACTTCCCTCCACAATCGTGCAACTGGGGGTCTGGTGGCAGCGGCAGGGGAAGACGGGGCCTCCACTGGCCTGATCTACCCGCCACGCCTGCCCATGGCAATGGGTCTCATCTGTCCTGGAAGCACATCTTTAGAGGTGTCATCCTAGGGAAGAGATGTTAACCCCCTTTCTGTCTCTGGCTGTGTGTTGGTGCCATGGGGGGGGACACGACTTTGGAGCCCCTGGAAACGTGCATTAATCAGGTCTTAGTTTGAGCGTGAGCTCCCGTTGCAGAGTACAGAACAGGTGCTGCGTTTGTGCCGTTAGGATGTCCTGTAGCTGCCGGATAAAGAGCTTCCGGATCCCATTGAGGGTGGGATGAGGAGAGGGGAAGGCACATCCTGCTTTTCCAGGCATGGATTTGAATCTTCTTTGTTCTCCATGAGGCAGGGACAACAACTCCAACCTCCACAGAGGCTGGGCAGGGGCAGGACATCAGCTTGGAGGGGAGGGGTGGGTGGGGCAGTGACATCACAAAGGCCTTTTGCAGGAACTCAGCCCATTGGGCAAAGGTGGTGGGGAGGGGGTGACCTCACAGAGAGACCCCGACATCAGCCGGGCAGGGCCGATTGAGCTGGGTGAGGCTGTGGGGTGGGGTTGGGGTATGTTCGAAGTGGTTTAAGTGCATTGGTGCCCTCGTGTCACCTCAGTAACAGGCTTGGTTTGACGTAAACTGGATTAGGCCCCAGTGCAGCCTGGCCCTACAGGGTCAAGTCATGTCAGGGACCAGGAGGGAAAGCAGAGAAGTGGGGGTGTATGTGTCGGGTTATCCCTGCAGCAATGAGGCAGGAGGCCGTCGTGTCAGGAGGTCACACCCAGAACTGGTGTAACTCCAGTGGTGCAGAGGTTTGGCCTGGGGCCTGCAGGGCTGGGTGTGTGTGCGTGGGCAGAGGAGGACGTTGATGAGGATCAGAGAGAGTCTGGGCCAAGCTGACATTCTCACTGGCTGGTTTGGCTTTTTTAATGCGTTACATCCAGCACCAACTGCCGTGGGTGCCTGGCTGGGCCTTCGCTGAAAGAAAAATCCTCTGTGCCCATTACATTAGAGGTGACCTGACAAGGGGGAAATAGGGTGTCCATTTCTGTTGCTGCCTAAGGGATAGCAAAGGCCCGAAAGGGTTTTTTCCCCTCCTTGTTTTCTTGTAAGCATCATCTGCCCTGTTTTGCTGGAGGTCTGCTTGGAGCAGCAGAGACCTGGGGTGGGAACTCTCAGCCCTCAAATGGAGGGCCACTGGGTGTAGAATCTTTACCAAGGACAGCTTTTCTTTCTTCTGCTCGACAGGTGTTTGGTTGGGTAGGGCCTTTTCTACACTTCAAACTTGCTCTGGTTTAATTAAACTGGTGCAGATAAATCAGTGCCAACCCCTTTGTGGGCCCTCTTATTTTGGTATCACCGTGGCCTTTTTTAGTTTAGCTTAAACTGATTCCCAGCAACTTAACCTGAACTGAAAAAAGCTTCTGTTACATCAGAATACAAGTGTCCACGTGGGGCTTTGTGCCGGTTTAGCTGAATCAGTTGTGTTTAGTTACACTGATGCAACTCTCCATGTGGACAAGGCCCAACCGACTTAAGGTAAACAGAAAAAAAGCCACTCTTAGGCTAAGTCTACACTAGATGGCGCAAAGTGCTGCCATGGGAGCTCTCCTGCGGCCGCGCTTTGAACTGTCAGTGTGGTGATCCGCGAGCGCTGTGGAGAGAGCTCTCTCAGCGCTCCTGGTAAACCAGGTTGACGAGGGGAATAGCTCCGAGCGCTGGGAGCCTGTCTACATTGGCGCTTTACAGTGCTCTAACTTGCTGTGCTCCGTGGGGGGGGGCAGTAATTTTTCACACACACACACACCGCCGAGCCAGCAAGTTAGAGCGCTGTGAATTGCCAGTGTAGACAAGCCCTTAAACTGGAAAAGGAGGGTCCACAGAGCCTCTTAAACTGGTTTAACTAAACCAGTGCAACTCACACCTTAACTTAAACTGGTGTGAATTTGTGGATAGAGAAGGCTACGGTTTTAACAATGAAGTTTAAACAGTTGTAATAAACTTTTTAGGGCTGTTTTACGTGCAGTGTTTGTACTATTTTTACACCAATCACTTAGGCTGTGTCTATGGTGCACACCTTACAGCGGCCCAGCTGTGCCGCTACGGCCATGCCACTGCAAGGCACACAGTGTGGCCACTCTTTGTTGGCAGGAAAGAGCTCTCCCGCTGACAAAATAAAACCACCCCCAATGAGGGGCAATAGCTTTGTTGTTGGGAGAGCATCTCCCTCCTACAAAGCGCTGTCCCTACCGGTGCTTTTCATCGGTAAAACTTTTGTGGGTTGGGGTGTGGTTTTTTTCACACCCACCGATGAAAGTGCAGTTGGACATAGCCTTAGTGTGGACACAGTTGTACTCAAGGCTTTAATTGTCATAGGAGTATTTCCCGGAGCCCCCAGGCCTCCCCCACATTCAACAGCATCAGGCTGGAGTCAAGGTTTGAAAATATTTACTGGCGCTCCGCTCCTGCTGAATGTAAACCCTGGTTATACAGATACAGATTATTCCCCTACATTTACTGGTGTAAAGCATGGCTGTACCGATAGCACTGCACTTGCCGTAGGGATTTTAGTTATTTTGAGGAACTAAAACTCTTTTGGTATTGAACCGATTTAACTATTTGGGTGAAAAGAAAGAAACAATCAAATTCAATAATTAAAGCCAAAGAAAAACAGTGTGGAGCTGACCTCGGCATAGGGTTGCCAACCCTCCAGGAATGTCCTGGTGTCTCCAGGAATTAAAGGTTAATCTGCAATTAAAGAGCGTGTCCTGTGATGAAACCTCCAGGAATGTGTCCAACCAGAACTGACCATTATGATGAGTGTAATGTGTTCGGGGCAGGGACTGTCCCTTGCTCTGTCTGCACAGCCCCAGCCCCAGCATGGTTAAAGCTGGGTTGTGCTACCATGACATGAAATAATAATTCCTTCCCCTCTCATGTTCTCGGGTTACACGCCCGCCCCTCAAGTTCTCCAGCTCACTGTCGAGTCTTTCACAAAAAACAGGGCCAACAAGATGGGCCTTTCTAGTGGGAAAAGCAAGCCAATTTAAAAAGTAAAGCTCCCTGCTATTCTCATCCTCAGCAGATGAGAGATGACAGGTCCGTTGGGGATAGGCTATGAAGGGCCTCACAGCTGAAAATAGGCAGCTTCTATTTGATGAGAAGGAGGAGCCAGTGGAGAGAGGCAAAGAGAGAAATGACATGGTCATATCAAGGAGCTGGGAAACGATCTTTTCAGCATCTTCTGAAGGGATCTGAGTGGGCTAAGTCTGCGTTTGTCAAGGCCAGAGAAAAGGATGTTGTAGCAGTTGAGACACGAGATGCTGAGAGCCTGGGCGAGAGGTTTAGCTGTGGGGGTGGATAGGAAAGGCAGTGTCTTAAAGAGGCTCTGCAGAAAGAATCAGCAAGATTTAGGCATAACCTGGATGTGAGGACCTAGAGAGAGCTCCAAGTCAAAGATGACACCCAGGTTATGGTCCTGAGTGGCAGGCAGGGTGGTGATGTTGTCCACAGTGACTGACAAAGGAGGTAGAAGGGAGATCTTGGGAGGAAGATTGAGAACTCTGTTTTAACCACATTGAGCTTGAGCTGATGATGAGAAAGCCACAAGGAGATGTCAGAGAGACAGGCCAAGATTTTAGTTTGTGCCGAAAGAGACAGATTGGAAAAGGATAGGTAGATCTGTGAGTCATCAGCATGGAGATGGTAGTTGAATTTGTGTTTGCAGATGATTTTGCCCAGAGATAAGGTGTAGAGGGAGAAGAGAAGGGGACCATGACAAAACCCCATAGAAAGCTGGAGGGGGATAAGGAAGATCCTCTGACGGACATGGTGAAGGAGTGATTAGAGAGGTCAGAGTAGACCCAGGAGGGGACAGAGATAAAGAAGCCAAGGGGGACAAGATTTCAAGAAGAGCCTGGCAAATGGTGTCAGAGGCGGCTGGCAAGCCAAGGAAGGTGAGGATGGAGCACTGATTTTGAGTCTTAGTTAGGAAGAGTCATTAGAGACTTTGGCAGGAGCGATTTCCCTGGAGTGCAAGGGGTGGAAGCCGGGGTGGGGAGGGTCTTGGAGGGAATGGAGGACAGGAACTCCAGACAGTGATTGCTGAGGCACATTCAATGAGTTGAGAGATGAAAGGGAGAAGGGGCTGTAGCTGGAGAGGCAAATCGAGTCAAGGGTCTTTACGATGGAAGGTGCTGAAGTGTGTTCATATTGTGAGGGGGAAAGAGCCAGAGGAGAGTGAGAGGTTAAAGAGAAGAGTAAGGGAGGGAGGAGAGCAGGTGTGAGGGAGATCAGGAGATGGAATGGGGTCTGTGGGGTGAGTGGAGGGGTTAGGAGGAGAGCAGATGGAAAAATGTCCACATCTGCAAGGGAGAGGGAGGTAGGAATTGAAGGAAGGGAAGGAGAGGGGAGGAGGACTGTCATGTTTTATTGTCATGGATACACATGACTGGTGCTGTCAAACATAAGAACGGCCACACTGCGTCAAACCAAAGGTCAGTCTAGCCCAGTATCCTGTCTTCCGACAGTAGCCAATGCCAGGTGCCCCAGAGGGAATGAACAGACCGTGTAATCATCAAATGATCCATCCCGTCACCCATAGGGACACCATTCCTGTCCATCCTGGCTAATAGCCATCAATGGACCTATCCTCCATGAATTTATCTAGTTCTCTTTTGAACTCTTTAAACCCTGTTTAAACCCTTGGCCTTCAGAACATCTTCTGCCAAAGAGTTCCACAGGTTAACTGTGCGTTGTGTGAAGAAATACTTCCTTTTGTTTGTTTTAAATCGAATGCCTATTAATTTCATTTGGTGACCCGTAGTTCCTATGTTATGAGAACGAAGTGTTATTTACTCCTTATTTACTTCCTCCATGCCAGTCATGATTTTATAGACCTCTATCATATTCTCCCTTAGTGATCTCTTTTCCAAGCTGAAAAGTTCCAGTCTTATTAATCTCTTCTCATACAGAAGCCATTCCATATCCTTTGTTATTTTTGTTGCCCTTTTCTGAACCTTTTCCAATTCCAATATATCTTTTTTGAGATGGGGTCACCACATCTGCATGGAGTATTCAAGATGTGGGCATCTCGTGGATTTATATAGAGGCAATATGATATTTTCTATCCTCTTATCTATCCCTTTCTGAATGATTTGATTTTTTGACTGTTGCTGCACATTGAGTGGATGTTTTCAGAGAACTATCCACAATGACTCCAAGATCTTTCTTGAGTGGTAACAGCTAATTTAGACCCCGTCATTTGATATGTGTAGTTGGGATTCTATTTTCCAATATGCATTACTTTGCAATTCTCAACATGGAATTTGATCTGCCATTTTGTTGTCCAGTCACCCAGTTTTGAGAGATCCTTTTGTAGCTCTTCACAGTCTGCCTTGGACTTAACTTTCTTGAGTAGTTTTGTATCATCTGAAAATTTTGCCACCTCACTGTTTACCCTTTTTTCCAGATCATTTATGAATACATTGAATTGGACTGGTCCCACTACAGATCCCTGGTGGACACCACTATTTACCTCTCTCCATTCTGAAAACTGGCCATTTATTTCTGCCCTTTGTTTCCTATCTTTTAAGCAGTTACCAGTTGGTGAGAGGACCTTCCCTCTTATCCCATGACAGCTTACTTTGCTTAAGAACCTTTGCTGAGGGACCTTGTCAAGGCTTTGTGAAAATCCAAGTACACTATACCACTGGATCCCCCTTGTCCACATGCTTGCTGACCCCCTCAAGGAATTCTAGTAGGTTGGTAAGGCATGATTTCCCCTTACAAAAATCGTGCTGACTCTTCCCCAACAAATTATGTTCATCTGTGCGTTTGACAATTCTGTTCTTCAACCAATTTGCCTGGTACTGAAGTCAAGTTTACCGGCCTGTAATTACTGTGATCACCTCTGGAGTCCTTTTTTAAAATTGGTGTTACGTTGGCTATTCTCCAGTCATCTGGTACAGAAGCTGATTTAAATGATAGGTTACAGACTACAGTTAGTAGTTCTGCAATTTCACATTTGAGTTCCTTCAGAATTCTTGGGTGAATACCATCTGGTCCTGGTGACTTATTGCTGTTTAGTTTATCAATTTGTTCCAAAACTACCTGTAATGATACCTCAATCTGGGACAATTCCTCAGATCTATCCCCTAAAAAGAATGGCTCAAGTTTGGGAATCTTCCTCACATCCTCAGCCATGATGTCTGATGGAAAGAATTCATTTAGTTTCTCCTCAATGGCCTTATCGTCATTGAGTGCTCCTTTAGCATCTCGATTGTCCAGTGGCCCCACTGGTTGATTAGCCGGCTTCCTGCTTCTGATGTACTAAAAAAAATTTTTTTCGCTATTACTTTTGGAGTCTTTGACAAGCTGTTGTTCAAATTCTCTTTTAGCCTTCCTAATTATATTTTACACTTTAATTTGCCAGAGTTTATGGTCCTTTCTATTCTCCTCACTAGGATTTAAGTTTCACTTTTTAAAGGATGCCTTTTTGCCTCTCACTGCTTCTTTTACTATGTTTAGCCATGGTGGCACTATTTGGTTCTCTTACTATGTTTTTTAATTAATTTTGAGTATACATTTAAATTGAGCCTCTATTATGGTGTCTTTAAAAAGTTTCTGTGCAGCTTGCAGAGATTTCACTTTTGGAGCTGTCTCTTTTAATTTCTGTTTAACAAACACAGCTCTGGAACAGTTCCTGGGGTGACCCGTTCAGTGTGTCAATCCCCTTAGGGTCACACACTCTCACTGGGGTAAGCTGCTTGGCTTCATCGCCTCCTGGAACTGAACTTCAGAGCCTTCAACACCCTGCTTCATGCCGTGAGCTCCCCTCAGGGAGAGCACCTGAACAAGACTCCTGGGAAAGGCTCCCTCTGACTTCCTGACTCTGGAGTGACTCTCAGCCAGTGTTGTAAAAACAGGAGGGTTTATTAGGTCACTAGAGCACAGTGTAGAACATCCTTAGTTAACATAGAGAACAGAAAGTGACAGCAAAGTCCATCTGGGTCTGTCCAGGACCAAGAGCTCTCTCTTTAGTTCCAATCCAGAAGCTTTTCCTCCCTCCAACAGCCCACACTTAGCCCTGAGAGGCCCCCTCCTTAGTCTTTTGTTCTTGTTCCTGGCAAACATTGTCACCTGGCCTCCTCCTCAGCCTTTTGCTTTCCAGCTGATCCTGGAAATGGGGAACAGAGGGTCAGATGGGCCATCACCTTAGAAGCTGAAGTTATGGAGGACGAGTGTGGGAGGCTGGAAGGGAGAGCCGTGGTGGGGACCAGAGAGGGCTGACGAGGGGAGGAGCTGGGTGGGTGGCAGATGACAGCAGCATGGAGGGGAGAACAGAGAAATTAGGTGCAGGGCTGGGCAAAAGAAGAGATGGAGTGAGGAGGGGAGAGGGAGGGGCTGGAAGCAGCAGCAACAGGAGAGGAGAAGCCTCTGTCCCACCATGGTCTGACCCCAGGCAAGTGGGAGGGGAGAGGCCACTGCAGGGCAGTGTCAGAGGGAGGGAGCCTAGCCTCTGAGAGGCAGGAGCGGGATCAGACTCTGCTCCATGCTGTTCCTGTTGCTCCTGAGCTAGATCCATAAAGGGGCTAAGGTGCCTAAATCCCAGAATCAGACCACTAGGATTCACAGAATCTCCCACTCAGCTGCTGCTGAGCACGGTAGGTCCCTGAACTCACTTGGCACCTACATTTGTGCATTAACAGTTCCCTCGGGACCTGTGTTCCTGTGCCCTGCAGCCTCCTGCTAGGCTCCTGGATGCCTGGGCCCCAGAGTGATGCATGGGCCCAGAGATGACAGATGTCCTCCGCCCTTGTCTGCGGGCCCGATGCGGTGAGGGTGCTCAGGCTGCTTGCTGGATCGAACCCACACGTGAACTCACACAACAGTGTAGGAGGAGCCTAGTGGTTTGGACATTGCCTAGGGTGTGAGAAACTCCTGGTTTCAGGCCCCCTCTGCCTGCTGGGGAGACTGGATTTGAGCAGCCCTCTTACTAACATTCAGTGGGGGGATTTTCGTTGCTAGCTCCCAGTACCAAAAGGGGGAGGGTCAATGGGAAATCAAGACCCTGAAACTGACAGTCCCCAGGGTCAATGGGGAGAGGCTAATGCTCCAGGTCAGCCTAATTGACAGGGCGGGCAGGCGAATCAGGGAGTCAGGAGGCCTGGGGTCCCATCCTCCCTGTGAGCTGGAATTGCCTGGGTCCAATGGAGTGGGACTGAGCCAAGGAGAGAGCAGGGGCCCAAGCTGAGCTGGGGAGCAGAGCCAGCCAGAGGGGCCAGAAAAGCAGCCCAGGAAGCAGGTCCGAGCTGGGAGCAGTGTCACAGAAACAGCCCTCAGAGCAGATCTGTCCTGGGGGGAGAGCTGCAGCCATGGAGCCAGAGACACAGCCCAGGGAGAGCAGACCCTGTGCTGGGAGCAGGGCTGAAGGGAGCAGAGCCAGCGGGGCCAGAGACACAGCCCAGGGAGAGCAGACCCTGTGCTGGGAGCAGGGCTGAAGGGAGCAGAGCCAGCGGGGCCAGAGGCACAGCCCAGGGAGAGCAGACCCTGTGCTGGGAGCAGGACTGAAGGGAGCAGAGCCAGCGGGGCCAGAGACACAGCCCAGGGAGAGCAGACCCTGTGCTGGGAGCAGGGCTGAAGGGAGCAGAGCCAGCGGGGCCAGAGACACAGCCCAGGGAGAGCAGACCCTGTGCTGGGAGCAGGGCTGAAGGGAGCAGAGCCAGCGGGGCCAGAGACACAGCCCAGGGAGAGCAGACCCTGTGCTGGGAGCAGGGCTGAAGGGAGCAGAGCCAGCGGGGCCAGAGGCACAGCCCAGGGAGAGCAGACCCTGTGCTGGGAGCAGGGCTGAAGGGAGCAGAGCCAGCGGGGCCAGAGGCACAGCCCAGGGAGAGCAGACCCTGTGCTGGGAGCAGGGCTGAAGGGAGCAGAGCCAGCGGGGCCGGAGAAGCAGCCCAGGGGGAGCAGACCCTGTGCTGGGAGCAGGGCTGAAGGGAGCAGAGCCAGCGGGGCCAGAGGCACAGCCCAGGGAGAGCAGACCCTGTGCTGGGAGCAGGGCTGAAGGGAGCTGAGCCAGCGGGGCCAGAGGCACAGCCCAGGGAAAGCAGACCCTGTGCTGGGAGCAGGGCTGAAGGGAGCAGAGCCAGCGGGGCCGGAGGCACAGCCCAGGGAGAGCAGACCCTGTGCTGGGAGCAGGGCTGAAGGGAGCAGAGCCAGCGGGGCCAGAGGCACAGCCCAGGGAGAGCAGACCCTGTGCTGGGAGCAGGGCTGAAGGGAGCAGAGCCAGCGGGGCCAGAGGCACAGCCCAGGGAGAGCAGACCCTGTGCTGGGAGCAGGGCTGAAGGGAGCAGAGCCAGCGGGGCCAGAGACACAGCCCAGGGAGAGCAGACCCTGTGCTGGGAGCAGGGCTGAAGGGAGCAGAGCCAGCGGGGCCAGAGGCACAGCCCAGGGAGAGCAGACCCTGGGCTGGGAGCAGGGCTGAAGGGAGCAGAGCCAGCGGGGCCGGAGAAGCAGCCCAGGGAGAGCAGACCCTGTGCTGGGAGCAGGGCTGAAGGGAGCAGAGCCAGCGGGGCCAGAGGCACAGCCCAGGGAGAGCAGACCCTGTGCTGGGAGCAGGGCTGAAGGGAGCAGAGCCAGCGGGGCCAGAGGCACAGCCCAGGGGGAGCAGACCCTGTGCTGGGAGCAGGGCTGAAGGGAGCAGAGCCAGCGGGGCCAGAGACACAGCCCAGGGAGAGCAGACCCTGTGCTGGGAGCAGGGCTGAAGGGAGCAGAGCCAGCGGGGCCAGAGACACAGCCCAGGGAGAGCAGACCCTGTGCTGGGAGCAGGGCTGAAGGGAGCAGAGCCAGCGGGGCCAGAGACACAGCCCAGGGAGAGCAGACCCTGTGCTGGGAGCAGGGCTGAAGGGAGCAGAGCCAGCGGGGCCAGAGGCACAGCCCAGGGAGAGCAGACCCTGTGCTGGGAGCAGGGCTGAAGGGAGCAGAGCCAGCGGGGCCAGAGGCACAGCCCAGGGAGAGCAGACCCTGTGCTGGGAGCAGGGCTGAAGGGAGCAGAGCCAGTGGGGCCAGAGGCACAGCCCAGGGAGAGCAGACCCTGTGCTGGGAGCAGGGCTGAAGGGAGCAGAGCCAGCGGGGCCGGAGAAGCAGCCCAGGGGGAGCAGACCCTGTGCTGGGAGCAGGGCTGAAGGGAGCAGAGCCAGCGGGGCCAGAGGCACAGCCCAGGGAGAGCAGACCCTGTGCTGGGAGCAGGGCTGAAGGGAGCAGAGCCAGCGGGGCCAGAGGCACAGCCCAGGGAGAGCAGACCCTGTGCTGGGAGCAGGGCTGAAGGGAGCAGAGCCAGCGGGGCCGGAGGCACAGCCCAGGGAGAGCAGACCCTGTGCTGGGAGCAGGGCTGAAGGGAGCAGAGCCAGCGGGGCCAGAGGCACAGCCCAGGGAGAGCAGACCCTGTGCTGGGAGCAGGGCTGAAGGGAGCAGAGCCAGCGGGGCCAGAGGCACAGCCCAGGGAGAGCAGACCCTGTGCTGGGAGCAGGGCTGAAGGGAGCAGAGCCAGCGGGGCCAGAGACACAGCCCAGGGAGAGCAGACCCTGTGCTGGGAGCAGGGCTGAAGGGAGCAGAGCCAGCGGGGCCAGAGGCACAGCCCAGGGAGAGCAGACCCTGGGCTGGGAGCAGGGCTGAAGGGAGCAGAGCCAGCGGGGCCGGAGAAGCAGCCCAGGGAGAGCAGACCCTGTGCTGGGAGCAGGGCTGAAGGGAGCAGAGCCAGCGGGGCCAGAGGCACAGCCCAGGGAGAGCAGACCCTGTGCTGGGAGCAGGGCTGAAGGGAGCAGAGCCAGCGGGGCCAGAGGCACAGCCCAGGGGGAGCAGACCCTGTGCTGGGAGCAGGGCTGAAGGGAGCAGAGCCAGCGGGGCCAGAGGCACAGCCCAGGGAGAGCAGACCCTGTGCTGGGAGCAGGGCTGAAGGGAGCAGAGCCAGCGGGGCCAGAGGCACAGCCCAGGGAGAGCAGACCCTGTGCTGGGAGCAGGGCTGAAGGGAGGAGAGCCAGCGGGGCAGAGACACAGCCCAGGGAGAGCAGACCCTGTGCTGGGAGCAGGGCTGAAGGGAGCAGAGCCAGTGGGGCCAGAGGCACAGCCCAGGGAGAGCAGACCCTGTGCTGGGAGCAGGGCTGAAGGGAGCAGAGCCAGCGGGGCCGGAGAAGCAGCCCAGGGGGAGCAGACCCTGTGCTGGGAGCAGGGCTGAAGGGAGCAGAGCCAGCGGGGCCAGAGGCACAGCCCAGGGAGAGCAGACCCTGTGCTGGGAGCAGGGCTGAAGGGAGCAGAGCCAGCGGGGCCGGAGAAGCAGCCCAGGGGGAGCAGACCCTGGGCTGGGAGCAGGGCTGAAGGGAGCAGAGCCAGCGGGGCCAGAGGCACAGCCCAGGGAGAGCAGACCCTGTGCTGGGAGCAGGGCTGAAGGGAGCAGAGCCAGCGGGGCCAGAGGCACAGCCCAGGGAGAGCAGACCCTGTGCTGGGAGCAGGGCTGAAGGGAGCAGAGCCAGCGGGGCCAGAGGCACAGCCCAGGGAGAGCAGACCCTGTGCTGGGAGCAGGGCTGAAGGGAGCAGAGCCAGCGGGGCCAGAGACACAGCCCAGGGAGAGCAGACCCTGTGCTGGGAGCAGGGCTGAAGGGAGCAGAGCCAGCGGGGCCAGAGGCACAGCCCAGGGAGAGCAGACCCTGGGCTGGGAGCAGGGCTGAAGGGAGCAGAGCCAGCGGGGCCGGAGAAGCAGCCCAGGGAGAGCAGACCCTGTGCTGGGAGCAGGGCTGAAGGGAGCAGAGCCAGCGGGGCCAGAGGCACAGCCCAGGGAGAGCAGACCCTGTGCTGGGAGCAGGGCTGAAGGGAGCAGAGCCAGCGGGGCCAGAGGCACAGCCCAGGGGGAGCAGACCCTGTGCTGGGAGCAGGGCTGAAGGGAGCAGAGCCAGCGGGGCCAGAGGCACAGCCCAGGGAGAGCAGACCCTGTGCTGGGAGCAGGGCTGAAGGGAGCAGAGCCAGCGGGGCCAGAGGCACAGCCCAGGGAGAGCAGACCCTGTGCTGGGAGCAGGGCTGAAGGGAGGAGAGCCAGCGGGGCAGAGACACAGCCCAGGGAGAGCAGACCCTGTGCTGGGAGCAGGGCTGAAGGGAGCAGAGCCAGCGGGGCCGGAGACACAGCCCAGGGAGAGCAGACCCTGTGCTGGGAGCAGGGCTGAAGGGAGCAGAGCCAGCGGGGCCAGAGGCACAGCCCAGGGAGAGCAGACCCTGTGCTGGGAGCAGGGCTGAAGGGAGCAGAGCCAGCGGGGCCAGAGGCACAGCCCAGGGAGAGCAGACCCTGGGCTGGGAGCAGGGCTGAAGGGAGCAGAGCCAGTGGGGCCAGAGGCACAGCCCAGGGAGAGCAGACCCTGTGCTGGGAGCAGGGCTGAAGGGAGCAGAGCCAGCGGGGCCGGAGAAGCAGCCCAGGGGGAGCAGACCCTGTGCTGGGAGCAGGGCTGAAGGGAGCAGAGCCAGCGGGGCCAGAGGCACAGCCCAGGGAGAGCAGACCCTGTGCTGGGAGCAGGGCTGAAGGGAGCAGAGCCAGCGGGGCCAGAGGCACAGCCCAGGGGGAGCAGACCCTGTGCTGGGAGCAGGGCTGAAGGGAGCAGAGCCAGCGGGGCCGGAGGCACAGCCCAGGGAGAGCAGACCCTGTGCTGGGAGCAGGGCTGAAGGGAGCAGAGCCAGCGGGGCCAGAGGCACAGCCCAGGGAGAGCAGACCCTGTGCTGGGAGCAGGGCTGAAGGGAGCAGAGCCAGCGGGGCCAGAGGCACAGCCCAGGGAGAGCAGACCCTGTGCTGGGAGCAGGGCTGAAGGGAGCAGAGCCAGCGGGGCCAGAGACACAGCCCAGGGAGAGCAGACCCTGTGCTGGGAGCAGGGCTGAAGGGAGCAGAGCCAGCGGGGCCAGAGACACAGCCCAGGGAGAGCAGACCCTGGGCTGGGAGCAGGGCTGAAGGGAGCAGAGCCAGCGGGGCCGGAGAAGCAGCCCAGGGAGAGCAGACCCTGTGCTGGGAGCAGGGCTGAAGGGAGCAGAGCCAGCGGGGCCAGAGACACAGCCCAGGGAGAGCAGACCCTGTGCTGGGAGCAGGGCTGAAGGGAGCAGAGCCAGCGGGGCCAGAGGCACAGCCCAGGGAGAGCAGACCCTGTGCTGGGAGCAGGGCTGAAGGGAGCAGAGCCAGCGGGGCCAGAGGCACAGCCCAGGGAGAGCAGACCCTGTGCTGGGAGCAGGGCTGAAGGGAGCAGAGCCAGCGGGGCCAGAGGCACAGCCCAGGGAGAGCAGACCCTGGGCTGGGAGCAGGGCTGAAGGGAGCAGAGCCAGCGGGGCCAGAGCAGCAGCCCAGGGGGAGCAGACCCTGTGCTGGGAGCAGGGCTGAAGGGAGCAGAGCCAGCGGGGCCGGAGAAGCAGCCCAGGGAGAGCAGACCCTGTGCTGGGAGCAGGGCTGAAGGGAGCAGAGCCAGCGGGGCCAGAGGCACAGCCCAGGGAGAGCAGACCCTGTGCTGGGAGCAGGGCTGAAGGGAGCAGAGCCAGCGGGGCCAGAGGCACAGCCCAGGGAGAGCAGACCCTGTGCTGGGAGCAGGGCTGAAGGGAGCAGAGCCAGCGGGGCCAGAGACACAGCCCAGGGAGAGCAGACCCTGTGCTGGGAGCAGGGCTGAAGGGAGCAGAGCCAGCGGGGCCGGAGAAGCAGCCCAGGGAGAGCAGACCCTGTGCTGGGAGCAGGGCTGAAGGGAGCAGAGCCAGCGGGGCCAGAGGCACAGCCCAGGGAGAGCAGACCCTGTGCTGGGAGCAGGGCTGAAGGGAGCAGAGCCAGCGGGGCCAGAGGCACAGCCCAGGGAGAGCAGACCCTGTGCTGGGAGCAGGGCTGAAGGGAGCAGAGCCAGCGGGGCCAGAGGCACAGCCCAGGGAGAGCAGACCCTGTGCTGGGAGCAGGGCTGAAGGGAGCAGAGCCAGCGGGGCCAGAGGCACAGCCCAGGGAGAGCAGACCCTGTGCTGGGAGCAGGGCTGAAGGGAGCAGAGCCAGCGGGGCCAGAGGCACAGCCCAGGGAGAGCAGAACCTGTGCTGGGAGCAGGGCTGAAGGGAGCAGAGCCAGCGGGGCCGGAGAAGCAGCCCAGGGAGAGCAGACCCTGTGCTGGGAGCAGGGCTGAAGGGAGCAGAGCCAGCGGGGCCAGAGGCACAGCCCAGGGAGAGCAGACCCTGTGCTGGGAGCAGGGCTGAAGGGAGCAGAGCCGGCGGGGCCAGAGACACAGCCCAGGGAGAGCAGACCCTGTGCTGGGAGCAGGGCTGAAGGGAGCAGAGCCAGCGGGGCCGGAGGCACAGCCCAGGGAGAGCAGACCCTGTGCTGGGAGCAGGGCTGAAGGGAGCAGAGCCAGCGGGGCCAGAGGCACAGCCCAGGGAGAGCAGACCCTGTGCTGGGAGCAGGGCTGAAGGGAGCAGAGCCAGCGGGGCCAGAGGCACAGCCCAGGGAGAGCAGACCCTGTGCTGGGAGCAGGGCTGAAGGGAGCAGAGCCAGCGGGGCCAGAGACACAGCCCAGGGAGAGCAGACCCTGTGCTGGGAGCAGGGCTGAAGGGAGCAGAGCCAGCGGGGCCAGAGGCACAGCCCAGGGAGAGCAGACCCTGGGCTGGGAGCAGGGCTGAAGGGAGCAGAGCCAGCGGGGCCGGAGAAGCAGCCCAGGGAGAGCAGACCCTGTGCTGGGAGCAGGGCTGAAGGGAGCAGAGCCAGCGGGGCCAGAGGCACAGCCCAGGGAGAGCAGACCCTGTGCTGGGAGCAGGGCTGAAGGGAGCAGAGCCAGCGGGGCCAGAGGCACAGCCCAGGGGGAGCAGACCCTGTGCTGGGAGCAGGGCTGAAGGGAGCAGAGCCAGCGGGGCCAGAGGCACAGCCCAGGGAGAGCAGACCCTGTGCTGGGAGCAGGGCTGAAGGGAGCAGAGCCAGCGGGGCCAGAGGCACAGCCCAGGGAGAGCAGACCCTGTGCTGGGAGCAGGGCTGAAGGGAGGAGAGCCAGCGGGGCAGAGACACAGCCCAGGGAGAGCAGACCCTGTGCTGGGAGCAGGGCTGAAGGGAGCAGAGCCAGTGGGGCCAGAGGCACAGCCCAGGGAGAGCAGACCCTGTGCTGGGAGCAGGGCTGAAGGGAGCAGAGCCAGCGGGGCCGGAGAAGCAGCCCAGGGGGAGCAGACCCTGTGCTGGGAGCAGGGCTGAAGGGAGCAGAGCCAGCGGGGCCAGAGGCACAGCCCAGGGAGAGCAGACCCTGTGCTGGGAGCAGGGCTGAAGGGAGCAGAGCCAGCGGGGCCAGAGGCACAGCCCAGGGAGAGCAGACCCTGTGCTGGGAGCAGGGCTGAAGGGAGCAGAGCCAGCGGGGCCGGAGGCACAGCCCAGGGAGAGCAGACCCTGTGCTGGGAGCAGGGCTGAAGGGAGCAGAGCCAGCGGGGCCAGAGGCACAGCCCAGGGAGAGCAGACCCTGTGCTGGGAGCAGGGCTGAAGGGAGCAGAGCCAGCGGGGCCAGAGGCACAGCCCAGGGAGAGCAGACCCTGTGCTGGGAGCAGGGCTGAAGGGAGCAGAGCCAGCGGGGCCAGAGACACAGCCCAGGGAGAGCAGACCCTGTGCTGGGAGCAGGGCTGAAGGGAGCAGAGCCAGCGGGGCCAGAGGCACAGCCCAGGGAGAGCAGACCCTGGGCTGGGAGCAGGGCTGAAGGGAGCAGAGCCAGCGGGGCCGGAGAAGCAGCCCAGGGAGAGCAGACCCTGTGCTGGGAGCAGGGCTGAAGGGAGCAGAGCCAGCGGGGCCAGAGGCACAGCCCAGGGAGAGCAGACCCTGTGCTGGGAGCAGGGCTGAAGGGAGCAGAGCCAGCGGGGCCAGAGGCACAGCCCAGGGGGAGCAGACCCTGTGCTGGGAGCAGGGCTGAAGGGAGCAGAGCCAGCGGGGCCAGAGGCACAGCCCAGGGAGAGCAGACCCTGTGCTGGGAGCAGGGCTGAAGGGAGCAGAGCCAGCGGGGCCAGAGGCACAGCCCAGGGAGAGCAGACCCTGTGCTGGGAGCAGGGCTGAAGGGAGGAGAGCCAGCGGGGCAGAGACACAGCCCAGGGAGAGCAGACCCTGTGCTGGGAGCAGGGCTGAAGGGAGCAGAGCCAGCGGGGCCGGAGACACAGCCCAGGGAGAGCAGACCCTGTGCTGGGAGCAGGGCTGAAGGGAGCAGAGCCAGCGGGGCCAGAGGCACAGCCCAGGGAGAGCAGACCCTGTGCTGGGAGCAGGGCTGAAGGGAGCAGAGCCAGCGGGGCCAGAGGCACAGCCCAGGGAGAGCAGACCCTGGGCTGGGAGCAGGGCTGAAGGGAGCAGAGCCAGTGGGGCCAGAGGCACAGCCCAGGGAGAGCAGACCCTGTGCTGGGAGCAGGGCTGAAGGGAGCAGAGCCAGCGGGGCCGGAGAAGCAGCCCAGGGGGAGCAGACCCTGTGCTGGGAGCAGGGCTGAAGGGAGCAGAGCCAGCGGGGCCAGAGGCACAGCCCAGGGAGAGCAGACCCTGTGCTGGGAGCAGGGCTGAAGGGAGCAGAGCCAGCGGGGCCAGAGGCACAGCCCAGGGGGAGCAGACCCTGTGCTGGGAGCAGGGCTGAAGGGAGCAGAGCCAGCGGGGCCGGAGGCACAGCCCAGGGAGAGCAGACCCTGTGCTGGGAGCAGGGCTGAAGGGAGCAGAGCCAGCGGGGCCAGAGGCACAGCCCAGGGAGAGCAGACCCTGTGCTGGGAGCAGGGCTGAAGGGAGCAGAGCCAGCGGGGCCAGAGGCACAGCCCAGGGAGAGCAGACCCTGTGCTGGGAGCAGGGCTGAAGGGAGCAGAGCCAGCGGGGCCAGAGACACAGCCCAGGGAGAGCAGACCCTGTGCTGGGAGCAGGGCTGAAGGGAGCAGAGCCAGCGGGGCCAGAGACACAGCCCAGGGAGAGCAGACCCTGGGCTGGGAGCAGGGCTGAAGGGAGCAGAGCCAGCGGGGCCGGAGAAGCAGCCCAGGGAGAGCAGACCCTGTGCTGGGAGCAGGGCTGAAGGGAGCAGAGCCAGCGGGGCCAGAGACACAGCCCAGGGAGAGCAGACCCTGTGCTGGGAGCAGGGCTGAAGGGAGCAGAGCCAGCGGGGCCAGAGGCACAGCCCAGGGAGAGCAGACCCTGTGCTGGGAGCAGGGCTGAAGGGAGCAGAGCCAGCGGGGCCAGAGGCACAGCCCAGGGAGAGCAGACCCTGTGCTGGGAGCAGGGCTGAAGGGAGCAGAGCCAGCGGGGCCAGAGGCACAGCCCAGGGAGAGCAGACCCTGGGCTGGGAGCAGGGCTGAAGGGAGCAGAGCCAGCGGGGCCAGAGAAGCAGCCCAGGGGGAGCAGACCCTGTGCTGGGAGCAGGGCTGAAGGGAGCAGAGCCAGCGGGGCCAGAGAAGCAGCCCAGGGAGAGCAGACCCTGTGCTGGGAGCAGGGCTGAAGGGAGCAGAGCCAGCGGGGCCAGAGGCACAGCCCAGGGAGAGCAGACCCTGTGCTGGGAGCAGGGCTGAAGGGAGCAGAGCCAGCGGGGCCAGAGGCACAGCCCAGGGAGAGCAGACCCTGTGCTGGGAGCAGGGCTGAAGGGAGCAGAGCCAGCGGGGCCAGAGACACAGCCCAGGGAGAGCAGACCCTGTGCTGGGAGCAGGGCTGAAGGGAGCAGAGCCAGCGGGGCCGGAGAAGCAGCCCAGGGAGAGCAGACCCTGTGCTGGGAGCAGGGCTGAAGGGAGCAGAGCCAGCGGGGCCAGAGGCACAGCCCAGGGAGAGCAGACCCTGTGCTGGGAGCAGGGCTGAAGGGAGCAGAGCCAGCGGGGCCAGAGGCACAGCCCAGGGAGAGCAGACCCTGTGCTGGGAGCAGGGCTGAAGGGAGCAGAGCCAGCGGGGCCAGAGGCACAGCCCAGGGAGAGCAGACCCTGTGCTGGGAGCAGGGCTGAAGGGAGCAGAGCCAGCGGGGCCAGAGGCACAGCCCAGGGAGAGCAGACCCTGTGCTGGGAGCAGGGCTGAAGGGAGCAGAGCCAGCGGGGCCAGAGGCACAGCCCAGGGAGAGCAGAACCTGTGCTGGGAGCAGGGCTGAAGGGAGCAGAGCCAGCGGGGCCGGAGAAGCAGCCCAGGGAGAGCAGACCCTGTGCTGGGAGCAGGGCTGAAGGGAGCAGAGCCAGTGGGGCCAGAGGCACAGCCCAGGGAGAGCAGACCCTGTGCTGGGAGCAGGGCTGAAGGGAGCAGAGCCGGCGGGGCCAGAGACACAGCCCAGGGAGAGCAGACCCTGTGCTGGGAGCAGGGCTGAAGGGAGCAGAGCCAGCGGGGCCAGAGACACAGCCCAGGGAGAGCAGACCCTGGGCTGGGAGCAGGGCTGAAGGGAGCAGAGCCAGCGGGGCCGGAGAAGCAGCCCAGGGAGAGCAGACCCTGTGCTGGGAGCAGGGCTGAAGGGAGCAGAGCCAGCGGGGCCAGAGACACAGCCCAGGGAGAGCAGACCCTGTGCTGGGAGCAGGGCTGAAGGGAGCAGAGCCAGCGGGGCCAGAGGCACAGCCCAGGGAGAGCAGACCCTGTGCTGGGAGCAGGGCTGAAGGGAGCAGAGCCAGCGGGGCCAGAGGCACAGCCCAGGGAGAGCAGACCCTGTGCTGGGAGCAGGGCTGAAGGGAGCAGAGCCAGCGGGGCCAGAGGCACAGCCCAGGGAGAGCAGACCCTGGGCTGGGAGCAGGGCTGAAGGGAGCAGAGCCAGCGGGGCCAGAGAAGCAGCCCAGGGGGAGCAGACCCTGTGCTGGGAGCAGGGCTGAAGGGAGCAGAGCCAGCGGGGCCGGAGAAGCAGCCCAGGGAGAGCAGACCCTGTGCTGGGAGCAGGGCTGAAGGGAGCAGAGCCAGCGGGGCCAGAGGCACAGCCCAGGGAGAGCAGACCCTGTGCTGGGAGCAGGGCTGAAGGGAGCAGAGCCAGCGGGGCCAGAGGCACAGCCCAGGGAGAGCAGACCCTGTGCTGGGAGCAGGGCTGAAGGGAGCAGAGCCAGCGGGGCCAGAGACACAGCCCAGGGAGAGCAGACCCTGTGCTGGGAGCAGGGCTGAAGGGAGCAGAGCCAGCGGGGCCAGAGGCACAGCCCAGGGAGAGCAGACCCTGTGCTGGGAGCAGGGCTGAAGGGAGCAGAGCCAGCGGGGCCAGAGGCACAGCCCAGGGAGAGCAGACCCTGTGCTGGGAGCAGGGCTGAAGGGAGCAGAGCCAGCGGGGCCAGAGGCACAGCCCAGGGAGAGCAGACCCTGTGCTGGGAGCAGGGCTGAAGGGAGCAGAGCCAGCGGGGCCAGAGGCACAGCCCAGGGAGAGCAGACCCTGTGCTGGGAGCAGGGCTGAAGGGAGCAGAGCCAGCGGGGCCAGAGGCACAGCCCAGGGAGAGCAGACCCTGTGCTGGGAGCAGGGCTGAAGGGAGCAGAGCCAGCGGGGCCAGAGGCACAGCCCAGGGAGAGCAGACCCTGTGCTGGGAGCAGGGCTGAAGGGAGCAGAGCCAGCGGGGCCAGAGGCACAGCCCAGGGAGAGCAGACCCTGTGCTGGGAGCAGGGCTGAAGGGAGCAGAGCCAGCGGGGCCAGAGACACAGCCCAGGGAGAGCAGACCCTGTGCTGGGAGCAGGGCTGAAGGGAGCAGAGCCAGCGGGGCCAGAGGCACAGCCCAGGGAGAGCAGACCCTGTGCTGGGAGCAGGGCTGAAGGGAGCAGAGCCAGCGGGGCCGGAGAAGCAGCCCAGGGAGAGCAGACCCTGTGCTGGGAGCAGGGCTGAAGGGAGCAGAGCCAGCGGGGCCAGAGGCACAGCCCAGGGAGAGCAGAGCCTGTGCTGGGAGCAGGGCTGAAGGGAGCAGAGCCAGCGGGGCCAGAGACACAGCCCAGGGGGAGCAGACCCTGTGCTGGGAGCAGGGCTGAAGGGAGCAGAGCCAGCGGGGCCGGAGAAGCAGCCCAGGGAGAGCAGACCCTGTGCTGGGAGCAGGGCTGAAGGGAGCAGAGCCAGCGGGGCCAGAGGCACAGCCCAGGGAGAGCAGAGCCTGTGCTGGGAGCAGGGCTGAAGGGAGCAGAGCCAGTGGGGCCAGAGACACAGCCCAGGGGGAGCAGACCCTGTGCTGGGAGCAGGGCTGAAGGGAGCAGAGCCAGCGGGGCCAGAGGCACAGCCCAGGGAGAGCAGACCCTGTGCTGGGAGCAGGGCTGAAGGGAGCAGAGCCAGCGGGGCCAGAGACACAGCCCAGGGGGAGCAGACCCTGGGCTGGGAGCAGGGCTGAAGGGAGCAGAGCCAGCGGGGCCAGAGACACAGCCCAGGGAGAGCAGACCCTGTGCTGGGAGCAGAGCCAGCGGGGCCGGAGAAGCAGCCCAGGGAGAGCAGACCCTGTGCTGGGAGCAGGGCTGAAGGGAGCAGAGCCAGCGGGCCAGAGGCACAGCCCAGGGAGAGCAGACCCTGTGCTGGGAGCAGGGCTGAAGGGAGCAGAGCCAGCGGGGCCGGAGAAGCAGCCCAGGGGGAGCAGACCCTGTGCTGGGAGCAGGGCTGAAGGGAGCAGAGCCAGCGGGGCCAGAGGCACAGCCCAGGGGGAGCAGACCCTGTGCTGGGAGCAGGGCTGAAGGGAGCAGAGCCAGCGGGGCCAGAGGCACAGCCCAGGGAGAGCAGACCCTGTGCTGGGAGCAGGGCTGAAGGGAGCAGAGCCAGCGGGGCCGGAGAAGCAGCCCAGGGGGAGCAGACCCTGTGCTGGGAGCAGGGCTGAAGGGAGCAGAGCCAGCGGGGCCAGAGGCACAGCCCAGGGGGAGCAGACCCTGTGCTGGGAGCAGGGCTGAAGGGAGCAGAGCCAGCGGGGCCAGAGGCACAGCCCAGGGGGAGCAGACCCTGTGCTGGGAGCAGGGCTGAAGGGAGCAGAGCCAGCGGGGCCAGAGGCACAGCCCAGGGAGAGCAGACCCTGTGCTGGGAGCAGGGCTGAAGGGAGCAGAGCCAGCGGGGCTGGAGACACAGCCCAGGGAGAGCAGACCCTGTGCTGGGAGCAGGGCTGAAGGGAGCAGAGCCAGCGGGGCCAGAGGCACAGCCCAGGGAGAGCAGACCCTGTGCTGGGAGCAGGGCTGAAGGGAGCAGAGCCAGCGGGGCCAGAGGCACAGCCCAGGGGGAGCAGACCCTGTGCTGGGAGCAGGGCTGAAGGGAGCAGAGCCAGCGGGGCCAGAGGCACAGCCCAGGGAGAGCAGACCCTGTGCTGGGAGCAGGGCTGAAGGGAGCAGAGCCAGCGGGGCCGGAGAAGCAGCCCAGGGAGAGCAGACCCTGTGCTGGGAGCAGGGCTGAAGGGAGGAGAGCCAGCGGGGCCAGAGACACAGCCCAGGGAGAGCAGACCCTGTGCTGGGAGCAGGGCTGAAGGGAGCAGAGCCAGCGGGGCCAGAGACACAGCCCAGGGAGAGCAGACCCTGTGCTGGGAGCAGGGCTGAAGGGAGCAGAGCCAGCGGGGCCAGAGGCACAGCCCAGGGAGAGCAGACCCTGGGCTGGGAGCAGGGCTGAAGGGAGCAGAGCCAGCGGGGCCAGAGGCACAGCCCAGGGAGAGCAGACCCTGGGCTGGGAGCAGGGCTGAAGGGAGCAGAGCCAGCGGGGCCAGAGAAGCAGCCCAGGGGGAGCAGACCCTGTGCTGGGAGCAGGGCTGAAGGGAGCAGAGCCAGCGGGGCCGGAGAAGCAGCCCAGGGAGAGCAGACCCTGTGCTGGGAGCAGGGCTGAAGGGAGCAGAGCCAGCGGGGCCAGAGGCACAGCCCAGGGAGAGCACACCCTGTGCTGGGAGCAGGGCTGAAGGGAGCAGAGCCAGCGGGGCCAGAGGCACAGCCCAGGGAGAGCAGACCCTGTGCTGGGAGCAGGGCTGAAGGGAGCAGAGCCAGCGGGGCCAGAGACACAGCCCAGGGAGAGCAGACCCTGTGCTGGGAGCAGGGCTGAAGGGAGCAGAGCCAGCGGGGCCAGAGGCACAGCCCAGGGAGAGCAGACCCTGTGCTGGGAGCAGGGCTGAAGGGAGCAGAGCCAGCGGGGCCAGAGGCACAGCCCAGGGAGAGCAGACCCTGTGCTGGGAGCAGGGCTGAAGGGAGGAGAGCCAGCGGGGCAGAGACACAGCCCAGGGAGAGCAGACCCTGTGCTGGGAGCAGGGCTGAAGGGAGCAGAGCCAGCGGGGCCGGAGACACAGCCCAGGGAGAGCAGACCCTGTGCTGGGAGCAGGGCTGAAGGGAGCAGAGCCAGCGGGGCCGGAGGCACAGCCCAGGGAGAGCAGACCCTGTGCTGGGAGCAGGGCTGAAGGGAGCAGAGCCAGCGGGGCCGGAGAAGCAGCCCAGGGAGAGCAGACCCTGTGCTGGGAGCAGGGCTGAAGGGAGCAGAGCCAGCGGGGCCGGAGAAGCAGCCCAGGGGGAGCAGACCCTGTGCTGGGAGCAGGGCTGAAGGGAGCAGAGCCAGCGGGGCCAGAGACACAGCCCAGGGGGAGCAGACCCTGTGCTGGGAGCAGGGCTGAAGGGAGCAGAGCCAGCGGGGCCAGAGGCACAGCCCAGGGAGAGCAGACCCTGTGCTGGGAGCAGGGCTGAAGGGAGCAGAGCCAGCGGGGCCAGAGACACAGCCCAGGGAGAGCAGACCCTGTGCTGGGAGCAGGGCTGAAGGGAGCAGAGCCAGCGGGGCCAGAGGCACAGCCCAGGGAGAGCAGACCCTGTGCTGGGAGCAGGGCTGAAGGGAGCAGAGCCAGCGGGGCCAGAGGCACAGCCCAGGGAGAGCAGACCCTGTGCTGGGAGCAGGGCTGAAGGGAGCAGAGCCAGCGGGGCCAGAGACACAGCCCAGGGAGAGCAGACCCTGTGCTGGGAGCAGGGCTGAAGGGAGCAGAGCCAGCGGGGCCGGAGAAGCAGCCCAGGGAGAGCAGACCCTGTGCTGGGAGCAGGGCTGAAGGGAGCAGAGCCAGCGGGGCCAGAGGCACAGCCCAGGGAGAGCAGACCCTGTGCTGGGAGCAGGGCTGAAGGGAGCAGAGCCAGCGGGGCCAGAGACACAGCCCAGGGAGAGCAGACCCTGTGCTGGGAGCAGGGCTGAAGGGAGCAGAGCCAGCGGGGCCAGAGACACAGCCCAGGGAGAGCAGACCCTGTGCTGGGAGCAGGGCTGAAGGGAGCAGAGCCAGCGGGGCCAGAGGCACAGCCCAGGGAGAGCAGACCCTGTGCTGGGAGCAGGGCTGAAGGGAGCAGAGCCAGCGGGGCCAGAGGCACAGCCCAGGGAGAGCAGACCCTGTGCTGGGAGCAGGGCTGAAGGGAGCAGAGCCAGCGGGGCCAGAGACACAGCCCAGGGAGAGCAGACCCTGTGCTGGGAGCAGGGCTGAAGGGAGCAGAGCCAGCGGGGCCAGAGGCACAGCCCAGGGAGAGCAGACCCTGTGCTGGGAGCAGGGCTGAAGGGAGCAGAGCCAGCGGGGCCGGAGAAGCAGCCCAGGGAGAGCAGACCCTGTGCTGGGAGCAGGGCTGAAGGGAGCAGAGCCAGCGGGGCCGGAGAAGCAGCCCAGGGAGAGCAGACCCTGTGCTGGGAGCAGGGCTGAAGGGAGCAGAGCCAGCGGGGCCAGAGGCACAGCCCAGGGGGAGCAGACCCTGTGCTGGGAGCAGGGCTGAAGGGAGCAGAGCCAGCGGGGCCGGAGAAGCAGCCCAGGGGGAGCAGACCCTGTGCTGGGAGCAGGGCTGAAGGGAGCAGAGCCAGCGGGGCCGGAGAAGCAGCCCAGGGAGAGCAGACCCTGTGCTGGGAGCAGGGCTGAAGGGAGCAGAGCCAGCGGGGCCGGAGAAGCAGCCCAGGGAGAGCAGACCCTGTGCTGGGAGCAGGGCTGAAGGGAGCAGAGCCAGCGGGGCCGGAGAAGCAGCCCAGGGAGAGCAGACCCTGTGCTGGGAGCAGGGCTGAAGGGAGCAGAGCCAGCGGGGCCAGAGGCACAGCCCAGGGGGAGCAGAGCCTGTGCTGGGAGCAGGGCTGAAGGGAGCAGAGCCAGCGGGGCCAGAGGCACAGCCGAGGGGGAGCAGACCCTGTGCTGGGAGCAGGGCTGAAGGGAGCAGAGCCAGCGGGGCCGGAGAAGCAGCCCAGGGGGAGCAGACCCTGTGCTGGGAGCAGGGCTGCAGCCACAGAGCCAGCGGGGCCAGAGGCACAGCCCAGGGAGAGCAGACCCTGTGCTGGGAGCAGGGCTGAAGGGAGCAGAGCCAGCGGGGCCAGAGACACAGCCCAGGGAGAGCAGACCCTGGGCTGGGAGCAGGGCTGAAGGGAGCAGAGCCAGCGGGGCCAGAGACACAGCCCAGGGAGAGCAGACCCTGTGCTGGGAGCAGGGCTGAAGGGAGCAGAGCCAGCGGGGCCAGAGGCACAGCCCAGGGAGAGCAGACCCTGTGCTGGGAGCAGGGCTGAAGGGAGCAGAGCCAGCGGGGCCGGAGACACAGCCCAGGGGGAGCAGACCCTGTGCTGGGAGCAGGGCTGAAGGGAGCAGAGCCAGCGGGGCCGGAGAAGCAGCCCAGGGAGAGCAGACCCTGTGCTGGGAGCAGGGCTGAAGGGAGCAGAGCCAGCGGGGCCAGAGGCACAGCCCAGGGGGAGCAGACCCTGTGCTGGGAGCAGGGCTGAAGGGAGCAGAGCCAGCGGGGCCAGAGGCACAGCCCAGGGAGAGCAGACCCTGTGCTGGGAGCAGGGCTGAAGGGAGCAGAGCCAGCGGGGCCAGAGACACAGCCCAGGGAGAGCAGACCCTGTGCTGGGAGCAGGGCTGAAGGGAGCAGAGCCAGCGGGGCCAGAGACACAGCCCAGGGGGAGCAGACCCTGTGCTGGGAGCAGGGCTGAAGGGAGCAGAGCCAGCGGGGCCGGAGAAGCAGCCCAGGGAGAGCAGACCCTGTGCTGGGAGCAGGGCTGAAGGGAGCAGAGCCAGCGGGGCCAGAGACACAGCCCAGGGAGAGCAGACCCTGTGCTGGGAGCAGGGCTGAAGGGAGCAGAGCCAGCGGGGCCAGAGACACAGCCCAGGGAGAGCAGACCCTGTGCTAGGAGCAGGGCTGAAGGGAGCGGAGCCAGCGGGGCCAGAGGCACAGCCCAGGGAGAGCAGACCCTGTGCTGGGAGCAGGGCTGAAGGGAGCAGAGCCAGCGGGACCAGAGACACAGCCCAGGGAGAGCAGACCCTGTGCTGGGAGCAGGGCTGAAGGGAGCAGAGCCAGCGGGGCCAGAGGCACAGCCCAGGGAGAGCAGACCCTGGGCTGGGAGCAGGGCTGAAGGGAGCAGAGCCAGCGGGGCCAGAGGCACAGCCCAGGGAGAGCAGACCCTGGGCTGGGAGCAGGGCTGAAGGGAGCAGAGCCAGCGGGGCCAGAGACACAGCCCAGGGAGAGCAGACCCTGTGCTGGGAGCAGGGCTGAAGGGAGCAGAGCCAGCGGGGCCAGAGACACAGCCCAGGGAGAGCAGACCCTGTGCTGGGAGCAGGGCTGAAGGGAGCAGAGCCAGCGGGGCCAGAGACACAGCCCAGGGAGAGCAGACCCTGTGCTGGGAGCAGGGCTGAAGGGAGCAGAGCCAGCGGGGCCAGAGGCACAGCCCAGGGGGAGCAGACCCTGTGCTGGGAGCAGGGCTGAAGGGAGCAGAGCCAGCGGGGCCAGAGACACAGCCCAGGGAGAGCAGACCCTGTGCTGGGAGCAGGGCTGAAGGGAGCAGAGCCAGCGGGGCCAGAGACACAGCCCAGGGAGAGCAGACCCTGTGCTGGGAGCAGGGCTGAAGGGAGCAGAGCCAGCGGGGCCAGAGGCACAGCCCAGGGGGAGCAGACCCTGTGCTGGGAGCAGGGCTGAAGGGAGCAGAGCCAGCGGGGCCGGAGAAGCAGCCCAGGGAGAGCAGACCCTGTGCTGGGAGCAGGGCTGAAGGGAGCAGAGCCAGCGGGGCCAGAGGCACAGCCCAGGGAGAGCAGACCCTGTGCTGGGAGCAGGGCTGAAGGGAGCAGAGCCAGCGGGGCCAGAGACACAGCCCAGGGAGAGCAGACCCTGTGCTGGGAGCAGGGCTGAAGGGAGCAGAGCCAGCGGGGCCAGAGACACAGCCCAGGGAGAGCAGACCCTGTGCTGGGAGCAGGGCTGAAGGGAGCAGAGCCAGCGGGGCCAGAGGCACAGCCCAGGGGGAGCAGACCCTGTGCTGGGAGCAGGGCTGAAGGGAGCAGAGCCAGCGGGGCCAGAGACACAGCCCAGGGAGAGCAGACCCTGTGCTGGGAGCAGGGCTGAAGGGAGCAGAGCCAGCGGGGCCAGAGGCACAGCCCAGGGAGAGCAGACCCTGTGCTGGGAGCAGGGCTGAAGGGAGCAGAGCCAGCGGGGCCAGAGGCACAGCCCAGGGAGAGCAGACCCTGTGCTGGGAGCAGGGCTGAAGGGAGCAGAGCCAGCGGGGCCGGAGGCACAGCCCAGGGAGAGCAGACCCTGTGCTGGGAGCAGGGCTGAAGGGAGCAGAGCCAGCGGGGCCAGAGGCACAGCCCAGGGAGAGCAGACCCTGTGCTGGGAGCAGGGCTGAAGGGAGCAGAGCCAGCGGGGCCAGAGGCACAGCCCAGGGAGAGCAGACCCTGTGCTGGGAGCAGGGCTGAAGGGAGCAGAGCCAGCGGGGCCAGAGACACAGCCCAGGGAGAGCAGACCCTGTGCTGGGAGCAGGGCTGAAGGGAGCAGAGCCAGCGGGGCCGGAGAAGCAGCCCAGGGAGAGCAGACCCTGTGCTGGGAGCAGGGCTGAAGGGAGCAGAGCCAGCGGGGCCAGAGGCACAGCCCAGGGAGAGCAGACCCTGTGCTGGGAGCAGGGCTGAAGGGAGCAGAGCCAGCGGGGCCAGAGGCACAGCCCAGGGAGAGCAGACCCTGTGCTGGGAGCAGGGCTGAAGGGAGCAGAGCCAGCGGGGCCAGAGGCACAGCCCAGGGAGAGCAGACCCTGTGCTGGGAGCAGGGCTGAAGGGAGCAGAGCCAGCGGGGCCAGAGGCACAGCCCAGGGAGAGCAGACCCTGTGCTGGGAGCAGGGCTGAAGGGAGCAGAGCCAGCGGGGCCAGAGACACAGCCCAGGGAGAGCAGACCCTGTGCTGGGAGCAGGGCTGAAGGGAGCAGAGCCAGCGGGGCCGGAGAAGCAGCCCAGGGAGAGCAGACCCTGTGCTGGGAGCAGGGCTGAAGGGAGCAGAGCCAGCGGGGCCAGAGGCACAGCCCAGGGAGAGCAGACCCTGTGCTGGGAGCAGGGCTGAAGGGAGCAGAGCCAGCGGGGCCAGAGACACAGCCCAGGGAGAGCAGACCCTGTGCTGGGAGCAGGGCTGAAGGGAGCAGAGCCAGCGGGGCCAGAGGCACAGCCCAGGGGGAGCAGACCCTGTGCTGGGAGCAGGGCTGAAGGGAGCAGAGCCAGCGGGGCCGGAGAAGCAGCCCAGGGAGAGCAGACCCTGTGCTGGGAGCAGGGCTGAAGGGAGCAGAGCCAGCGGGGCCAGAGGCACAGCCCAGGGAGAGCAGACCCTGTGCTGGGAGCAGGGCTGAAGGGAGCAGAGCCAGCGGGGCCAGAGGCACAGCCCAGGGAGAGCAGACCCTGTGCTGGGAGCAGGGCTGAAGGGAGCAGAGCCAGCGGGGCCGGAGGCACAGCCCAGGGAGAGCAGACCCTGTGCTGGGAGCAGGGCTGAAGGGAGCAGAGCCAGCGGGGCCGGAGAAGCAGCCCAGGGAGAGCAGACCCTGTGCTGGGAGCAGGGCTGAAGGGAGCAGAGCCAGCGGGGCCAGAGGCACAGCCCAGGGAGAGCAGACCCTGTGCTGGGAGCAGGGCTGAAGGGAGCAGAGCCAGCGGGGCCAGAGGCACAGCCCAGGGAGAGCAGACCCTGTGCTGGGAGCAGGGCTGAAGGGAGCAGAGCCAGCGGGGCCGGAGAAGCAGCCCAGGGGGAGCAGACCCTGTGCTGGGAGCAGGGCTGAAGGGAGCAGAGCCAGCGGGGCCAGAGGCACAGCCCAGGGAGAGCAGACCCTGTGCTGGGAGCAGGGCTGAAGGGAGCAGAGCCAGCGGGGCCAGAGGCACAGCCCAGGGAGAGCAGACCCTGTGCTGGGAGCAGGGCTGAAGGGAGCAGAGCCAGCGGGGCCAGAGACACAGCCCAGGGAGAGCAGACCCTGTGCTGGGAGCAGGGCTGAAGGGAGCAGAGCCAGCGGGGCCAGAGGCACAGCCCAGGGAGAGCAGACCCTGTGCTGGGAGCAGGGCTGAAGGGAGCAGAGCCAGCGGGGCCAGAGGCACAGCCCAGGGGGAGCAGACCCTGTGCTGGGAGCAGGGCTGAAGGGAGCAGAGCCAGCGGGGCCAGAGACACAGCCCAGGGAGAGCAGACCCTGTGCTGGGAGCAGGGCTGAAGGGAGCAGAGCCAGCGGGGCCAGAGACACAGCCCAGGGAGAGCAGACCCTGTGCTGGGAGCAGGGCTGAAGGGAGCAGAGCCAGCGGGGCCAGAGGCACAGCCCAGGGGGAGCAGACCCTGTGCTGGGAGCAGGGCTGAAGGGAGCAGAGCCAGCGGGGCCGGAGAAGCAGCCCAGGGAGAGCAGACCCTGTGCTGGGAGCAGGGCTGAAGGGAGCAGAGCCAGCGGGGCCAGAGGCACAGCCCAGGGAGAGCAGACCCTGTGCTGGGAGCAGGACTGAAGGGAGCAGAGCCAGCGGGGCCAGAGACACAGCCCAGGGAGAGCAGACCCTGTGCTGGGAGCAGGGCTGAAGGGAGCAGAGCCAGCGGGGCCAGAGACACAGCCCAGGGAGAGCAGACCCTGTGCTGGGAGCAGGGCTGAAGGGAGCAGAGCCAGCGGGGCCAGAGGCACAGCCCAGGGGGAGCAGACCCTGTGCTGGGAGCAGGGCTGAAGGGAGCAGAGCCAGCGGGGCCAGAGACACAGCCCAGGGAGAGCAGACCCTGTGCTGGGAGCAGGGCTGAAGGGAGCAGAGCCAGCGGGGCCAGAGGCACAGCCCAGGGAGAGCAGACCCTGTGCTGGGAGCAGGGCTGAAGGGAGCAGAGCCAGCGGGGCCAGAGGCACAGCCCAGGGAGAGCAGACCCTGTGCTGGGAGCAGGGCTGAAGGGAGCAGAGCCAACGGGGCCGGAGGCACAGCCCAGGGAGAGCAGACCCTGTGCTGGGAGCAGGGCTGAAGGGAGCAGAGCCAGCGGGGCCAGAGACACAGCCCAGGGAGAGCAGACCCTGTGCTGGGAGCAGGGCTGAAGGGAGCAGAGCCAGCGGGGCCGGAGAAGCAGCCCAGGGAGAGCAGACCCTGTGCTGGGAGCAGGGCTGAAGGGAGCAGAGCCAGCGGGGCCAGAGGCACAGCCCAGGGAGAGCAGACCCTGTGCTGGGAGCAGGGCTGAAGGGAGCAGAGCCAGCGGGGCCAGAGGCACAGCCCAGGGGGAGCAGACCCTGTGCTGGGAGCAGGGCTGAAGGGAGCAGAGCCAGCGGGGCCAGAGACACAGCCCAGGGAGAGCAGACCCTGTGCTGGGAGCAGGGCTGAAGGGAGCAGAGCCAGCGGGGCCAGAGGCACAGCCCAGGGAGAGCAGACCCTGTGCTGGGAGCAGGGCTGAAGGGAGCAGAGCCAGCGGGGCCAGAGGCACAGCCCATGGGGAGCAGACCCTGGGCTGGGAGCAGGGCTGAAGGGAGCAGAGCCAGCGGGGCCAGAGGCACAGCCCAGGGAGAGCAGACCCTGTGCTGGGAGCAGGGCTGAAGGGAGCAGAGCCAGCGGGGCCAGAGAAGCAGCCCAGGGGGAGCAGACCCTGTGCTGGGAGCAGGGCTGAAGGGAGCAGAGCCAGCGGGGCCGGAGAAGCAGCCCAGGGGGAGCAGACCCTGTGCTGGGAGCAGGGCTGAAGGGAGCAGAGCCAGCGGGGCCAGAGAGACAGCCCAGGGGGAGCAGACCCTGGGCTGGGAGCAGGGCTGAAGGGAGCAGAGCCAGCGGGGCCAGAGGCACAGCCCAGGGAGAGCAGACCCTGTGCTGGGAGCAGGGCTGAAGGGAGCAGAGCCAGCGGGGCCAGAGACACAGCCCAGGGGGAGCAGACCCTGTGCTGGGAGCAGGGCTGAAGGGAGCAGAGCCAGCGGGGCCAGAGGCACAGCCCAGGGAGAGCAGACCCTGGGCTGGGAGCAGGGCTGAAGGGAGCAGAGCCAGCGGGGCCAGAGACACAGCCCAGGGAGAGCAGACCCTGGGCTGGGAGCAGGGCTGAAGGGAGCAGAGCCAGCGGGGCCAGAGACACAGCCCAGGGAGAGCAGACCCTGTGCTGGGAGCAGGGCTGAAGGGAGCAGAGCCAGCGGGGCCGGAGAAGCAGCCCAGGGGGAGCAGACCCTGTGCTGGGAGCAGGGCTGAAGGGAGCAGAGCCAGCGGGGCCGGAGAAGCAGCCCAGGGGGAGCAGACCCTGGGCTGGGAGCAGGGCTGAAGGGAGCAGAGCCAGCGGGGCCGGAGAAGCAGCCCAGGGAGAGCAGACCCTGTGCTGGGAGCAGGGCTGAAGGGAGCAGAGCCAGCGGGGCCGGAGAAGCAGCCCAGGGGGAGCAGACCCTGTGCTGGGAGCAGAGCCAGCGGGGCCAGAGGCACAGCCCAGGGAGAGCAGACCCTGGGCTGGGAGCAGGGCTGAAGGGGGCAGAGCCAGCGGGGCCAGAGGCACAGGCCAGGGAGAGCAGACCCTGTGCTGGGAGCAGGGCTGAAGGGAGCAGAGCCAGCGGGGCCAGAGGCACAGCCCAGGGGGAGCAGACCCTGTGCTGGGAGCAGGGCTGAAGGGGGCAGAGCCAGCGGGGCCGGAGAAGCAGCCCAGGGGGAGCAGACCCTGTGCTGGGAGCAGGGCTGAAGGGAGCAGAGCCAGCGGGGCCAGAGGCACAGCCCAGGGAGAGCAGACCCTGTGCTGGGAGCAGGGCTGAAGGGAGCAGAGCCAGCGGGGCCGGAGAAGCAGCCCAGGGAGAGCAGACCCTGTGCTGGGAGCAGGGCTGAAGGGAGCAGAGCCAGCGGGGCCAGAGGCACAGCCCAGGGAGAGCAGACCCTGTGCTGGGAGCAGGGCTGAAGGGAGCAGAGCCAGCGGGGCCGGAGAAGCAGCCCAGGGAGAGCAGACCCTGTGCTGGGAGCAGGGCTGAAGGGGGCAGAGCCAGCGGGGCCAGAGGCGCAGACCCTGTGCTGGGAGCAGGGCTGAAGGGGGCAGAGCCAGCGGGGCCAGAGGCACAGCCCAGGGAGAGCAGACCCTGTGCTGGGAGCAGGGCTGAAGGGAGCAGAGCCAGCGGGGCCAGAGACACAGCCCAGGGAGAGCAGACCCTGTGCTGGGAGCAGGGCTGAAGGGAGCAGAGCCAGCGGGGCCAGAGGCACAGCCCAGGGGGAGCAGACCCTGTGCTGGGAGCAGGGCTGAAGGGAGCAGAGCCAGCGGGGCCAGAGACACAGCCCAGGGAGAGCAGACCCTGTGCTGGGAGCAGGGCTGAAGGGAGCAGAGCCAGCGGGGCCAGAGGCACAGCCCAGGGAGAGCAGACCCTGTGCTGGGAGCAGGGCTGAAGGGAGCAGAGCCAGCGGGGCCAGAGGCACAGCCCAGGGAGAGCAGACCCTGTGCTGGGAGCAGGGCTGAAGGGAGCAGAGCCAGCGGGGCCGGAGGCACAGCCCAGGGAGAGCAGACCCTGTGCTGGGAGCAGGGCTGAAGGGAGCAGAGCCAGCGGGGCCAGAGGCACAGCCCAGGGAGAGCAGACCCTGTGCTGGGAGCAGGGCTGAAGGGAGCAGAGCCAGCGGGGCCAGAGGCACAGCCCAGGGAGAGCAGACCCTGTGCTGGGAGCAGGGCTGAAGGGAGCAGAGCCAGCGGGGCCAGAGACACAGCCCAGGGAGAGCAGACCCTGTGCTGGGAGCAGGGCTGAAGGGAGCAGAGCCAGCGGGGCCGGAGAAGCAGCCCAGGGAGAGCAGACCCTGTGCTGGGAGCAGGGCTGAAGGGAGCAGAGCCAGCGGGGCCAGAGGCACAGCCCAGGGAGAGCAGACCCTGTGCTGGGAGCAGGGCTGAAGGGAGCAGAGCCAGCGGGGCCAAAGGCACAGCCCAGGGAGAGCAGACCCTGTGCTGGGAGCAGGGCTGAAGGGAGCAGAGCCAGCGGGGCCGGAGAAGCAGCCCAGGGAGAGCAGACCCTGTGCTGGGAGCAGGGCTGAAGGGAGCAGAGCCAGCGGGGCCAGAGGCACAGCCCAGGGAGAGCAGACCCTGTGCTGGGAGCAGGGCTGAAGGGAGCAGAGCCAGCGGGGCCAGAGACACAGCCCAGGGAGAGCAGACCCTGTGCTGGGAGCAGGGCTGAAGGGAGCAGAGCCAGCGGGGCCAGAGGCACAGCCCAGGGGGAGCAGACCCTGTGCTGGGAGCAGGGCTGAAGGGAGCAGAGCCAGCGGGGCCGGAGAAGCAGCCCAGGGAGAGCAGACCCTGTGCTGGGAGCAGGGCTGAAGGGAGCAGAGCCAGCGGGGCCAGAGGCACAGCCCAGGGAGAGCAGACCCTGTGCTGGGAGCAGGGCTGAAGGGAGCAGAGCCAGCGGGGCCAGAGGCACAGCCCAGGGAGAGCAGACCCTGTGCTGGGAGCAGGGCTGGAGGGAGCAGAGCCAGCGGGGCCGGAGGCACAGCCCAGGGAGAGCAGACCCTGTGCTGGGAGCAGGGCTGAAGGGAGCAGAGCCAGCGGGGCCGGAGAAGCAGCCCAGGGAGAGCAGACCCTGTGCTGGGAGCAGGGCTGAAGGGAGCAGAGCCAGCGGGGCCAGAGGCACAGCCCAGGGAGAGCAGACCCTGTGCTGGGAGCAGGGCTGAAGGGAGCAGAGCCAGCGGGGCCAGAGGCACAGCCCAGGGAGAGCAGACCCTGTGCTGGGAGCAGGGCTGAAGGGAGCAGAGCCAGCGGGGTCGGAGGCACAGCCCAGGGAGAGCAGACCCTGGGCTGGGAGCAGGGCTGAAGGGAGCAGAGCCAGCGGGGCCAGAGGCACAGCCCAGGGAGAGCAGACCCTGTGCTGGGAGCAGGGCTGAAGGGAGCAGAGCCAGCGGGGCCAGAGGCACAGCCCAGGGAGAGCAGACCCTGTGCTGGGAGCAGGGCTGAAGGGAGCAGAGCCAGCGGGGCCGGAGAAGCAGCCCAGGGGGAGCAGACCCTGTGCTGGGAGCAGGGCTGAAGGGAGCAGAGCCAGCGGGGCCAGAGGCACAGCCCAGGGAGAGCAGACCCTGTGCTGGGAGCAGGGCTGAAGGGAGCAGAGCCAGCGGGGCCAGAGGCACAGCCCAGGGGGAGCAGACCCTGTGCTGGGAGCAGGGCTGAAGGGAGCAGAGCCAGCGGGGCCAGAGGCACAGCCCAGGGAGAGCAGACCCTGTGCTGGGAGCAGGGCTGAAGGGAGCAGAGCCAGCGGGGCCAGAGGCACAGCCCAGGGAGAGCAGACCCTGTGCTGGGAGCAGGGCTGAAGGGAGCAGAGCCAGCGGGGCCAGAGACACAGCCCAGGGAGAGCAGACCCTGTGCTGGGAGCAGGGCTGAAGGGAGCAGAGCCAGCGGGGCCAGAGGCACAGCCCAGGGAGAGCAGACCCTGTGCTGGGAGCAGGGCTGAAGGGAGCAGAGCCAGCGGGGCCAGAGGCACAGCCCAGGGAGAGCAGACCCTGTGCTGGGAGCAGGGCTGAAGGGAGCAGAGCCAGCGGGGCCAGAGGCACAGCCCAGGGGGAGCAGACCCTGTGCTGGGAGCAGGGCTGAAGGGAGCAGAGCCAGCGGGGCCAGAGACACAGCCCAGGGAGAGCAGACCCTGTGCTGGGAGCAGGGCTGAAGGGAGCAGAGCCAGCGGGGCCAGAGGCACAGCCCAGGGAGAGCAGACCCTGTGCTGGGAGCAGGGCTGAAGGGAGCAGAGCCAGCGGGGCCAGAGGCACAGCCCAGGGGGAGCAGACCCTGGGCTGGGAGCAGGGCTGAAGGGAGCAGAGCCAGCGGGGCCAGAGGCACAGCCCAGGGAGAGCAGACCCTGTGCTGGGAGCAGGGCTGAAGGGAGCAGAGCCAGCGGGGCCAGAGAAGCAGCCCAGGGGGAGCAGACCCTGTGCTGGGAGCAGGGCTGAAGGGAGCAGAGCCAGCGGGGCCGGAGAAGCAGCCCAGGGGGAGCAGACCCTGTGCTGGGAGCAGGGCTGAAGGGAGCAGAGCCAGCGGGGCCAGAGAGACAGCCCAGGGGGAGCAGACCCTGGGCTGGGAGCAGGGCTGAAGGGAGCAGAGCCAGCGGGGCCAGAGGCACAGCCCAGGGAGAGCAGACCCTGTGCTGGGAGCAGGGCTGAAGGGAGCAGAGCCAGCGGGGCCAGAGACACAGCCCAGGGGGAGCAGACCCTGTGCTGGGAGCAGGGCTGAAGGGAGCAGAGCCAGCGGGGCCAGAGGCACAGCCCAGGGAGAGCAGACCCTGGGCTGGGAGCAGGGCTGAAGGGAGCAGAGCCAGCGGGGCCAGAGACACAGCCCAGGGAGAGCAGACCCTGGGCTGGGAGCAGGGCTGAAGGGAGCAGAGCCAGCGGGGCCAGAGACACAGCCCAGGGAGAGCAGACCCTGTGCTGGGAGCAGGGCTGAAGGGAGCAGAGCCAGCGGGGCCGGAGAAGCAGCCCAGGGGGAGCAGACCCTGTGCTGGGAGCAGGGCTGAAGGGAGCAGAGCCAGCGGGGCCGGAGAAGCAGCCCAGGGAGAGCAGACCCTGTGCTGGGAGCAGGGCTGAAGGGAGCAGAGCCAGCGGGGCCGGAGAAGCAGCCCAGGGGGAGCAGACCCTGTGCTGGGAGCAGAGCCAGCGGGGCCAGAGGCACAGCCCAGGGAGAGCAGACCCTGGGCTGGGAGCAGGGCTGAAGGGGGCAGAGCCAGCGGGGCCAGAGGCACAGGCCAGGGAGAGCAGACCCTGTGCTGGGAGCAGGGCTGAAGGGAGCAGAGCCAGCGGGGCCAGAGGCACAGCCCAGGGGGAGCAGACCCTGTGCTGGGAGCAGGGCTGAAGGGGGCAGAGCCAGCGGGGCCGGAGAAGCAGCCCAGGGGGAGCAGACCCTGTGCTGGGAGCAGGGCTGAAGGGAGCAGAGCCAGCGGGGCCAGAGGCACAGCCCAGGGAGAGCAGACCCTGTGCTGGGAGCAGGGCTGAAGGGAGCAGAGCCAGCGGGGCCGGAGAAGCAGCCCAGGGAGAGCAGACCCTGTGCTGGGAGCAGGGCTGAAGGGAGCAGAGCCAGCGGGGCCAGAGGCACAGCCCAGGGAGAGCAGACCCTGTGCTGGGAGCAGGGCTGAAGGGAGCAGAGCCAGCGGGGCCGGAGAAGCAGCCCAGGGAGAGCAGACCCTGTGCTGGGAGCAGGGCTGAAGGGGGCAGAGCCAGCGGGGCCAGAGGCGCAGACCCTGTGCTGGGAGCAGGGCTGAAGGGGGCAGAGCCAGCGGGGCCAGAGGCACAGCCCAGGGAGAGCAGACCCTGTGCTGGGAGCAGGGCTGAAGGGGGCAGAGCCAGCGGGGCCAGAGACACAGCCCAGGGAGAGCAGAGCCTGTGCTGGGAGCAGGGCTGAAGGGAGCAGAGCCAGCGGGGCCAGAGGCACAGCCCAGGGAGAGCAGACCCTGTGCTGGGAGCAGGGCTGAAGGGAGCAGAGCCAGCGGGGCCAGAGGCACAGCCCAGGGGGAGCAGACCCTGTCCTGGGAGCAGGGCTGAAGGGGGCAGAGCCAGCGGGGCCGGAGACACAGCCCAGGGAGAGCAGAGCCTGTGCTGGGAGCAGGGCTGAAGGGAGCAGAGCCAGCGGGGCCAGAGGCACAGCCCAGGGAGAGCAGACCCTGTGCTGGGAGCAGGGCTGAAGGGAGCAGAGCCAGCGGGGCCAGAGGCACAGCCCAGGGAGAGCAGACCCTGTGCTGGGAGCAGGGCTGAAGGGAGCAGAGCCAGCGGGGCCAGAGGCACAGCCCAGGGAGAGCAGACCCTGTGCTGGGAGCAGGGCTGAAGGGAGCAGAGCCAGCGGGGTCGGAGGCACAGCCCAGGGAGAGCAGACCCTGGGCTGGGAGCAGGGCTGAAGGGAGCAGAGCCAGCGGGGCCAGAGGCACAGCCCAGGGAGAGCAGACCCTGTGCTGGGAGCAGGGCTGAAGGGAGCAGAGCCAGCGGGGCCAGAGGCACAGCCCAGGGGGAGCAGACCCTGGGCTGGGAGCAGGGCTGAAGGGAGCAGAGCCAGCGGGGCCAGAGGCACAGCCCAGGGAGAGCAGACCCTGTGCTGGGAGCAGGGCTGAAGGGAGCAGAGCCAGCGGGGCCAGAGAAGCAGCCCAGGGGGAGCAGACCCTGTGCTGGGAGCAGGGCTGAAGGGAGCAGAGCCAGCGGGGCCGGAGAAGCAGCCCAGGGGGAGCAGACCCTGTGCTGGGAGCAGGGCTGAAGGGAGCAGAGCCAGCGGGGCCAGAGAGACAGCCCAGGGGGAGCAGACCCTGGGCTGGGAGCAGGGCTGAAGGGAGCAGAGCCAGCGGGGCCAGAGGCACAGCCCAGGGAGAGCAGACCCTGTGCTGGGAGCAGGGCTGAAGGGAGCAGAGCCAGCGGGGCCAGAGACACAGCCCAGGGGGAGCAGACCCTGTGCTGGGAGCAGGGCTGAAGGGAGCAGAGCCAGCGGGGCCGGAGAAGCAGCCCAGGGAGAGCAGACCCTGTGCTGGGAGCAGGGCTGAAGGGAGCAGAGCCAGCGGGGCCAGAGGCACAGCCCAGGGGGAGCAGACCCTGTGCTGGGAGCAGGGCTGAAGGGAGCAGAGCCAGCGGGGCCAGAGGCACAGCCCAGGGAGAGCAGACCCTGTGCTGGGAGCAGGGCTGAAGGGAGCAGAGCCAGCGGGGCCAGAGACACAGCCCAGGGAGAGCAGACCCTGTGCTGGGAGCAGGGCTGAAGGGAGCAGAGCCAGCGGGGCCAGAGACACAGCCCAGGGGGAGCAGACCCTGTGCTGGGAGCAGGGCTGAAGGGAGCAGAGCCAGCGGGGCCGGAGAAGCAGCCCAGGGAGAGCAGACCCTGTGCTGGGAGCAGGGCTGAAGGGAGCAGAGCCAGCGGGGCCAGAGACACAGCCCAGGGAGAGCAGACCCTGTGCTGGGAGCAGAGCCAGCGGGGCCAGAGGCACAGCCCAGGGAGAGCAGACCCTGGGCTGGGAGCAGGGCTGAAGGGGGCAGAGCCAGCGGGGCCAGAGGCACAGGCCAGGGAGAGCAGACCCTGTGCTGGGAGCAGGGCTGAAGGGAGCAGAGCCAGCGGGGCCAGAGGCACAGCCCAGGGGGAGCAGACCCTGTGCTGGGAGCAGGGCTGAAGGGGGCAGAGCCAGCGGGGCCGGAGAAGCAGCCCAGGGGGAGCAGACCCTGTGCTGGGAGCAGGGCTGAAGGGAGCAGAGCCAGCGGGGCCAGAGGCACAGCCCAGGGAGAGCAGACCCTGTGCTGGGAGCAGGGCTGAAGGGAGCAGAGCCAGCGGGGCCGGAGAAGCAGCCCAGGGAGAGCAGACCCTGTGCTGGGAGCAGGGCTGAAGGGAGCAGAGCCAGCGGGGCCAGAGGCACAGCCCAGGGAGAGCAGACCCTGTGCTGGGAGCAGGGCTGAAGGGAGCAGAGCCAGCGGGGCCGGAGAAGCAGCCCAGGGAGAGCAGACCCTGTGCTGGGAGCAGGGCTGAAGGGGGCAGAGCCAGCGGGGCCAGAGGCGCAGACCCTGTGCTGGGAGCAGGGCTGAAGGGGGCAGAGCCAGCGGGGCCAGAGGCACAGCCCAGGGAGAGCAGACCCTGTGCTGGGAGCAGGGCTGAAGGGGGCAGAGCCAGCGGGGCCGGAGACACAGCCCAGGGAGAGCAGAGCCTGTGCTGGGAGCAGGGCTGAAGGGAGCAGAGCCAGCGGGGCCAGAGACACAGCCCAGGGAGAGCAGACCCTGTGCTGGGAGCAGGGCTGAAGGGAGCAGAGCCAGCGGGGCCAGAGGCACAGCCCAGGGGGAGCAGACCCTGTGCTGGGAGCAGGGCTGAAGGGAGCAGAGCCAGCGGGGCCGGAGAAGCAGCCCAGGGAGAGCAGACCCTGTGCTGGGAGCAGGGCTGAAGGGAGCAGAGCCAGCGGGGCCAGAGGCACAGCCCAGGGAGAGCAGACCCTGTGCTGGGAGCAGGGCTGAAGGGAGCAGAGCCAGCGGGGCCAGAGACACAGCCCAGGGAGAGCAGACCCTGTGCTGGGAGCAGGGCTGAAGGGAGCAGAGCCAGCGGGGCCAGAGACACAGCCCAGGGAGAGCAGACCCTGTGCTGGGAGCAGGGCTGAAGGGAGCAGAGCCAGCGGGGCCAGAGGCACAGCCCAGGGGGAGCAGACCCTGTGCTGGGAGCAGGGCTGAAGGGAGCAGAGCCAGCGGGGCCAGAGACACAGCCCAGGGAGAGCAGACCCTGTGCTGGGAGCAGGGCTGAAGGGAGCAGAGCCAGCGGGGCCAGAGGCACAGCCCAGGGAGAGCAGACCCTGTGCTGGGAGCAGGGCTGAAGGGAGCAGAGCCAGCGGGGCCAGAGGCACAGCCCAGGGAGAGCAGACCCTGGGCTGGGAGCAGGGCTGAAGGGAGCAGAGCCAGCGGGGCCGGAGGCACAGCCCAGGGAGAGCAGACCCTGTGCTGGGAGCAGGGCTGAAGGGAGCAGAGCCAGCGGGGCCAGAGGCACAGCCCAGGGAGAGCAGACCCTGTGCTGGGAGCAGGGCTGAAGGGAGCAGAGCCAGCGGGGCCAGAGGCACAGCCCAGGGAGAGCAGACCCTGTGCTGGGAGCAGGGCTGAAGGGAGCAGAGCCAGCGGGGCCAGAGACACAGCCCAGGGAGAGCAGACCCTGTGCTGGGAGCAGGGCTGAAGGGAGCAGAGCCAGCGGGGCCGGAGAAGCAGCCCAGGGAGAGCAGACCCTGTGCTGGGAGCAGGGCTGAAGGGAGCAGAGCCAGCGGGGCCAGAGGCACAGCCCAGGGAGAGCAGACCCTGTGCTGGGAGCAGGGCTGAAGGGAGCAGAGCCAGCGGGGCCAGAGGCACAGCCCAGGGAGAGCAGACCCTGTGCTGGGAGCAGGGCTGAAGGGAGCAGAGCCAGCGGGGCCGGAGAAGCAGCCCAGGGAGAGCAGACCCTGTGCTGGGAGCAGGGCTGAAGGGAGCAGAGCCAGCGGGGCCAGAGGCACAGCCCAGGGAGAGCAGACCCTGTGCTGGGAGCAGGGCTGAAGGGAGCAGAGCCAGCGGGGCCAGAGACACAGCCCAGGGAGAGCAGACCCTGTGCTGGGAGCAGGGCTGAAGGGAGCAGAGCCAGCGGGGCCAGAGGCACAGCCCAGGGGGAGCAGACCCTGTGCTGGGAGCAGGGCTGAAGGGAGCAGAGCCAGCGGGGCCGGAGAAGCAGCCCAGGGAGAGCAGACCCTGTGCTGGGAGCAGGGCTGAAGGGAGCAGAGCCAGCGGGGCCAGAGGCACAGCCCAGGGAGAGCAGACCCTGTGCTGGGAGCAGGGCTGAAGGGAGCAGAGCCAGCGGGGCCAGAGGCACAGCCCAGGGAGAGCAGACCCTGTGCTGGGAGCAGGGCTGAAGGGAGCAGAGCCAGCGGGGCCGGAGGCACAGCCCAGGGAGAGCAGACCCTGTGCTGGGAGCAGGGCTGAAGGGAGCAGAGCCAGCGGGGCCGGAGAAGCAGCCCAGGGAGAGCAGACCCTGTGCTGGGAGCAGGGCTGAAGGGAGCAGAGCCAGCGGGGCCAGAGGCACAGCCCAGGGAGAGCAGACCCTGTGCTGGGAGCAGGGCTGAAGGGAGCAGAGCCAGCGGGGCCAGAGGCACAGCCCAGGGAGAGCAGACCCTGTGCTGGGAGCAGGGCTGAAGGGAGCAGAGCCAGCGGGGTCGGAGGCACAGCCCAGGGAGAGCAGACCCTGGGCTGGGAGCAGGGCTGAAGGGAGCAGAGCCAGCGGGGCCAGAGGCACAGCCCAGGGAGAGCAGACCCTGTGCTGGGAGCAGGGCTGAAGGGAGCAGAGCCAGCGGGGCCAGAGGCACAGCCCAGGGAGAGCAGACCCTGTGCTGGGAGCAGGGCTGAAGGGAGCAGAGCCAGCGGGGCCGGAGAAGCAGCCCAGGGGGAGCAGACCCTGTGCTGGGAGCAGGGCTGAAGGGAGCAGAGCCAGCGGGGCCAGAGGCACAGCCCAGGGAGAGCAGACCCTGTGCTGGGAGCAGGGCTGAAGGGAGCAGAGCCAGCGGGGCCAGAGGCACAGCCCAGGGGGAGCAGACCCTGTGCTGGGAGCAGGGCTGAAGGGAGCAGAGCCAGCGGGGCCAGAGGCACAGCCCAGGGAGAGCAGACCCTGTGCTGGGAGCAGGGCTGAAGGGAGCAGAGCCAGCGGGGCCAGAGGCACAGCCCAGGGAGAGCAGACCCTGTGCTGGGAGCAGGGCTGAAGGGAGCAGAGCCAGCGGGGCCAGAGACACAGCCCAGGGAGAGCAGACCCTGTGCTGGGAGCAGGGCTGAAGGGAGCAGAGCCAGCGGGGCCAGAGGCACAGCCCAGGGAGGGCAGACCCTGTGCTGGGAGCAGGGCTGAAGGGAGCAGAGCCAGCGGGGCCAGAGGCACAGCCCAGGGAGAGCAGACCCTGTGCTGGGAGCAGGGCTGAAGGGAGCAGAGCCAGCGGGGCCAGAGGCACAGCCCAGGGGGAGCAGACCCTGTGCTGGGAGCAGGGCTGAAGGGAGCAGAGCCAGCGGGGCCAGAGGCACAGCCCAGGGAGAGCAGACCCTGTGCTGGGAGCAGGGCTGAAGGGAGCAGAGCCAGCGGGGCCAGAGGCACAGCCCAGGGGGAGCAGACCCTGGGCTGGGAGCAGGGCTGAAGGGAGCAGAGCCAGCGGGGCCAGAGGCACAGCCCAGGGAGAGCAGACCCTGTGCTGGGAGCAGGGCTGAAGGGAGCAGAGCCAGCGGGGCCAGAGAAGCAGCCCAGGGGGAGCAGACCCTGTGCTGGGAGCAGGGCTGAAGGGAGCAGAGCCAGCGGGGCCGGAGAAGCAGCCCAGGGGGAGCAGACCCTGTGCTGGGAGCAGGGCTGAAGGGAGCAGAGCCAGCGGGGCCAGAGAGCCAGCCCAGGGGGAGCAGACCCTGGGCTGGGAGCAGGGCTGAAGGGTGCAGAGCCAGCGGGGCCAGAGGCACAGCCCAGGGAGAGCAGACCCTGTGCTGGGAGCAGGGCTGAAGGGAGCAGAGCCAGCGGGGCCAGAGACACAGCCCAGGGGGAGCAGACCCTGTGCTGGGAGCAGGGCTGAAGGGAGCAGAGCCAGCGGGGCCAGAGGCACAGCCCAGGGAGAGCAGACCCTGGGCTGGGAGCAGGGCTGAAGGGAGCAGAGCCAGCGGGGCCAGAGACACAGCCCAGGGAGAGCAGACCCTGGGCTGGGAGCAGGGCTGAAGGGAGCAGAGCCAGCGGGGCCAGAGACACAGCCCAGGGGGAGCAGACCCTGTGCTGGGAGCAGGGCTGAAGGGAGCAGAGCCAGAAGGGCCGGAGAAGCAGCCCAGGGGGAGCAGACCCTGTGCTGGGAGCAGGGCTGAAGGGAGCAGAGCCAGCGGGGCCGGAGAAGCAGCCCAGGGGGAGCAGACCCTGTGCTGGGAGCAGGGCTGAAGGGAGCAGAGCCAGCGGGGCCGGAGAAGCAGCCCAGGGAGAGCAGACCCTGTGCTGGGAGCAGAGCCAGCGGGGCCAGAGGCACAGCCCAGGGAGAGCAGACCCTGGGCTGGGAGCAGGGCTGAAGGGGGCAGAGCCAGCGGGGCCAGAGGCACAGGCCAGGGAGAGCAGACCCTGTGCTGGGAGCAGGGCTGAAGGGAGCAGAGCCAGCGGGGCCAGAGGCACAGCCCAGGGGGAGCAGACCCTGTGCTGGGAGCAGGGCTGAAGGGGGCAGAGCCAGCGGGGCCGGAGAAGCAGCCCAGGGGGAGCAGACCCTGTGCTGGGAGCAGGGCTGAAGGGAGCAGAGCCAGCGGGGCCAGAGGCACAGCCCAGGGAGAGCAGACCCTGTGCTGGGAGCAGGGCTGAAGGGAGCAGAGCCAGCGGGGCCGGAGAAGCAGCCCAGGGAGAGCAGACCCTGTGCTGGGAGCAGGGCTGAAGGGAGCAGAGCCAGCGGGGCCAGAGGCACAGCCCAGGGAGAGCAGACCCTGTGCTGGGAGCAGGGCTGAAGGGAGCAGAGCCAGCGGGGCCGGAGAAGCAGCCCAGGGAGAGCAGACCCTGTGCTGGGAGCAGGGCTGAAGGGAGCAGAGCCAGCGGGGCCGGAGAAGCAGCCCAGGGGGAGCAGACCCTGTGCTGGGAGCAGAGCCAGCGGGGCCAGAGGCACAGCCCAGGGAGAGCAGACCCTGGGCTGGGAGCAGGGCTGAAGGGGGCAGAGCCAGCGGGGCCAGAGGCACAGGCCAGGGAGAGCAGACCCTGTGCTGGGAGCAGGGCTGAAGGGAGCAGAGCCAGCGGGGCCAGAGGCACAGCCCAGGGGGAGCAGACCCTGTGCTGGGAGCAGGGCTGAAGGGGGCAGAGCCAGCGGGGCCGGAGAAGCAGCCCAGGGGGAGCAGACCCTGTGCTGGGAGCAGGGCTGAAGGGAGCAGAGCCAGCGGGGCCAGAGGCACAGCCCAGGGAGAGCAGACCCTGTGCTGGGAGCAGGGCTGAAGGGAGCAGAGCCAGCGGGGCCGGAGAAGCAGCCCAGGGAGAGCAGACCCTGTGCTGGGAGCAGGGCTGAAGGGAGCAGAGCCAGCGGGGCCAGAGGCACAGCCCAGGGAGAGCAGACCCTGTGCTGGGAGCAGGGCTGAAGGGAGCAGAGCCAGCGGGGCCGGAGAAGCAGCCCAGGGAGAGCAGACCCTGTGCTGGGAGCAGGGCTGAAGGGGGCAGAGCCAGCGGGGCCAGAGGCGCAGACCCTGTGCTGGGAGCAGGGCTGAAGGGGGCAGAGCCAGCGGGGCCAGAGGCACAGCCCAGGGAGAGCAGACCCTGTGCTGGGAGCAGGGCTGAAGGGGGCAGAGCCAGCGGGGCCAGAGACACAGCCCAGGGAGAGCAGAGCCTGTGCTGGGAGCAGGGCTGAAGGGAGCAGAGCCAGCGGGGCCAGAGGCACAGCCCAGGGAGAGCAGACCCTGTGCTGGGAGCAGGGCTGAAGGGAGCAGAGCCAGCGGGGCCAGAGGCACAGCCCAGGGGGAGCAGACCCTGTGCTGGGAGCAGGGCTGAAGGGGGCAGAGCCAGCGGGGCCAGAGAAGCAGCCCAGGGGGAGCAGACCCTGTGCTGGGAGCAGGGCTGAAGGGAGCAGAGCCAGCGGGGCCAGAGGCACAGCCCAGGGAGAGCAGACCCTGTGCTGGGAGCAGGGCTGAAGGGGGCAGAGCCAGCGGGGCCAGAGGCGCAGACCCTGTGCTGGGAGCAGGGCTGAAGGGAGCAGAGCCAGCGGGGCCAGAGAAGCAGCCCAGGGGGAGCAGACCCTGTGCTGGGAGCAGGGCTGAAGGGGGCAGAGCCAGCGGGGCCAGAGGCGCAGCGCAGGGAGAGCAGACCCTGTGCTGGGAGCAGGGCTGAAGGGGGCAGAGCCAGCGGGGCCAGAGACACAGCCCAGGGAGAGCAGACCCTGTGCTGGGAGCAGGGCTGAAGGGAGCAGAGCCAGCGGGGCCGGAGAAGCAGCCCAGGGGGAGCAGACCCTGTGCTGGGAGCAGGGCTGAAGGGAGCAGAGCCAGCGGGGCCGGAGAAGCAGCCCAGGGGGAGCAGACCCTGTGCTGGGAGCAGGGCTGAAGGGAGCAGAGCCAGCGGGGCCGGAGAAGCAGCCCAGGGAGAGCAGACCCTGTGCTGGGAGCAGGGCTGAAGGGAGCAGAGCCAGCGGGGCCGGAGAAGCAGCCCAGGGGGAGCAGACCCTGTGCTGGGAGCAGAGCCAGCGGGGCCAGAGGCACAGCCCAGGGAGAGCAGACCCTGGGCTGGGAGCAGGGCTGAAGGGGGCAGAGCCAGCGGGGCCAGAGGCACAGCCCAGGGGGAGCAGACCCTGTGCTGGGAGCAGGGCTGAAGGGGGCAGAGCCAGCGGGGCCGGAGAAGCAGCCCAGGGGGAGCAGACCCTGTGCTGGGAGCAGGGCTGAAGGGAGCAGAGCCAGCGGGGCCAGAGGCACAGCCCAGGGAGAGCAGACCCTGTGCTGGGAGCAGGGCTGAAGGGAGCAGAGCCAGCGGGGCCGGAGAAGCAGCCCAGGGAGAGCAGACCCTGTGCTGGGAGCAGGGCTGAAGGGAGCAGAGCCAGCGGGGCCAGAGGCACAGCCCAGGGAGAGCAGACCCTGTGCTGGGAGCAGGGCTGAAGGGAGCAGAGCCAGCGGGGCCGGAGAAGCAGCCCAGGGAGAGCAGACCCTGTGCTGGGAGCAGGGCTGAAGGGAGCAGAGCCAGCGGGGCCAGAGGCACAGCCCAGGGAGAGCAGACCCTGTGCTGGGAGCAGGGCTGAAGGGAGCAGAGCCAGCGGGGCCGGAGAAGCAGCCCAGGGAGAGCAGACCCTGTGCTGGGAGCAGGGCTGAAGGGGGCAGAGCCAGCGGGGCCAGAGGCGCAGACCCTGTGCTGGGAGCAGGGCTGAAGGGGGCAGAGCCAGCGGGGCCAGAGGCACAGCCCAGGGAGAGCAGACCCTGTGCTGGGAGCAGGGCTGAAGGGGGCAGAGCCAGCGGGGCCAGAGACACAGCCCAGGGAGAGCAGAGCCTGTGCTGGGAGCAGGGCTGAAGGGAGCAGAGCCAGCGGGGCCAGAGGCACAGCCCAGGGAGAGCAGACCCTGTGCTGGGAGCAGGGCTGAAGGGAGCAGAGCCAGCGGGGCCAGAGGCACAGCCCAGGGGGAGCAGACCCTGTGCTGGGAGCAGGGCTGAAGGGGGCAGAGCCAGCGGGGCCAGAGAAGCAGCCCAGGGGGAGCAGACCCTGTGCTGGGAGCAGGGCTGAAGGGAGCAGAGCCAGCGGGGCCAGAGGCACAGCCCAGGGAGAGCAGACCCTGTGCTGGGAGCAGGGCTGAAGGGGGCAGAGCCAGCGGGGCCAGAGGCGCAGACCCTGTGCTGGGAGCAGGGCTGAAGGGAGCAGAGCCAGCGGGGCCAGAGAAGCAGCCCAGGGGGAGCAGACCCTGTGCTGGGAGCAGGGCTGAAGGGGGCAGAGCCAGCGGGGCCAGAGGCGCAGCGCAGGGAGAGCAGACCCTGTGCTGGGAGCAGGGCTGAAGGGGGCAGAGCCAGCGGGGCCAGAGACACAGCCCAGGGAGAGCAGACCCTGTGCTGGGAGCAGGGCTGAAGGGAGCAGAGCCAGCGGGGCCGGAGAAGCAGCCCAGGGGGAGCAGACCCTGTGCTGGGAGCAGGGCTGAAGGGAGCAGAGCCAGCGGGGCCGGAGAAGCAGCCCAGGGGGAGCAGACCCTGTGCTGGGAGCAGGGCTGAAGGGAGCAGAGCCAGCGGGGCCGGAGAAGCAGCCCAGGGAGAGCAGACCCTGTGCTGGGAGCAGGGCTGAAGGGAGCAGAGCCAGCGGGGCCGGAGAAGCAGCCCAGGGGGAGCAGACCCTGTGCTGGGAGCAGAGCCAGCGGGGCCAGAGGCACAGCCCAGGGAGAGCAGACCCTGGGCTGGGAGCAGGGCTGAAGGGGGCAGAGCCAGCGGGGCCAGAGGCACAGGCCAGGGAGAGCAGACCCTGTGCTGGGAGCAGGGCTGAAGGGAGCAGAGCCAGCGGGGCCAGAGGCACAGCCCAGGGGGAGCAGACCCTGTGCTGGGAGCAGGGCTGAAGGGAGCAGAGCCAGCGGGGCCGGAGAAGCAGCCCAGGGAGAGCAGACCCTGTGCTGGGAGCAGGGCTGAAGGGAGCAGAGCCAGCGGGGCCAGAGGCACAGGCCAGGGAGAGCAGACCCTGTGCTGGGAGCAGGGCTGAAGGGAGCAGAGCCAGCGGGGCCAGAGGCACAGCCCAGGGGGAGCAGACCCTGTGCTGGGAGCAGGGCTGAAGGGAGCAGAGCCAGCGGGGCCGGAGAAGCAGCCCAGGGAGAGCAGACCCTGTGCTGGGAGCAGGGCTGAAGGGGGCAGAGCCAGCGGGGCCAGAGGCGCAGACCCTGTGCTGGGAGCAGGGCTGAAGGGAGCAGAGCCAGCGGGGCCAGAGGCACAGCCCAGGGAGAGCAGAGCCTGTGCTGGGAGCAGGGCTGAAGGGAGCAGAGCCAGCGGGGCCAGAGACACAGCCCAGGGAGAGCAGACCCTGTGCTGGGAGCAGGGCTGAAGGGAGCAGAGCCAGCGGGGCCAGAGGCACAGCCCAGGGGGAGCAGACCCTGTGCTGGGAGCAGGGCTGAAGGGGGCAGAGCCAGCGGGGCCGGAGAAGCAGCCCAGGGAGAGCAGACCCTGTGCTGGGAGCAGGGCTGAAGGGAGCAGAGCCAGCGGGGCCGGAGAAGCAGCCCAGGGGGAGCAGACCCTGTGCTGGGAGCAGAGCCAGCGGGGCCAGAGGCACAGCCCAGGGAGAGCAGACCCTGGGCTGGGAGCAGGGCTGAAGGGGGCAGAGCCAGCGGGGCCAGAGGCACAGGCCAGGGAGAGCAGACCCTGTGCTGGGAGCAGGGCTGAAGGGAGCAGAGCCAGCGGGGCCAGAGGCACAGCCCAGGGGGAGCAGACCCTGTGCTGGGAGCAGGGCTGAAGGGAGCAGAGCCAGCGGGGCCGGAGAAGCAGCCCAGGGAGAGCAGACCCTGTGCTGGGAGCAGGGCTGAAGGGAGCAGAGCCAGCGGGGCCAGAGGCACAGGCCAGGGAGAGCAGACCCTGTGCTGGGAGCAGGGCTGAAGGGAGCAGAGCCAGCGGGGCCAGAGGCACAGCCCAGGGGGAGCAGACCCTGTGCTGGGAGCAGGGCTGAAGGGAGCAGAGCCAGCGGGGCCGGAGAAGCAGCCCAGGGAGAGCAGACCCTGTGCTGGGAGCAGGGCTGAAGGGGGCAGAGCCAGCGGGGCCAGAGGCGCAGACCCTGTGCTGGGAGCAGGGCTGAAGGGAGCAGAGCCAGCGGGGCCAGAGGCACAGCCCAGGGAGAGCAGAGCCTGTGCTGGGAGCAGGGCTGAAGGGAGCAGAGCCAGCGGGGCCAGAGGCACAGCCCAGGGAGAGCAGACCCTGTGCTGGGAGCAGGGCTGAAGGGGGCAGAGCCAGCGGGGCCGGAGAAGCAGCCCAGGGAGAGCAGACCCTGTGCTGGGAGCAGGGCTGAAGGGGGCAGAGCCAGCGGGGCCAGAGGCACAGCCCAGGGAGAGCAGAGCCTGTGCTGGGAGCAGGGCTGAAGGGAGCAGAGCCAGCGGGGCCAGAGACACAGCCCAGGGAGAGCAGACCCTGTGCTGGGAGCAGGGCTGAAGGGGGCAGAGCCAGCGGGGCCAGAGGCGCAGACCCTGTGCTGGGAGCAGGGCTGAAGGGAGCAGAGCCAGCGGGGCCAGAGAAGCAGCCCAGGGGGAGCAGACCCTGTGCTGGGAGCAGGGCTGAAGGGGGCAGAGCCAGCGGGGCCAGAGGCGCAGCGCAGGGAGAGCAGACCCTGTGCTGGGAGCAGGGCTGAAGGGGGCAGAGCCAGCGGGGCCAGAGACACAGCCCAGGGAGAGCAGACCCTGTGCTGGGAGCAGGGCTGAAGGGAGCAGAGCCAGCGGGGCCGGAGAAGCAGCCCAGGGGGAGCAGACCCTGTGCTGGGAGCAGGGCTGAAGGGAGCAGAGCCAGCGGGGCCGGAGAAGCAGCCCAGGGGGAGCAGACCCTGTGCTGGGAGCAGGGCTGAAGGGAGCAGAGCCAGCGGGGCCGGAGAAGCAGCCCAGGGAGAGCAGACCCTGTGCTGGGAGCAGGGCTGAAGGGAGCAGAGCCAGCGGGGCCGGAGAAGCAGCCCAGGGGGAGCAGACCCTGTGCTGGGAGCAGAGCCAGCGGGGCCAGAGGCACAGCCCAGGGAGAGCAGACCCTGGGCTGGGAGCAGGGCTGAAGGGGGCAGAGCCAGCGGGGCCAGAGGCACAGGCCAGGGAGAGCAGACCCTGTGCTGGGAGCAGGGCTGAAGGGAGCAGAGCCAGCGGGGCCAGAGGCACAGCCCAGGGGGAGCAGACCCTGTGCTGGGAGCAGGGCTGAAGGGAGCAGAGCCAGCGGGGCCGGAGAAGCAGCCCAGGGAGAGCAGACCCTGTGCTGGGAGCAGGGCTGAAGGGAGCAGAGCCAGCGGGGCCAGAGGCACAGGCCAGGGAGAGCAGACCCTGTGCTGGGAGCAGGGCTGAAGGGAGCAGAGCCAGCGGGGCCAGAGGCACAGCCCAGGGGGAGCAGACCCTGTGCTGGGAGCAGGGCTGAAGGGAGCAGAGCCAGCGGGGCCGGAGAAGCAGCCCAGGGAGAGCAGACCCTGTGCTGGGAGCAGGGCTGAAGGGGGCAGAGCCAGCGGGGCCAGAGGCGCAGACCCTGTGCTGGGAGCAGGGCTGAAGGGAGCAGAGCCAGCGGGGCCAGAGGCACAGCCCAGGGAGAGCAGAGCCTGTGCTGGGAGCAGGGCTGAAGGGAGCAGAGCCAGCGGGGCCAGAGACACAGCCCAGGGAGAGCAGACCCTGTGCTGGGAGCAGGGCTGAAGGGAGCAGAGCCAGCGGGGCCAGAGGCACAGCCCAGGGGGAGCAGACCCTGTGCTGGGAGCAGGGCTGAAGGGGGCAGAGCCAGCGGGGCCGGAGAAGCAGCCCAGGGAGAGCAGACCCTGTGCTGGGAGCAGGGCTGAAGGGAGCAGAGCCAGCGGGGCCGGAGAAGCAGCCCAGGGGGAGCAGACCCTGTGCTGGGAGCAGAGCCAGCGGGGCCAGAGGCACAGCCCAGGGAGAGCAGACCCTGGGCTGGGAGCAGGGCTGAAGGGGGCAGAGCCAGCGGGGCCAGAGGCACAGGCCAGGGAGAGCAGACCCTGTGCTGGGAGCAGGGCTGAAGGGAGCAGAGCCAGCGGGGCCAGAGGCACAGCCCAGGGGGAGCAGACCCTGTGCTGGGAGCAGGGCTGAAGGGAGCAGAGCCAGCGGGGCCGGAGAAGCAGCCCAGGGAGAGCAGACCCTGTGCTGGGAGCAGGGCTGAAGGGAGCAGAGCCAGCGGGGCCAGAGGCACAGGCCAGGGAGAGCAGACCCTGTGCTGGGAGCAGGGCTGAAGGGAGCAGAGCCAGCGGGGCCAGAGGCACAGCCCAGGGGGAGCAGACCCTGTGCTGGGAGCAGGGCTGAAGGGAGCAGAGCCAGCGGGGCCGGAGAAGCAGCCCAGGGAGAGCAGACCCTGTGCTGGGAGCAGGGCTGAAGGGGGCAGAGCCAGCGGGGCCAGAGGCGCAGACCCTGTGCTGGGAGCAGGGCTGAAGGGAGCAGAGCCAGCGGGGCCAGAGGCACAGCCCAGGGAGAGCAGAGCCTGTGCTGGGAGCAGGGCTGAAGGGAGCAGAGCCAGCGGGGCCAGAGGCACAGCCCAGGGAGAGCAGACCCTGTGCTGGGAGCAGGGCTGAAGGGGGCAGAGCCAGCGGGGCCGGAGAAGCAGCCCAGGGAGAGCAGACCCTGTGCTGGGAGCAGGGCTGAAGGGGGCAGAGCCAGCGGGGCCAGAGGCACAGCCCAGGGAGAGCAGAGCCTGTGCTGGGAGCAGGGCTGAAGGGAGCAGAGCCAGCGGGGCCAGAGACACAGCCCAGGGAGAGCAGACCCTGTGCTGGGAGCAGGGCTGAAGGGGGCAGAGCCAGCGGGGCCGGAGAAGCAGCCCAGGGGGCTGGAGGCAGAGCAGCAGCATCCGTGCTGAGGCAGGGTGGAGCTGGAGGTAGAATAGTGGGGTGGGGCTAGAGCCATGCATGGTGAGCAACGGGGGGCAGCCAAGGGGGGACCCTGGCAAAGGGGCACAGCACAGAAAGACACCCCCAGCCAAGGATCCTTGCAGGCCGGACTGGGAGGGGCTGATGCTGGGAAGAAGGGTCCCACCGCCCAAAGTCTGGAGATGTGTGGCCACCACCAGAGCAAGTGTGCAACCCTCAGCATCCCTGCAGCACGGCCGGGGCCGGAGAAGGGGCCTGGGACTCACCAGGAGCGGACTGTGAACGGCCCGGACGTTCCAGAGGCCCTGTCTGTGACGTTCCCTGCCACAGAGCGGGGTGATGTGTTTCCTTTCACCTTTCCCATTTTCCCTCATTCTTTTTTAAATTAATTGTCGATGAAATAGCTTATATTTGCTTTAACTTGTCTGTAATGATCAGTGGGTCAGGGACTTGCCCAGTGCAGAGAGAGTACCCCGGAGTACTAGCCCCTGTCCTAGGTGGCCACAGCAGGGTTGGGGGTCGAGCCCCCCAGGAATCCTGGGCCCAGCCTTGTTGGGGTTACGAGGACTCTGCCAGACAGGACAGTGGAAGGGGAGTCCTCCAGGGCAGGGAGGCCTCTGGGTAAAGGAAGTGGGAGCGAGGACTCAGATCCTTTCAGTAGCCCATTTCAGTGGGGTAGTGCAGAATCTAGGAAAGTTCCCACAATAGTGGGACCATTCCCCCGCTTACACTTACTCGGGTGAGTGAGGGCTCCACGGGGGCTGTGTGAGTGAGTGAGGGTCCACACTGAGGGTCTGCCAGGTCTGAGACTAAATATCCCCTGAGACACTGAGGAATTGACAGGACCAAACAAGGCACCAGCCTGTGTCAGCCTGATCCCCAGGTCCCAAACCCCAGATATGTGTGTAACTCCCCTGAGCCGTGTCTGATGTCAGTGTGATGCTCACTGGAGTGAAGGGATCAGGGGTTCAGTGGCTGCAGCCCCTCCCCACCCCCTGCTTTGGCCCTGATCCTGCCTGTGGGTCTGTGAGGTGAACCCCACTGTAGGGACAGGTGATCAGCCTGTGAGCTCCATGGGGCAGGGCCTATGCAGTGACTGGCACAACAGGGGGCCTGGTCCCAACAGGGGACCTAGGGTGCAGCCACAGCATGAATAAGTTAAGTCCGAAGCAGACTGCAAAGAGTTACAAATGGATCTTGCAAAACTGGGTGACTGGACAAAACAATCGCAGATGAAATTCAGTGTGGATAAATGAAAAGTAATACACTGGAAAACATAGTCCCAACTACACATATCAAATGATGAGATCTAAATTAGTCGTTACCATTCAAGAAAGAGATCTTGGAGTCTTAGGGGATAGTTCTCAGAAAACATCCACTCAACGTGCAGCGGCAGTCAAAAAAATGAACAGAATGTTGGGAATCATTAGGAAAGGGATAGATAATAAGACAGAAAATATCATATTGGCCTCTCTATAAATCCATGGTATGCCCACACCTTGAATACTGCATACAGATGTGGTTGCCCTGTTACCCGGGGTTCTTTCAACCCAAAGCTGTTGGTAACTTTTACTCTGTGTGAGGTGGTGTCAGGAAATAAATCAGGGGAGACATGGCCATCCAACCAATAGATGGCGGCACAAACAGGACAACACAAGAGTGCTTTCACTTAAAGCTAAACTTTACTTAGTCTCATGCACTTACACACATCCGCAACAGGTTAGTAAAACACTCCCAACCCTCGATAATTGCCGAAGCTGAGTGTGGCTCTCGAGTGGCACAGCGGCAGCCCGTCTGCTAGTGGGGAACACAAGATGCAGCCAGAGGGAGAGTCCAGTCCTGAAGAGTCCCACCACCTCAAACTTTTCCCCCTTATTTATACATTAGTAATAGAATGACGTGTCCCTTAAATAAAGCAAGCAGTTCCAATGGGCAAGCAAGAGGCTCCTTCTGATTATCGATTAACCAGGTGCGGGTTTTTCCAGAGTTTGCAGCCTTGAGGCCCATTCCTGGGGCACATCCTGCTGTTCTAAGTTGCATGTATCAGCAACTACAACACAGTTCTTATCAGGAAGGACACGGGGTCAAGCTACCCTCTCTGTGGCACCCAACCCCCCGCCCCTCCCCCTGGTTAAGCTAAACCTGCTGACTTGGCTGCTTTTAGCAATAAGCCATAGTGGTTTCAGGCACTTTACTGGTTTGCCAAAGTCTCCCCGTATAGCCCCATCTCAAAAAAGATATATTGGAATTGGAAAGGGTTCAGAAAAGGGCAACAAAAATGACTAGGGGTAAGGAACGGTTGCCGTATGAGGAGAGATTAATAAAACTGGAACTTTTCAGCTTAGAAAAGAGAGAACTAAGGGGGTTTATGATAACAGTATATAAAACCATGACTAAAGCTATGTTTTTTTCATAGAGGACACAGAAGTCATGGAATTCATGACTTCCAGCAGTCTCTGTGACTTCAGACTGCAATGGCCAGGAGCTGCGAGCTATTAGCCAAGATGGGCAGGGATGGTGTCCCTAGCCTGTGTTTGCCAGAGGCTGGGAATGGGTGATAGGGTGTTCATTTGATGTTCATTCCCTCTGAAGCACCTGGCACTGGCCACTGTTGGAAGGCAGGATGCTGGGCTAGACAGACCTTTGATCTGATTCAGTATGGCCATTCTTATGTTCTTAATAAATTATAGTAAATTATGTAAACAGCTGGGGCCCTGGTTCCCACCTGCAGCTTGGACACTTCCCCCCTAACCCCCCCTCCCCCCAGCTTCAGCCCCCCAGCCCTTCTCCTACTCCATACTCCCCCATAACATCCCACTCCTGCTCCTCACCCCCACTTCCAGCCCTGCCCTTTCTCCTGGGCCCACTTTCCTTCTTCTCATTTCCTTTAGCCCCTGTACCCCCAATACACTCTCCCTGTCTGCTCCCCTACTCCTCACACACACTCCAGCCACCCCGTACTTCCTCTGCCCCTCTCCAGCCCTGACCCCCCCCTGCTTTCACCTCCTACCCTGACCCCTCTTTCTCCCTGGACAGGCTGTTGTGTGGGCCCATCCCCAGGTCTCCCTCGCACAGGAGCATTCCTGAGGCCTGGTGCTACTTCTCATATTGTCAGGAGCTTCGATCTGACCCCCCCTACCCCCCCCGCCCCGAATTTTCCCCTCCCTTAGGCCTGCACTCCACGCGCATATACAACACAGTGGTGTCGGAGCCCGGCCCAGGGCTGCCCTGGTACAGCGCTGTCGGCTACGTGGATGATCAGCTCTTTGTGGACTACACCAGCGAGAAGCGGAGGGTGGAGCCACACACAGAATGGATGGCTCGGAACGTGGACCCACAGCACTGGGATGAGCAGACCTGGCGTGCACGGCGCTGGCAGGCCTGGTTCAATGCGAGTCTGAACGCCTTGCGTGAGCTCTACAACCACAACAAGGGTGAGTGCAAGGCAAGGCCTGGCCCACGGACGCAGAGAGGGGCGTGTTGATGTAAGCAGGTGGAAGGGACACAGGGATCCACATCGGGGATGGTGGTGTCAGTGTGAGCGGGGGGAGGGGACGGAAGGCTCAGAGGGGCATTTTCTCATAAGAGTCAGTGTGAACATGGGAGCGAGGGGCTGCAGGATGGAGGTTTTCACGTGAAAAACTTTTTTGACACCCTTCAGAATGGGACTGTCATGCTGTTCCCTCCCCAAACACTCCAGATTTCTGCTACCAGTCCCACTTGCAGCTGCTTCGGAGGACCCCCCACCCTTCATGTGTGGTCATTTCCCAGGCAGAGCATCAGAGGGGCAAAGGCCAGAAGGTCCCATCAGACACGACTAGTCTGGCCTTCTGGTTACCCAGGCCAGAGAATTGTACCCAGCAATTCCTGCGCGGAGGGGTTTGTTCCTCCCGGCTACGATAGTGACGCTGTCAGACCCTAGAGCTAGAACAGGGCTCTGAGATGTCTTGGCTCAATGCCCAGACACCGAGTGATGGGGAATCCCAATATCGATAGCCCCAAGTGTTCAAACATCACAAGTCAGGCCCACAAAATGCTGAGTTTGCCTTATCTTAAGTGTCATGAGTATTTTGGGAATAATATTGGAGATTCTGCTGCAAATCCTACTTCAATGCCTCAGCGTGGTGCAGCGGTAACCCTGGCTGTTCGACAGCGATGGTAGCGGAGTGCATTCTCCAGCAGGTCTAACCATGCTGTCAAGGTGTCAGACTGTCAGCCCAGCGAGGGGGTTGCTTCCTCTGTGGAGGGGCGTATAATCCCTCTTTCTGAGGCTGTAAACTAGCTAAATTGGAGAGGTTAACGCGCCACTGACAACCCAGCCAGCGGGTGGCTGAAAACAATGGCTAAAACAACATGGAAAACCAAGTCTCGGTTCTCTGCACGTTCCTCGATCGCCACTCCGGAGGCAGTGAGGCATTCGAACGACGAGAGGCTGCAAAGAATCTCAGGTGCCAGGTCGTCAAAAGGAAACTGGATTTCCTATTAAGGAGATATGGACTAGCATGGCGAAGGATGGCCAGAGCGAGAGAAGATTGGAAGATGTGTTGTGATCGGCTCAGTCTGAACTGATGAAGGACCGACAGTCTACCAGTCTACGCATTGGAGATTATTTTTATTTGCTTTCTGGTTTGAGCCTTTCGGGGACAAATTTTCAGGGTTTTCACTGCTGCTCTTATTACTTTTAAAAAAGAGCGAAGACTCCGCTAATCCCAGGAGCTCGGGCTTTAATAAAACCACCCACTATCATGAGATGCACAGTTAAGTCACACGAGCAGGCAGCGCTGCATTCACCCAGCCCTGGGGAGAAGCTGCTCACTGGTGAGCCTTCATTGTTCATTTTGTCTTTTTTCTAGAGAAGGGTCTGACATTGACTTGGGTTGGAGAGTTAGTTAGAGAATCAGCCCCTGTAACGTGCAGAAGCTCCAGGGCTACCTCACTCCTGGCAGCAGAAATCACAGCACATGTTATAGACGATGAGGGTTGGAAGAGAGCTCAGGAGGTCATCTAGTCCAACCCCCTGCTCATGGCAGGACCAGCACCCACTAAATCATCCCAGCCAGGGCTTCGTCAAGCCAGGCCTTAAATACCTCTAGGTATGGAGATTCCACCACCTCCCTAGGTAACCCATTTCAGTGCTTCAGCACCCTCCTAGTGAAATAGTTTTTCCTAATATCCAACCTAGACCTCTTCCCCCCCCCCCCCCCCGCAACTTGAGACCATTGCTGCCAGTTGGAGCTGCCAGGGTCAGGCAGGTTCTCCTGCACGCTATCGATAGATGTGTAAAGAGCTGTTCTTCCTGCTCAGCCCCCAGTGTGGGGGCTGTAGCCAGGCCCCTGATTGTGCTGTCTCAGTTAGCATGGTGATGATCCATAAACGTTCAGTGCCTGGCACTGCTGAACTGTCCCTGGCTTGTGGGGGTCTCTCTGATGGACTTCCTGCCCCCGGCCCTGCTCTGCCCTTCCTGACAAGATTTTCACTCACCAGTCCCCTGATTCCCCTGTGTCAGTGGTACTGGCCTGTGACATTGGTCCTCACCCAGGAGTGTGCCCAGCCCCTCCTAATGCCCTCCCCCCAATCCCTCCTGGCTCCCAGCACTGAGACAGCAGCAATAAGAACTAATTTCCATCCTGCCCTGGACACCTGGGTTCCTGGGGGCCCTGCCCCAAGACTAAGCGACAGGGCGGAGGGTTGCCAAGTGTCTGCCCCCCTAGCCCACCCCCTCTGTAGCTAGTTTAACCCTCTCCTGACTAGTCTCACCCATTGGTCCCCTGCTGCTGAGCCTGTCCAGCCTGACCTGCTCACACGGACATTGGCCTCCCCAGTGCTGAGAGAGGGGCTCCGCTCGCCTGCCCCTAACCCTGCGCTGGCAAGCTGCTGTTCAGTCCCCCCGCCCTCTCCCCAATCACTGTCCCGACTGCCCTCCTCCCCTCATTTACCCCCTCCCCCTCGCAGTCCCAGGGCTGTTGGCTTGTGGGACACTGGTCTCGAGTCGTGCATCCTGACGACTTAGGGCTTCTGAGTGTGCTGGAGCTGCTGCTGATCAGGCTTCCCCCACCAACGGGGTGCAGCTGGGCCCCCTGCAGGATCCCTGCTGTCTGTGTGGAGGGCACTGGGGCTGGTGGAGCAGTCCTCACAGTCATCAGGCTCCTTCTCCTCCCCAAGCCCAAAGGAGAAGCAGAGCAGCTCCGGGGAGTTAAGCCCCGGTACAGGATCCTTCAGCGTGGTATGGGTCAGAGTCTGCTGCTGCCGATTCTTCAGGGAGGGGCAGCTCTGAGAGAAGGAAGCACGAATCCAGGTCTGGCAGGTGCAGGAGCCCTCGGTGTCCCCTGGGAGAGGGACAGCTCTCCGATTCCAGCTGGGATCCTTCGAATCCACGTGTAAGAGGGCAGTTTCCGGTTTAGAGCGACCGCCCAAGGAAACATCTAAGACAGACAAAGAGGAGCCAGATCAGAATAGCAGTGACGCCGCTCAGCATAGAATCATAGAAGGTCCGGGTCGGAAGAGACCTCAGGAGGGCATCTAGTCCAACCCCCTGCTCAAAGCAGGACCAACCCCAACTTTGTCAAGCCAGGCCTTAAAAACCTCTAAGGACGGAGACTCCACCACCTCCCTAGGTAACCCATTTCAGCGCGTTACCACCCTTCTAGTGAAACAGCGTTTCCTAATATCCAACATGGACCTCCCCTGCTGTAACTTGAGACCATTGCTCCTTGTTCTGTCATCTGCAACCACTGAGAACAGCCTAACTCCATCCTCTTTGGAACCCCCCTGTGGGAAGGCTGCTATCAAATCCCCCCTCACTGTTTTCTCTTCTGCAGACTAAATGAGCCCAGTTCCCTCAGCCTCTCCTCCTAAGTCATGTGCCCCAACCCCCTAATCATTTTCATTGCCCTCTGCTGGACTCTCTTCAATCTGTCCACATCCTTTATGTAGTGGCGGGACCAAAACTGGACACAATACTCCAGGTGTGGCCTCACCAGTGCCGAATAGAGGGGAATAATCTCATCCCTTGATCTGCTGGCAATGCTCCTACTAATGCAGCCCAATATGCCGTTGGCCTTCTTGGCAACAAGGGCACACTGCTGATTCATATCCAGATTCTCATCCACTGTAACTCCTAGGTCCTTTTCTGCAGAACTGCTTAGCCAGTCAGTCTCCAGCCTGTAGCAGTGCATGGGATTCTTCCGTCCTAAATGCAGGACTCTGCACTTGTCCTTATTGAACCTCATCAGATTTCTTTTGGCCCAATCCTCCAATTTGTCTAGGTCACTCTGGACCCTATCTCTACCTTCCAGCATATATACCTCTCCCCCCATTTTAGTGTCATCTGCAAACTTGCTGAGGGTGCAGTCCATCCCATCGATCATTAATAAAGATGCCTCTGTCTTCACGAACAAGGTCAGCTCCCAGACTACTGCACTGGGCAGCACAGCATGGGGAGGAGGTGACCAGCCCTCTGTGGAGAAAGAAGTGGTTCGGGACTATTTAGAAAAGCTGGACGAGCACAAGTCCATGGGGCCGGATGCGCTGCATCCGAGAGTGCTGAAGGAGTTGGCGAATGTGATTGCAGAGCCATTGGCCATTATCTTTGAAAACTCATGGTGATCCGGGGAAGTCCCGGACGACTGGAAAAAGGCTAATGTAGTGCCCATCTTTAAAAAAGGGAAGAAGGAGGATCCTGGGAACTACAGGCCAGTCAGCCTCACCTCAGTCCCTGGAAAAATCATGGAGCAGGTCCTCAAGGAATCAATTCTGAAGCACTTAGATGAGAGGAAAGTGATAAGAAACAGTCAGCATGGATTCACCAAGGGCAAGTCATGCCTGACTAATCTAATTGCCTTCTATGACGAGATAACTGGCTCTGTGGATGAGGGGAAAGCGGTGGACGTGTTGTTCCTTGACTTCAGCAAAGCTTTTGACATGGTCTCCCACAGTATTCTTGCCAGCAAGTTAAAGAAGTATGGGCTGGATGAATGGACTATAAGGTGGATAGAAAGTTGGCTAGATTGTCGGGCTCAACGGGTAATGATCAATGGCTCCATGTCTAGTTGGCAGCCGGTATCAAGTGGAGTGCCCCAAGGGTCGGTCCTGGGGCCAGTTTTGTTCAATATCTTCATAAACGATCTGGAGGATGGTGTGGATTGCACCCTCAGCAAGTTTGCAGATGACACTAAACTGGGAGGAGCGGTAGATACGCTGGAGGGTAGGGTTAGGATACAGAGGGCCCTAGACAAATTAGAGGATTGGGCCAAAAGAAATCTGATGAGGTTCAACAAGGACAAGTGCAGAGTCCTGCATTTAGGACGGAAGAATCCCATGCACCGCTGCAGACTAGGGACCGAATGGCTCGGCAGCAGTTCTGCAGAAAAGGACCAAGTGGTTACAGTGGACGAGAAGCTGGATATGAGTCAACAGTGTGCCCTTGTTGCCAAGAAGGCCAACAGCATTTTGGGATATATATTTAGGGGCATTGCCAGCAGATCGAGGGACATATTGTTCCCCTCTATTTGACATTGGTGAGGCCCCATCTGGAGTACTGTGTCCAGTTTTGGGCCCCACATTACAAGAAGAATGTGGAAAAGTTGGAGAGAGTCCAGCGGAGGGCAACAAAAATGATTAGGGGACAGGAGCACATGAGTTATGAGGAGAGGCTGAGGAAACTGAGATTGTTTAGTCTGCGGAAGAGAAGAATGAGGGGGGATTTGATAGCTGCTTTCAACTATCTGAAAGGGGATTCCAAAGAGGATGGATCTAGACTGTTCTTAGTGGTAGCTGATGGCAGAACAAGGAGTAATGGTCTCAAGTTGCAGTGGGGGAGGTTTAGGTTGGATATTAGGAAAAACTTTTTCACTAGCAGGGTGGTGAAACACTGGAATGCGTTACCTAGGGATGTGGTGGAATCTTCTTCCTTAGATATTTTTAAGGTCAGGCTGGACAAAGCCTTGGCTGAGATGATTTAGTTGGGGATTGGTCCTACTTTGAGCAGGGGGTTGGACTAGATGACCTCTTGAGGTCCCTTCCATCCCTGATATTCTATGATTCTATGTTGAACTAAACCAGCCCCAGGACCGACCCCTGGGGCACTCTGCTTGATACTGGCTGCCAACTAGACATCGAGCCGTTGATCACTACTCATTGATCCCAACAATCTAGCCAGCTTTCTGTCCACCGTATAGTCCATTCATCCAGCCCATACTTCTTTAACTTGCTGGCAAGAATACTATGGGTGATCGTATGAAAAGCTTTGCTAAAGTCAACATGGATCACGTCCATCACTTTCCCCATATCCACAGGTTTCAGAGTAACAGCCGTGTTAGCCTGTATTCGCAAAAAGAAAAGGAGTACTTGTGGCACCTTAGAGACTAACCAATTTCTTTGAGCATAAGCTTTTGTGAGCTACAGCTCACTTCATCGGATGCATACTGTGGAAAATACAGAAGATGTTTGTTTTTATACACACAAATCATGAAAAAATGGGTGTTTATCACTACAAAAGGTTTTCTCTCCCCCTACACCACTCTCCTGCTGGTAATAGCATCCGATGAAATGAGCTGTAGCTCACGAAAGCTTATGCTCAAATAAATTGGTTCGTCTCTAAGGTGCCACAAGTACTCCTTTTCTTTCAGCTTATGTAAAGTGATCACTCTCCTTACAGTGTGTATGATAATCAAGGTGGGCCATTTCCAGCACAAATCCAGGGTTTAAAAAGAACGTCTGAGGATGGGGGGAGGGTTTAGGAAAACAAGGGGAAATGGGTTACCTTGCATAATGACTTAGCCACTCCCAGTCTCTATTCAAGCCTAAGTTAATTGTATCCAGTTCGCAAATGAATTCCAATTCAGCAGTCTCTCGCTGGAGTCTGGATTTGAAGTTTTTCTGTTGTAATATCGCAACTTTCATGTCTGTAATCACGTGACCAAAGAGACTGAAGTGTTCTCCGACTGGTTTATGAATGTTATAATTCTTGACATCTGATTTGTGTCCATTTATTCTTTTACGTAGAGACTGTCCAATTTGACCAATATACATGGCAGAGGGGCATTGCTGGCACATGATGGCGTATATCACATTGGTGGATGTGCAGGTGAATGAGCCTCTGATAGTGTGGCTGATGTTATTAGGCCCTGGTGTCCCCTGAATAGATATGTGGGCACAGTTGGCAACGGGCTTTGTTGCAAGGATAGGTTCCTGGGTTAGTGGTTCTGTTGTGTGGTATGTGGTTGCTGGTGAGTATTCGCTTCAGGTTGGGGAGCTGTCTGTAGGCAAGGACTGGCCTGTCTCCCAAGATTTGTGAGAGTGTTGGGTCATCCTTCAGGATAGGTTGTAGATCCTTAATAATGCGTTGGAGGGGTTTTAGTTGGGGGCTGAAGGTGATGGCTAGTGGCTTTCTGTTATTTTCTTAGTTAGGCCTGTCCTGTAGTAGGTGACTTCTGGGAACTCTTCTGGCTCTGTTAATCTGTATCTTCACTTCCACAGGTGGGTATTGTAGTTGTAAGAAAGCTCGACAGAGATCTTGTAGGTGTTTGTCTCTGTCTGAGGGGTTGGAGCAAATGCGGTTGTATCTTAGAGCTTGGCTGTAGACACTGGATCGTGTGGTGTGGTCAGGGTGAAAGCTGGAGGCATGTAGGTAGGAATAGCGGTCAGTAGGTTTCCGGTATAGGGTAGTGTTTTTGTGACCATCGTTTATTAGCACTGTAGTGTCCAGGAAGTGGATCTCTTGTGTGGACTGGACCAGACTGAGGTTGATGGTGGGATGTAAATTGTTGAAATCATGGTGGAATTCCTCAAGAGCTTCTTTTCCATGGGTCCAGATGATGAAGATGTCATCAATATAGCGCAAGTAGAGTAGGGGCATTAGGGGACGGGAGCTGAGGAAGCGTTGTTCTAAGTCAGCCATAAAAATGTTGGCATACTGTGGGGCCATGCGGGTACCCATAGCAGTGCCACTGATTTGAAGGTATACATTGTCCCCAAATGTAAAATAGTTATGGGTAAGGACAAAGTGATCACTTTACATAAGCTATTACCAGCAAGAGAGTGGGGTGGGGGGAGAGAAAACCTTTTGTAGTGATAAACACCCATTTTTTCATGATTTGTGTGTATAAAAACAAACATCTTCTGTATTTTCCACAGTATGCATCCGATGAAGTGAGCTGTAGCTCACGAAAGCTTATGCTCAAATAAATTGGTTAGTCTCTAAGGGTATGTCTACACTACGGAATAAGGTTGAATTTATAGAAGTTTTTTTAGAAATCGGTTTTATATATTCGAGTGTGTGTGTCCCCACAGAAAATGCTCTAAGTGCATTAAGCGCATTAACGCGGCGGAGTGCTTCCACAGTACCGAGGCTAGAGTCGACTTCCGGAGCATTGCACTGTGGATAGCTATCCCACAGTTCCCACAGTCTCCGCTGCCCATTGGAATTCTGGGTTGAGATTCCAATGCCTGATGGGGCTAAAACATTGTCACGGGTGGTTCTGGGTACATATCGTCAGGCCCCCCTTCCCTCCCTCCCTCCGTGAAAGCAAGGGCAGACAATGGTTTCGCGCCTTTTTTCCTGAGTTACCTGTGCAGACGCCATACCACGGCAAGCATGGAGCCCGCTCAGGTAACCGTCACCGTATGTCTCCTGGGTGCTGGCAGACGCGGTACGGCATTGCTACACAGTAGCAGCAACCCATTGCCTTGTGGCAGCAGACGGTACAGTATGACTGGTAGCCGTCCTCGTCATGTCCGAAGTGCTCCTGGCCACGTCGGCTGGGAGTGCCTTGGCAGACATGGGCGCAGGGACTAAATTTGGAGTGATTTGACCAGGTCATTCTCTTTAGTCCTGCAGTCAGTCCTATTGAACTGTCTTATGGTGAGTAGGCAGGTGATACGGATTGCTAGCAGTCCTATTGCATCATCTTCTGCCGGGCAGGCAAGAGATGAGGATGTCTAGCAGTCCTACTGCACCATCTTCTGCTTAGCAGCCATGAGATGTGGATGGTATGCAGTCCTTCTGCACCGTTTGCTGCCAGCCAAAGATGTAAAAGATAGATGGAGTGGATCAAAACAAGAAATAGATCAGATTTGTTTTGTACTCATTTGCCTCCTCCCCCGTCTAGGGGACTCATTCCTCTAGGTCACACTGCAGTCACTCACAGAGAAGGTGCAGCGAGGTAAATCTAGCCATGTATCAATCAGAGGCCAGGCTAACCTCCTTGTTCCAATAAGAACAATAACTTAGGTGCACCATTTCTTATTGGAACCCTCCGTGAAGTCCTGCCTGAAATACTCCTTGATGTAAAGCCACGCCTTTGTTGATTTTAGCTCCCTGAAGCCAACCCTGTAAGCCGTGTCGTCAGTCGCCCCTCCCTCCGTCAGAGCAATGGCAGACAATCGTTCCGCCCCTTTTTTCTGTGCGGATGCCATACCAAGGCAAGCATGGAGGCCGCTCAGCTCACTTTGGCAATTAGGAGCACATTAAACACCACACGCATTATCCAGCAGTATATGCAGCACCAGAACCGGGCAAAGCGATACCGGGCGAGGAGGCGACGTCAGCGCGGTCACGTGAGTGATCAGGACATGGACACAGATTTCTCTGAAAGCATGGGCCCTGCCAATGCATGCATCATGGTGCTAATGGGGCAGGTTCATGCTGTGGAACGCCGATTCTGGGCTCAGGAAACAAGCACAGACTGGTGGGACCACATAGTGTTGCAGGTCTGGGACGATTCCCAGTGGCTGCGAAACTTTCGCATGCGTAAGGGCACTTTCATGGAACTTTGTGACTTGCTTTCCCCTGCCCTGAGGCGCATGAATACCAAGATGAGAGCAGCCCTCACAGTTGAGAAGCGAGTGGCGATAGCCCTGTGGAAGCTTGCAATGCCAGACAGCTACCGGTCAGTTGGGAATCAATTTGGAATGGGCAAATCTACTTGCTGCTGTGATGCAAGTAGCCCACGCAGTCAAAGATCTGCTGCTATCAAGGGTAGTGACCCTGGGAAATGTGCAGGTCATAGTGGATGGATTTGCTGCAATGGGATTCCCTAACTGTGGTGGGGCCATAGACGGAACCCATATCCCTATCTTGGCACTGGAGCACCAAGCCGGCGAGTACATAAACCGCAAGGGGTACTTTTCAATAGTGCTGCAAGCTCTGGTGGATCACAAGGGACGTTTCACCAACATCAACGTGGGATGGCCGGGAAAGGTACATGACACTCGCATCTTCAGGAACTCCGGTCTGTTTCAAAAGCTGCAGGAAGGGACTTTATTCCCAGACCAGAAAATAACTGTTGGGGATGTTGAAATGCCTATATGTATCCTTGGGGACCCAGCCTACCCCTTAATGCCATGGCTCATGAAGCCGTACACGGGCAGCCTGGACAGTAGTCAGGAGCTGTTCAACTACAGGCTGAGCAAGTGCAGAATGGTGGTAGAATGTGCATTTGGACGTTTAAAGGCGCGCTGGCGCAGTTTACTGACTCGCTTAGACCTCAGCGAAACCAATATTCCCACTGTTATTACTGCTTGCTGTGTGCTCCACAATATCTGTGAGAGTAAGGGGGAGACGTTTATGGCGGGGTGGGAGGTTGAGGGAAATCGCCTGGCTGCTGGTTATGTGGAGCCAGACACCAGGGCGGTTAGAAGAGCACAGGAGGGCGCGGTACACATCAGAGAAGCTTTGAAAACCAGTTTCATGAGTGGCCAGGCTACGGTGTGAAAGTTCTGTTTGTTTCTCCTTGATGAAACCCCCCGCCCCTTGGTTCACTCTACTTCCCTGTAAGCTAACCACCCTCCCCTCCTCCCTTCGATCACTGCTTGCAGAGGCAATAAAGTCATTGTTGCTTCACATTCATGCATTCTTTATTCATTCATCACACAAATAGGGGGATGACTCCCAAGGTAGCCCAGGAGGGGTGGTGGAGGAGGGAAGGAAAATGCCACACAGCACTTTAAAAGTTTACAACTTTAAAATTTATTGAATGCCAGCCTTCTTTTTTTTGGGCAATCCTCTGTGGCCGGTGGCCCCCCCACCGCGTTCTTGGGCGTCTGGGTGTGGAGGCTATGGAACTTGGGGAGGAGGGCGGTTGGTTACACAGGGGCTGTAGTGGCAGTCTGTGCTCCAGCTGCCTTTGCTGCAGCTCAGCCATACGCTGGAGCATACTGGTTTGATCCTCCAGCAGCCTCAGCATTGAATCCTGCCTCCTCTCATCATGCTGCCGCCACATTTGAGCTTCAGCCCTGTCTTCAGCCCGCCACTTACTCTCTTCAGCCCGCCACCTCTCCTCCCTGTCATTTTGTGCTTTCCTGCACTCTGACATTATTTGCCTCCACGCATTCGTCTGTGCTCTGTCAGTGTGGGAGGACAGCATGAGCTCAGAGAACATTTCATCTCGAGTGCGTTTTTTTTTCTTTCTAATCTTCACTAGCCTCTGGGAAGGAGAAGATCCTGTGATCATTGAAACACATGCAGCTGGTAGAGAAAAAAAAAAAGGACAGCGGTATTTAAAAAGACACATTTTATAAAACAGTGGCTACACTCTTTCAGGGTAAACCTTGCTGTTAACATTATGTTGCCGGCACCCAGTGCCGAGAGGCTGAACAACAGCTTGAGTGGTTAGTTACCCGGTGTGCTATACCCAATAATTACAACGGAGTGGAGAAGCAGAAAAGTTTATTTGCAGCTGCAAAAAGGTACAGGGAGAATAAAATCTCAAATCCTGCACAACAGAGCAGGAAGTTACACAGGCTTTTATATATATTTTTTTTTAGCATATTTATTTAATAGCAAGCTGCCCCAAGTATTTATATAGCCAGCCAATTTAGTTTTTAGCTAGTTTTTTGATTTTTTGTATTATTTGTTAAACTATATATAAAGCTGCTTTATTTAGCATTGTGTTTTTATATTTTTTTTGTTTGGCTTTGCTTAGTTTTAGGCAGTTTGACTCTGCAACATATTGTTGCAGATTTTTAGCATAACTGCTGTGTGTGCCTCCAGGCGGGGGGGCCAAGGACACTTGGGCCTAGCACGCAGAGCTGCTGCGAGTGCCTCCAGGCAGGAGTGGGGGGCCAAGGACACAGGGGCCTAGTGCGAGGGGGCTTTATTGACACTTGTGTTTTTTTATTTTTTTGAGTTACCTAGTGGCCATGCTTCAGTGTTTTTAACAACTCCCCCCTTTGAGAACATTTAACAGCCTTGGCTTTGAGTTTTTTTACTTGGGCTACTTATTTTTTTATAATATGACTTTGCATAAGCACTTTGTGATAGCCCTGAAGAGAATGACTTATTAACTTTTGCAAAAGGGCTCTGACATATGATACTGCACAGCATAATACCAGTAATACAAGCAGTATAGGAAAGAGAAATTTTAATAGCAGGCTAAATAAACCATTAAGCCAAGACGACAAACCTTAGCCTGAAAACAAGGTTTACAACCAATTGTTTTCTGGGGCAGTATAGGCAACCTGTGCTTCGGCTCGGGGCATGGGCCTTAGCCTGTACCACCTTTTTATAGAATTTATAACTGCTATTATTTATATATATATAATATTGGGGCCCGATGAGGGCACAAACCCCTCCTTGGGATGCCAAGAGATAGTTTAAAGCCAGCCTGTTTTGGAGGGAAAACGTTTTGAGCTGCTGTATTTTTTTATTTAATGTTTTTATTGCGGACTTTAAATTACTAACTGAGTTTTTTGATTTTAAGGCTACTTTTTTAAGTACTATTTGCAGCCTTACAGTATAGCGGCCTATGCATGCCATGGCTGGCCCAGTAAATAGTGGTGCTATTTTTAGTACAGAGCACCCTACCAGCTTTTTGGTTGTGAGGGGATTTTTTATATTGCTTGCTAATGCTTTAGTTAGTTGCCGCAGGGTTTTTTTTTGTGACTTAACAGAGGTGTTTTGGGCATTTTTAATTTTTTTTTTGGGCAGGGTGGCAGTTATGGCAAGATGAGGAACTTTATGAGCTATATAACAGCTATTTGTTCAGTTGGCTGGCAGCACTTTGTAAGCCTTTTGGCCACATATAAAATAGTGACCCTGTAGGGCCCAGTAAGGACTGTTTTTTAAGGGGATTTCTGGGATATTTAAGGCTGCTTTTTTAAACAGTTTATATGCCCCTAGGGGGGCATTTTATTTTTTTGATTGGGTACAAGTGGGGGCATTTTTAATTGTGCTGTTTAAATTACACTTGCTATAGGGACTATTACAAACCCACCATTGGCTTGCTACATTGGAGATATTAACTGGACGGCAAGTTACATTTTTAAACCCCTTTTTTGTGGTAAGATTATTTGTAAGTGTTTTTTTAAAAGGGGAGGAACCATTACATCCACACCGTTGGCCTCCCCTGTTGGTCTTTATTTAATACCCATTAGCCCACTGTGTAATAACACAGGAGCTTTTTTTTACAGGATGCCCATAGGGATCAGATTGGTTTCGGGTAAAACATAACACTCCCTTAGTGAGTACTGCAACTGAATACTCCTGGTTTTGATAGGTGGCCTGCTGTAAAGAGGTTTTGTTCCAGAACGGTGAGTCCGTTCTTTTTTGCTTTTTGGTGGTGGCTAATTTTGCTAGGGTCAAGGGCAGCATGTCAAGGGGCATTCCCGTTTTGGGGGACAGTGGAGTTGGAGCACACAGCCAGCAATCAGTTTGGTTTGTTAAAGTAGCAACATGGTGCGCAAGCAAAACAAAGGAGTTATGCTCCTGATATGCACAATTTGGAAATACCAATACAAAGAATAACAATGTTACCCAATTAATTATTACCAGAGTTTTTTTAACCCAGGGTCTCCAGTACCTGGGTGGGCCCATTTTAGCATTAAGGTGCCTGCTATTTGTGTTTTTTAAACAGTAGCTTTAGCCCGAGATTGTCACTAGATGAGGAGTTAGCAGGTTGGACGGTCCACTGTTCTGCTGACGAGGGGGCAGGTACTGCCTTCAGACGAGAGTGATGGATCCAGTTCTTGTGTCCCTTGATTTTTGCCGCTGTATGGGAGATCAGCAGGACGGTATAGGGTTCTTTTTACTTTTTTTGGAGAGGCTCGTCTTTCCAGGTGCGAACAAGCACAGAGTCACCGGGCTGTAAGGAGTGAACGGGAGAGTCCAAGGGGAGAGGCTGGGAATTCTTGGTATACCTGTGAAGAGACAAAGAGAACAGCAGACAGGGAACACATATACTGTGACAAAAAAACATTACCTAATTTTTATTCCCCTGACAGAACCGGGGTGCCATTCATGGGCCATGCCCTTTTAAACATAATTTTAAAGGGACTACGCCCTAATCTACCCTTTGGGAGAACGCGGATACGGAGTAGGACGAGGGGCAAAGCATCAGGCCATTGCAGTGAGGCTTCTTGGCATACTTTTGAGAGATGCTGTTTAAGGGTCTGATTGGTACGCTCCACTACACCACTGGCTTGCGGTCTCCAGGGCGTATGGAGTTTCCAGGGGATCTGTAAGGCATGTGAGATGCTTTGAATGATTTTTGACGTGAAGTGTGTCCCATTGTTAGATTCCATTCACAGGGGGAGTCCAAAGCGAGGAATGATTTTTTTAACAAACTTGAGGGCCACTGTCCTGGCAGTGCAGTTACGGCATGGGAAGGCTTCTGGCCATCCGCTGAACCGATTTACTATAACAAGGAGATATTTGAACCCTTGAGTCCGGGGAAATTCAGTAAAGTTTATTTGCCACATTTGTTCGGGGCCCGGAGTGGGTTCTAGGGCAGCTGGTGGCACAGGATGTCCCGGTCGGGGGTTATTCTTTTGGCAGATTAAGTAGTTCGCTTGTACCTGGGCAGCCAGGGGTCGGAGTCCGGAAGTGATAAAGTATTTTTTTATTAGCTGGATAAGTGTTTCCCTGCCAGCATGAGTGGTTTGATGTAGTTTTTGCAGCACTGGCTGGATTAGGCCCTTTGGTAAGAGGACCTTCCCTTCTGGGGAATGGAGCCATCCCTCCTTTTTCCGGAGACTGAGTTTGTCAGTTAGCTGTTTTTTTTTTTTTTTTTTTTAGAGTACTGAGGGGTTGGAAGCTCCCCTACTGATGGGATAAGGGCATGCATATGGGCGTTTTTAGTCTGAGGGGATGGCAGGGTGGCAGCATGCTTAGCCTCTCTATCTGCCCGGGCGTTACCTTTGGCCACATTTTGATTTTTTTTTTGATGGGCTTTACAGTGTACCACCGCCACTTCCGAGGGGAGTTGTACGGCTTCTAGGAGCCGGAGGATTTGGGGCCCGTACTTGACTGGGGAGCCTTGGGCTGTTAGCATTTTCCTTTGCTTTTATAGGCCAGCATGAGCATGCAGCACACCAAAAGCATACTTTGAATTAGTAAAAATGTTGACCCGCTTTCCTTTTGACAGTTTAAATGCACGGGTTAGGGCTATTAGTTCGGCAAGCTGGGCAGAGGTCCCCGCAGGCAAACCTTCAGCTTTCACAGTGTCATGGAGGGTCATAACAGCATAACCCGCCCTTTTTTGCCCATTTATTACAGTAGTGCTATTATTAGTGTACCATTTATAATTTGCATTTGGGAGAGGTACATTTTTTAAATTTGGACGGCTGGAGTACTGGATATTTATGATTTTTAAACAGTTATGTTTTTGTTTTTTTGTTTTTGGCAAGAGAGTGGCTGGGTTAAGGGAGGGGCAAGGCTGTAGGGTGACTTCAGAGTTCTTTAACAGCTTAGCCTGGTACCGAGCAATCCGAGCCTGGGTGAGCCAAAGCCCTTCCTTTGCATTCAATAAGGCTCGGACCATATGGGGAGTATAGATTTGCATAACTCTTTTTAATGTTAGCTTTTTGGCTTTCTTAAGCAATAGGGCAGTAGCTGCGACCGCCCGTAAACATGCCGGCCAACCCTTTGCAACCTGATTTAATTGCTTAGAAAAATAAGCCACAGGACGCTTTTATGCTTTTAACAGCTGTGTAAGCACTTTTAGCGCCACCCCCCTTTGTTTAGAAGGGGTCATGATTTGCTTCTTTTACACAGTTGTACAGGGGTTTAGCCCATAGTTTAAACTCTGGGATTTATATTTTGCAAAAGCCTGCCATACCCAGAAATGCCCTGAGCCGCTCACAATTATTTGGAGAGGAACTTGACAGATATTTTTTTTTTTTTTTTTTTTTGCTTGAATGCTGACGCTTCCCTTGCCTTAGCTGTAACTTGATTTCTTTCCACCTCAGACAACAGGGTTCTTAGGAGGATATTACAGTTGTTTTAATTGGCTTGTGACTACTGAGGCACCCCTTAAAGACTGAAATAAACCTGCTTGCGTTCATTGAGAATTTCCCAGCCTGTGTTTTAAAAGCTGCTAAGTCTATTGGATTGAATGGCACATGGGTGTAAACTTGCATAGTGGTAGCCTGACGTCTGTTTGCCCCTGGGCAAGCCACAACAGTTTTGGTAAGCAAAGGATAGAGTACCACCGAGGGGGCAATCTCTGTAACCCGAGGCATTCTACCCTTATACGGTGGGAGTGTGGGGGCCGAAGGGGACACCGGCTCTGCCATTACAGTGGGGGTGGGGGTCTGGGGACTAACATTAGCTGCTACCAAACCAGTTGGAGTCAGATTACAGCGCTGTAAAATATTTGGTCGAGTACATAAAGTTAGAAACAAATGCGCATATATATGTTTATTTTATTTACCTATTTATTGACAAAACAAAACGTAATTGGAGGATTGTGTTGTAATTAATTGACCTTTTTGGTGGCCACCATTTTTGGTTTTTTAGTTGATATTGAGGCCAGTCAACTGTACAGAATTGTTTTAATTGGCTTTTAGTTATTGGATTTGCACCAAATACCTTTTAGTTTGCTAGAATGCACTTTAGGGGCGTACACTGTGCCCTAACCTCTGAGCTTTATTCCTGTTTTATACCTACAGGGTAACTTTGGGCGTTTCCAGGTTTTAACAGAGCATATAATTTGGATTTTAAAAGGATTTTACCTGATTTAAGGGACCGGTTCTTTACCGTGGCCCTGCAGCTGCTTTTTTTTCACGTTTAAGGGACCGGTTTTTTACCGTGGTCCATAACTGCTTTTTTACTATATGAGTGCGTTGCACCGTTGTGCCCTCTGGGGTTGATTAAATCGCGTCTTCTCCGAGGCCCCCGATGAACTCACCGGTGCGCGCTGGGCGTCGGTTTTCGCCGCAATCCTCGACCTCCAGGAGGGGTCCGGGCAAGGCTAAATTGCAGCCTTGTCGCCCCACGCTGGGCGCCAAAAGCTGTTGCCGGCACCCAGTGCCGAGAGGCTGAACAACAGCTTGAGTGGTTCGTTACCTGGTGTGCTACACCCAATAATTACAACGGGGTGGAGAAGCAGAAAAGTTTATTTGCAGCTGCAAAAAGGTACAGGGAGAATAAAATCTCAAATCCTGCACAACAGAGCAGGAAGTTACACAGGCTTTTATACATTCTTTTTTTTAGCATACTTATTTAATAGCAAGCTGCCCCAAGTATCCATATAGCCAGCCAATCCAGTTCCCAGCTAGTTCCCTGATTCTCTGTATTATTTGTTAAACTATACATAAAGCTGCTTTATTTAGCATTGTTTTTTTATATTTTTTTTGTTTGGCTTTGCTTAGTTTCAAGCAGTTTGACTCTGCAACATACTGTTGCAGATTTTTAGCATAACTGCTGTGTGTGCCTCCAGGCGGGGGGGCCAAGGACACTTGGGCCTAGCACGCAGAGCTGCTGCGAGTGCCTCCAGGCAGGAGGGGGGGGCCAAGGACACAGGGGCCTAGTGCGAGGGGGCTTCATTGACACTTGTGGTCTTCCATCCCCTCGAGTTACCTAGTGGCCATGCCCCAGTGTTCCCAACAATTACATACATAGCACATGTGCTTTCGTTACAAGGTCGCATTTTGCCTCCCCCCACCGCGTGGCTACCCCTTCAAAACTCCCCCCTCCCTGTGGCTAACAGCGGGGAACATTTCTGTTTAGCCACAGGCAAACAGCCCAGCAGGAATGGGCTCCTCTGAGTGTCCCCTGAAGAAAAGCACTCTATTTCTACCAGGTGACCATGAATTATATCTCACTCTCCTGAGGATAACACAGAGAGATAAAGAACGAATGTTGTTTGAATGCCAGCAAACATACACTGCAATGCTTTGTTGTACAATGATTCCCGAGTACGTGTTACTGGCCTGGAGTGGTAAAGTGTCCTACCATGAAGGACGCAATAAGGCTGCCCTCCCCAGAAACCTTTTGCAAAGGCTTTGGAAGTACGTCCAGGAGAGCCGTGAATGCCAGGGCAAAGTAATCCTTTCACATGCTTGCTTTTAAACCATGTATAGTATTTTAAAAGGTACACTCACCGGAGGTCCCTTCTCTGCCTGCTGGGTCCAGGAGGCAGCCTAGGGTGGGTTCGGGGGGTACTGGCTCCAGGTCCAGGGTGAAAAACAGTTCCTGGCTGTCGGGAAATCCGGTTTCTCCGCTTGCTTGCTGTGAGCTATCTACAACCTCATCATCATCATCATCATCTTCTTCGTCCCCAAAACCTGCTTCCGTATTGCCTCCATCTCCATTGAAGGAGTCAAACAACACGGCTGGGGTAGTGGTGGCTGAACCCCCTAAAATGGCATGCAGCTCATCATAGAAGTGGCATGTTTGGGGCTCTGACCCGCAGCGGCCGTTCGCCTCTCTGGTTTTCTGGTAGGCTTGCCTCAGCTCCTTCAGTTTCACGCAGCACGGCTTTGGGTCCCTGTTATGGCCTCTGTCCTTCATGCCCTGGGAAATTTTGACAAAGGTTTTGGCATTTCGAAAACTGGAACGGAGTTCTGATAGCACGGATTCCTCTCCCCATACAGCGATCAGATCCCGTACCTCCCGTTCGGTCCATGCTGGAGCTCTTTTGCGATTCTGGGACTCCATCATGGTCACCTCTGCTGATGAGCTCTGCATGGTCACCTGCAGCTTGCCACGCTGGCCAAATAGGAAATGAGATTCAAAAGTTCGCAGTTCTTTTCCTGTCTACCTGGCCAGTGCACCTGAGTTGAGAGCGCTGTCCAGAGCGGTCAGAATGGAGCACTCTGGGATAGCTCCCAGTGGCCAATACCGTCGAATTGTGTCCACAGTACCCCAAATTCGAGCCGGCAAGGCCGATTTAAGCGCTAATCCACTTGTCAGGGGTGGAGTAAGGAAATCGATTTTAAGAGCCCTTTAAGTTGAAATAAAGGGCTTCATTGTGTGGACGGGTGCAGGTTTACATCGATTTAATGCTGCTAAATTCGACCTAAAGTCCTAGTGTAGACCAGGGCTATGATGCCACAAGTACTCCCATATCCACAGAGCCAGTTATCTCATCATAGAAGGCAGTCGGGTTGGTAAGGCATGACTTACCCTTGGTGAATCCATGTTGACTGTTCCTGATCAACTTCCTTTCCTCCAAGTGCTTCAGAATGGATTGCTTGAGGGCCTGCTCCATGATTTTGCAAGGGACTGAAGTGAGGCTGTAGTTTCCTGGGTTCTCCTCCTTCCCTTTTAAAAATTTGGGCACTATATTTACCATTTTCCAATCATCCGGGACCTCCCCTGATCACCACAAGTTTTCAAAGATAATGGCAAATGACTCTGCAATCACATCAGCCAATTCCCTCAGAACCCTTGGATGCATTAGATCTGGACCCATGGATTTGTGCATGTCTAGGTTTTCTAAATAGTCCTGACCTGTTCTTTCACCACTGAGGGCTGCTCACCTCCTCCCCATACTGTGTTGCCCAGGTTAGCAGTCTGGGAGCTGACCTTGTCTGTGAAGACCGAGACAAAAAAAGCATTGAGTACTTCAACTTTTCCACATCATCTGTCACTAGGTTGCCTCCCCCATTCAGTAAGGGTCCCACACTTTCCCTGACCACCTCCTTGTTGCTAACATACCTGTAAAAACCCATCTTGTTACCCTTCACATCCCTTGTTAGCTGCAACTCCACTTGTGTTTTGGCCTTCCTGATTACACCCCTGCATGCCCGAGCAATATTTTTAAACTCCTCCCTAGTCATCTGTCCAAGTATCCACTTCTTGTAAAGTTCCTTTTTGTGTTTAAACTCACCAAAGATTTCACTGTTAAGCCAAGCTGCTCGCCTGCCATATTTGCTATTGTTTTTGTACATTAGGATGGTTTGTTCCTGCACCCTCAATGAGGCTTCTTTAAAATTCAGCCAGCTCTCCTGGAATCCTTTCCCCCTCATATTAGCCTCCCAGGGGATCCTGCCCATCAGTTCCCTGAGGGAGTCAAAGTCTGCTTTTCTCAACTCCAGGGTACATAATTTGCTATTCTCCTTTCTTCCTTTTGTGAGGATCCTGAACTCAACCATCTTGTGGTCACTGCTGCCTAGGTTGCCACCTACTTCTACTTCCCCTGCCAATTCTTCCCTGTTTGTGAGCAGCAGGTCAAGAGGAGCACAGCCCCTGGTCGGTTCCTCCAGGACTTGTTCCAGGAAGTTGTCCCCAGCACTCTCCAAAAACTTCCTGGATTGTCTGTGCACTGCTGTATTGCTCTCCCAGCAGATGTCAGGGTGCTTGAAGTCCCCTATTAGAACCAGGGCCTGTGATCTGGAAACTTGTCAGTTGTCCAAAGAAAGTCTTGTCTACCTTATCCTTCTGATCTGGTGGTCTATAGCACATGGCCTCCATTACATCACCCTTGTTGCTGTCGCCTATAAATTTAACCCAAAGACTTTCAATAGGCTTTTCTCCAGTTTCAGACTGGAGCTCTGAGCAATCATACCGCTCTCTTACATACAATGCAGCTCCTCCACCTTTCCTCCCATGCCTGTTCTTCCTGAACAGTTTATACCCATCCGTGACAGTGCTCCAGTCATGTGAACTTCCCCACCAAGTTTCTGTTGTTCCAATCACGTCATAGTTCCTTGACTGTCCCAGGACTTCCAATTCTTTCTGCTTGTTTCCCAGGCTTCTTGCTAGTAAGATAACTAGCCGATTGCCCCACTTTCTCAGTATGTATCTGGAGGCTTCCCCTTTTGCACCCTCCTCCTTGTGTTTCCTCCCAGTATCCCACTTCCCTCTGGGCTTAGGTCACCATCCCCCGGCGAACCTAGTTTAAAGCCCTCCTCACTAGGTTAGCAAGCCTTCCTGTGAAGATGCTCTTCCATGTCTTCGTTATGTGGATCCCATCTCTTCCTAGCAATCATTCTTCCTGGCACAACATCCCATGGTCGAAGAATCCAAAGCCCTCTCTCCAACACCATCTGCGTAACCACGCATTCACCTCCATAATTTGACGATCCCTACCTGGGCCTTTTCCTTCAACAAGGAGGATGGACGAGAACCTGATTTGCACCTCAAACACATTTATTCTTCTTCCTAGAGCCATGTACTCTGCAGTAACCTGCTCAAGGTCATTCTTGGCAGTATCATTGGTGCCCGCATGGAGAAGTAGGAAGGGGTAGCAGTCCGAGGTCTTGATCAGTCTCAGCAGACACTCCATCACATCCTGAATTCTAGCTCCAGGCAAGCAGCACACTTCTCGAGTCTCCCGGTCTGGTCGGCAGATGGATGACTCCGTCCCCCTGAGGAGGGAGTCCCTGACCTCCACCTCCCATCTCCACCTCTTGGGAGTGGTGGTCATGGAACCCCCATCCCTAGGACAATGCATTTCATGCCTTCCGGTCGATGGGGTCTTCTTCCTATCCCTTCCCTCAGAGGGCTCTTCCAAATCCCTCTCTGCAGTAGTACCTGTGGAGAGAGACTGAAATCGGTTTCAGAGTAACAGCCGTGTTAGTCTGTATTCGCAAAAAGAGAAGGAGTACTTGTGGCACCTTAGAGACTAACCAATTTATTTGAGCATAAGCTTTCGTGAGCTACAGCTGACTTCATCGGATGCATCCGATGAAGTCAGCTGTAGCTCACGAAAGCTTATGCTCAAATAAATTGGTTAGTCTCTAAGGTGCCACAAGTACTCCTTTTCTTTTTGAAATCGGTTTCTTACCTCTATTTGCATTGGGGGTACATAAGTTCTCCTCTTTCTTCTTCTGGAGGTCACATGCTGCCAATATTCTTCCCCGTTCTGTGCTGCCCTCTCTGATTCTTCAGCATGCTGTGCCTCCAAAACCAAACTCTGACAGCTATACAGAAATTCTTCATTTTCTCTGATGCAACACAGCGTTGATACGTGGTTCTCTAGTCCTTTAACCTTTTCTTCCAATATGGAGACCAGCTTGCACTTTGTACAGACGAAGTCGCTTCTGTCCTCTGGGAGAAGACAAACGTGGCACATCCTGTGCAGGTCACAACAGCTGATTGCTTGCTATCCATGTCTTCCTTCTAAGAGCCTCCTCAGATGTTGTATGTACTGCTTACAGGAGCCTGAAAGGCAAAAACACCCTGTGCAGCACGCCTCCCCCCACCCCCACAATATTGTCTCTGAGGATCCCAAACCGAACCGCGTATTTCTCTCAGCGTGGCCTTGATAGACATGGTCTGGGAAGAACGGGCAGCCCCAGGAGACACTGAGAGACGGAGCAAGGTGGCTAAGAGATGGTACAGCATGCACCAGTCCCGAATCAGAGTTTATTTCCCTTCCTAAGGTCGATGCAGCAGGGACGTGCCTAGCTAAGGACACAGCAATGCCTTCAGAGGCAGATTTCAATCTAAGATCCCCTCCCAGACAGGAGGATGGGCACAACACTGTGAGGCAGCCTCTGAAACCCTGAGAGCTCCCGCTACATCCCTTGCTCTGCCCAGCAGGACTGACCGGCCTGTATGAATCTGTCCCTCTCAAATATAGGAAAAATTTTGATCTGGGGGCCTCTCAGAACGATTTCCCTGGTAGCATCCGTCACTTCTGACTCCCATCTGGAAGCCTTTTGGTCCTCAGCCAGAGCCAGGAGCTGCAATGCCGTTGCCTGTCAGAATATGCAGCTGTATGCCTGGAAGGCAGCTGGCCAGGCAGCAGTGACCTTAGCATCATCCATGTGTTCAGGAGGGGAAATTATCTGGGGCATCAGTGTGTAAGGTGGCGGCCAACTCCTCAGGCAAATCAAAGATGTCCATTGCTCCTGCCAAAGCACGCAGGGGGGGATATAGATCCTGTTCCAAACCCCAGTCATCTTTCCCAGGCTTCCAGGATGTAAATAGTTAGTTGGACTCTCATAGCTCCTGGAACTGGGCATGCCTCAGTCTCCGGGCTTCAGACCCAGGGCCTCCTGCGGCAAGTCCATGCCTTTGAGCAACCTACACTCTAGCTGTCTAAAGTGCATGGATGAGACTCCTCTTGCGGATCGCTGTGAGCTCTACCACCAGTTCAGTCCACATGTGAAACAGGACAGGGAGGCCAGGCTGAAGTCCCTCCTGATGAAAGCGGCACTCAAACCTTCTTCGGAGCCGAGCCAGTCAAACTTGGCACCGTGTACCTCAGTGTTGGTACAAAGAGCTGCTGCAGAGAGAGTCCATATGGGACTCTCGGCACCGTTCCCCAAGCCCAGGGCCGAAGAAGCAGCTGTCTGAGAGGTTCCTCATCTCTAAGAATGGACAAGCATGGGGAGTGCAGCCTGCATCTAGCCACTCCTCTGCCCCTCCTCCGCAGATGATAACGTCGACTCCGCCCTGTTCACAGGCTCTGTGAATCCAACCAGCTGCTGGCACCAGAGGGACCGCGAGGCACCAGCAGGGTCACAGTACCATCCATCCCAGAGGCGTTTGTTGTGGCCAGGGACTTGCTGGCACTTCCAGTACAGCAGTTGGTGCCAGCAGTGGGGCAAGCAGAAGGGAGCATGTTGCCCTGAGCTCCTGTTTGGTACCAGGCCCTTGCTCTCTGCTTATGTCAAAGCAGGCTTCCCCATCTTGGCGCCGATCCCTGGATCCTCAGCACCATCCCAGGGAGCCGACGGGTACCACACCCCCCTCGTCCCCACAAGATGACTCATCATCCAAGTTGGAGTTTGAATCTTGCATCCAGCCAAGGGACTGGTACCCGCATCTCACCAATCAGCCCTATGCAATGGTGGATCCCGGTGCAGGGGTTCCTCTGAGCTCCTGGCCCAGTGAGCAATGGTCCATGCAGCTACAATGGCCTTTTTGGAACCGGTGGGGTTTTCCTCTGCTGCCCAGAGGCTCCTACTCAGTGGTGTCTGAGAGAAGGATTCCTCTGTCACACCGAACAGCAGCTGATCCGGACTACGATATTGAGCTAGGTATTGACTCTCAGGACTTGGAGCTACAGGATCTGGTTGCTGGAGAAGGAAGGTCCCATGTTGGTGCAGGCTGCCTCCTCCTCCTGCCCCCCCCCCCCCAAAGAATCATAGAATATAAGGGTTGGAAGGGACCTCAGGAGGTCATCTAGTCCAACCCCATGCTCAAAGCAGGACCAATCCCAACTAAATCATCCCAGCCAGGGCTTTGTCAAGCCTGACCTTAAAAACTTCTAGAGGCAGGGATAGGTGTTTTGCCTCCCCATGACGACTTCAAGGCTCACCAGGAGTTACTGAAGAAGGTGACCTCGAACTTAGGGCTGGAAGTGGGGGTAGTTAAAAAGTCCTCCAATAGCCTGGTCAACATCTGGGCTGCAGTGACCCTTTTGAAGGTAGCTCTGCCTCTCAATGAGACCATCATGGGTCCAGTTAAAACCCTGTGGCAGACCCCTTCCTCACTGTCCCCCAAGTCAAAGAAGGCAGATAGGAAGTACTATGTCTCCGCCAAAGGGTAGGAGTACGTATGTTCCCATCCCCCTCCCGGATCCTTGGTGGCCTCGGCAGCCAATGAGAGGGAAAGGCCAGGACTGTAAGGGGCAACGCTCAAGTCAAAAGACTCAAAAAAGCAAGACCTTTTTGGTAGGAAAATCTATTTTACCAGTGGTTACAGCTCCACAGTTCCAGCCAACAGGCACTGCTTTGCAGATATGACTTTCACTCCATGTTGAAATGTAAAGACTCGCTTCCCCAAGAGTCCAGGCAGGAGATTGTTGCTCTGCTGGAAGGGAAGACCTGTGGCCAGGGCCACACCCTTGACGCAGCGAATGCGACAGCTGGGGTTATGGATCAGCAGTGCCCATGCAAAGGGGCCCCTGGCTTCAGTCCTCTGGCCTACAGGCAAAGGTCCAGCAGTCTCTTCAAGACCTTCCATTTGAAAGGACTTCGCTCTTCTCAGAGCAAACAGCAAACTGCACAGCCCGAAAGGTGCCAGAACCTCCCTCAAGTCCTTGAATCTCCATGCCCCGGTGCCTTCGAGGAAATATTTCAAGCCCCAACAGCCTGCCCTCTTCCCAGGCCCACTGCCTTGTCAGGACCTGTTCAAAAAAGTTACAGGTGCAGACAGCCGCCCCCATCTGCCTCAGCCTTGCTGCCTGGGCCTTAAGGACACTCAGGGGGCTCCAAGCAGAACTTTTGCCGGGGCGCCCGAGGGCATTACACCGGTCCCCATACCAGATCCTGCCCCCCTTTTGTTTTTGGACCATCTCTCCTGCTTCCATAATAATGGCAGCCTTCCTGAGATCTCAATGACTGGCTGGTCAATGGCCAGTCCAAGTCCCAGGTGAAAACCAGCATCCACCTCGTCCAAGTAAGCTTTCGAGCACTTGGCCTGCTGATAAACGAGCAGAAGCCAACACACATCCCAGTTCAGAGGATAGAGTTTATCGGAGCAGTGCTCGATTCTACCCAGGCCAGGGCCTTCATCCCAGAAGCCCATTTCCAGTCAGTGTCGTCACAGGTCAAGGCCCGCTCAGGCTGTTGGGTCACAAGGCCTTGTACGTATACGTGGTGCAGTATGCGAGGTTGCATCTCAGACCCCTTCAGGCTTGGCTGGCCTCAGTGTACCAGCCAGATGGCCATCATTTGGACTCGGTGCTCACGGTGCCTACCCATCTCGGGCACTTCAGGACACAAGGTCAGTGTCCCAGCAGGAACTCTTGCTATGGATAAACATCAGAGAGCTCAGAACAGGAAATGTCAGCAGTTCTGCTGTCTGTGTGACTGCAACCTAGGCTCACTCCCGGATGCCTTCTAAGGGTATGTCTACACTACGAAATTAGGTCAAATTCATAGAAGTCGGTTTTTTAGAAATCGTTTTTATATAGTCGATTGAGTGTGTCCCCACACAAAATGCTCTAAGTGCATTAACTTGGCAGAGTGCTTCCACAGTACCGAGGCTAGCGTCGACTTCCGGAGTGTTGCACTGTGGGTAGCTATCCCACAGTTCCCGTAGTCTCCACTGCCCATTGGAATTCTGGGTTGAGATCCCAATGCCTGATGGGGCAAAAAACATTGTCGCGGGTGGTTCTGGGTACATGTCGTCAGGCCCTCCCTCCCTCTGTGAAATCAATGGCAGACAATCGTTTCGCACCTTTTATCTTGAGTTACCTGTGCAGATGCCATGCCACGGCAAGCATGGAGCCCGCTCAGCTCACTGTCAACCGTATGTCTCCTGGGTGCTAGCAGATGCAATGCAGTACTGCTACACAGCAGCAGCAACCCATTGTCTTGTGGCAGGAGATGGTGCAAAAGGCCTGAAAACCATCCTCATCATGTCCGAGGTGCTCCTGGCCGCCTCGGTAAGGTTGGTCAGGAGCGCCTGGGCACACATGAGTGCAGGGACTAAATTAGGAGTGACTCGACCAGGTCATTCTCTTTAGTACTGCAGGCAGTCCTATTGTACCATCTTATGGTGAGCAGGCAGGAGATGAGGATGGCTTGCAGTCCTACTGCACCGTCTGCTGCCAGCCAAAGATGTAAAAGATAGATGGAGTGGATCAAAACAAGAAATAGACCAGATTTGTTTTGTATTCATTTGCTCCCCCATCCCTCTGTGAAATCAACGGCTGACAATCGTTTTGGTGAAGTCTGTCAGGGGCACCTTGAAAACTTTAATGGAGATTGTCCTGCCTGAAATACCAGAGGGAGGGATAGCTTAGTGGGTTGAGCATTGGCCTGCTAAACCTAGGGTTTTGAGTTCAATCCTTGAGGGGGCCATTCTGTGTGACAGTTCTTTTGTTTCTCCTTGATGTAAAGCCAGCCCCTTTGTTGATTTTAATTCCGTGTAAGACAACCCTGTAAGCCCTGTCGTCAGTCGCCCCTCCCTCCGTCAGAGCAATGGCAGACAATTGTTCCGCGCCTTTTTTCTGTGCAGACGCCATACCATGGCAAGCGTGGAGCCCGCTCAGATCACTTTGGCAATTAGGAGCACATTAAACACCACGCGCATTATCCAGCAGTATATGGAGCACCAGAACCTGGCAAAGCGAAACCGGGCGAGTAGGCAATGTCACCACGGTGACGAGAGTGATGAGGACATGGACACAGACTTCTCTCAAAGCACGGGCCCTGGCAATGCGGGCATTATGGTGCTAATGGGGCAGGTTCATGCAGTGGAATGCCAGTTCTGGGCCCAGGAAACAAGCACAGACTGGTGGGACCGCACAGTGTTGCAGGTCTGGGACAATTCCCAGTGGTTGCGAAACTTTCGCATGAGTAAGGGCACTTTCATGGAACTTTGGGACTTGCTTTCCCCTGCCCTGAAGCGCATGAATGCCAAGATGAGAGCAGCCCTCACAGTTGAGAAGCGAGTGGCAATAGCCCTGTGGAAGCTTGCAACGCCAGACAGCTACCGGTCAGTTGGGAATCAATTTGGAGTGGGCAAATCTACTATGGGGGCTGCTGTGATGCAAGTAGCCCACGCAATCAAAGATCTGCTGATATCAAGGGTAGTGACCCTGGGAAATGTGCAGGTCATAGTGGATGGCTTTGCTTGCAATGGGATTCCCTAACTGTGGTGGGGCCATAGACGGAACCCATATCCCTATCTTGGCACCGGAGCACCAAGCCAGCAGGTACGTAAACCGCAAGGTGTACTTTTCAATAGTGCTGCAAGCACTGGTGGATCACAAGGGACATTTCACCAACATCAATGTGGGATGGCCGGGAAAGGTACATGACGCTCGCATCTTCAGGAACTCTGGTCTGTTTCAAAAGCTGCAGGAAGGGATTTTATTCCCAGACCAGAAAATACCATTGGGGATGTTGAAATGCCTTTAGTTATCCTTTGGGGACCCAGCCTATCCCTTAATGCCGTGGCTCATAAAGCCATACAGAGGCAGCCTGGACAGTAGTCAGGAGCTGTTCAACTATAGGCTGAGCAAGTGCAGAATGGTGGTAGAATGTGCATTTGGACATTTAAAAGCGTGCTGGCGCAGTTTACTGATTCGTTTAGACCTCAGCGAAACCAATATTTCCCCTGTTATTACTGCTTGCTGTGCACTCCACGATATCTGTGAGAGTAAGGGTGAGACTTTGTGGCGGGGGAGAGGTTGAGGCAAATCACCTGGCCGCTGGTTATGTGGAGCCAGACACCAGGGTGGTTAGAAGAGCACAGGAGGGCACGGTGCGCATCAGAGAAGCTTTGAAAACCAGTTTCATGAGTGGCCAGGCTACGGTGTGAAAGTTCTGTTTGTTTCTCCTTGATGAAACCCCCCGCCCCTTGGTTCACTCTACTTTCCTGTAAGCTAACCACCCTCCCCTCCTCCCTTCGATCACCACTTGCAGAGGCAATAAAGTCATTGTTGCTTCACATTCATGCATTCTTTATTAATTCATCACACAAATAGGGGGATAACTGCCAAGGTAGTCCGGGAGGGGTGGTGGAGGAGGGAAGGACAAGGCCACACAGCACTTTAAAAGCTTAAAACTAAAGGAATTGGCGGATGTGATTGCAGAGCCATTGGCCATTATCTTTGAAAACTCATGGCGATCGGGGGAAGTCCCGGAAGATTGGAAAAAGGCTAATGTAGTGCCCATCTTTAAAAAAGGGAAGAAGGATGATCCTGGGAACTTCAGGCCAGTCAGCCTCACGTCAGTCCCCGGAAAAATCATGGAGCATGTCCTCAAGGAATCAATTCTGAAGCACTTAGACGAGAGGAAAGTGATCAGGAACAGTCAGCATGGATTCACCAAGGGAAAGTCATGCCTGACTAATCTAATTGCCTTCTATGATGAGATAACTGGTTCTGTGGATGAAGGGAAAGCAGTGGACGTGTTATTCCTCAACTTTAGCAAAGCTTTTGACACGGTCTCCCACAGTATTCTTGCCAGCAAGTTAACGTAGTATGGGCTGGATGAATGGACTATAAGGTGGATAGAAAGCTGGCTAGATTGTCGGGCTCAACGGGTAGTGATCAATGGCTCCGTGTCTAGTTGACAGCCGGTATCAAGAGGAGTGCCCCAAGGGTCGGTCCTGGGGCCGGTTTTGTTCAATATCTTCATAAATGATCTGGAGGATGGTGTGGATTGCACCCTCAGCAAGTTTGCAGATGACACAGGCTTGATCCAGGACATTTGCAGAGCAGCGACCTGGGCATCAGTACATACTTTTTCTTCCAACTATGCCATCACCCAGCAAGTTAGAGATGACACTGGGGTTGGTTGGGCAGTGTTGTAATCCACGTGTCCATGAACCTCTTACGGTACTGCTTGGGAGTCTCTGAACGTGGAATGGACGTGTGCAAGCATTTGAAGAAGAAAAATGGTTACTAACCTTTCTGTAACTGTTGTTCTTTGAGAAGTGTTGCACACATCCATTCCCCGAGCCACCCTCCTACCCCTCTGTTGGAGTTGCTGGCAAGAAGGAACGGAGACGGTGCGGGGTCAACCAGTCTCCTTATACCACAACATGAATACGCCGCACTAGAGGGCTCTAGAGCAAGCCTGAGGGGTATCACCGAGGGAAAAATTTGTGGTGACTGTGTGCAGGGCACACACCTAGCGTGGAATGGACATGTGCAACACATCTCCAAGAACAACCGTTGCAGGTGTTTGTCCAGCTCTGGGGCATAGTTCAGGGACACAGCTTAGTCGGCTTGGCTCTCACCTACGGCTGTGACACCAAATTGTATTTTAATCCCCTGACCTACATTTTTCCAGAAGAGATTAGTGATTTTTGGGTGTCTGAGATTGAGGCCGGGTGCTCCCACTTTCTGATCAGGCCCCTTTAAAAGGGCTCAGGTGGGCACCCAAAATCACTAGTCATTGCTGAAAATCTAGGCATTTATCTCGATGTATCTAATGCAGGGTGGGGGAGAGGTGAAAATATTTGGGACCCTGTGTCAGGGTTCCCTCCTTACTCTGAACTCTAGGGTACAGATGTGTGGACCCGCATGAAAGACCCCCTAAGCTTATTTTTACCAGTTTAGGTTAAAAATTTTCCCAAGGCACAAATTCTGCCTTGTTCTTGAACAGTATGCTGCCACCACCAAGTGATTTAGACAAGAACAGGGAAAGGACCACTTGGAGTCCTATTCCCCCAAGCCCTACTCTGCCTTTCCTGGGGAAGGCTTGATAATAATATCCTCACCAATTGTTACAGGTGAACACAGACGCAAACCCTTGGATCTTAAGAACAATGAAAAATCAATCAGGTTCTTAAAGAAGAATTTTATTTAAAGAAAAGGTAAAAGAGTCCCCTCTGTAAAACCAGGATGGTAAATACCTTACAGGGTAATCAGATTCAAAACATAGAGAATTGCTCTTGGCAAAACCTTAAATTCCAAAAAGACACAAAAATAGGACTACACATTCCCTCCAGCACAGTGAATTTCACAAACCAAAAAAAAAAGAAAATCTAACGCATTTTCTAGCTAGATTACTTACTAACGCTATAGGAGTTGAATTGCTTGTTTCCTTGATCGGTCCCCGGGCAGAGGCATCACACAGACAGACAAACCCCCTCCCCCCCCCATGGTAATTTCTTGGTCAGGTGCCAGACAGGTTACCCGAGCTTCTTAACCCTTTACAGATAAGAGGATTTTATAGTACTGTATCAGAGCGTCTTAACCCCTTCCCTTTATGACACCCTGTGTGGGTTATTTTTGTGCCCCCACATTCTGCCCTGTTTGCCAAGCGAGGGGTCTGATCCGTTCCCCACACATTTCAGTCTTCCTCGTGATCCCCACAGTGATCTCTATTCACCATAGCCTCCCTCCCTCTCCCCTAAATTCTTCTGCCTGTTCCCATCCCCCCCTCACCCCCCAGTCTCCCTCCCTGCCTCCTATCAGCCTAGGGGTGGCTGTATTAACTGAGTCTGATCTTGGCTGTGTGTGAGATGGGGGCCGTTGTGAAGATTAGTCTGGCTGTAGGAAAATGTTGGCCAGCTGAACTAAAGGCCGTCAGTGGCCTGATCCTTACAGAGAATCACCTGGGGACAGTGGCCGTGTGAAAAAGAGGCCAAGCATCCGAAGTTGGTGCTTTGCCATTCCTAGATTGAGCTGGGGGCACGGGGAAGAGGGGGCCGGGAAACAGAGGAATCCTGGGGATTCTGTGAGGTCCTTAAACCAGAGCAGAGGTTAGTGTCGGGGACAGACCTCCTGTACCCTCTCCCCACAGGGACATGGGGGTACTGTGAATGGAGGAGGTGCGGGACCAAGTGACCCTGAGGACCCTGCAAAATGAATAAAACCAGAGCAGAAGAGAGTGGGGTATAGACCCTCTGCACTCTCTCTCTTCTGCTCTCTGAGCATCCCCCCAGTTCTGGTAGGGAGGGTCATTTTAGGAAAGAGAGAGAGTGCAGAGGGATAGACCCCTGCAAAATCCGGAGTACTCCCTTTGGGGTTGTGCCACACTGCACCCCCTGCAGGGAACATACAAGAACAAGCAGCAATGAGGTACTCCTTGAAGGTTGTGAGCTCTCTGCAGTGTGTGGCGGGGGGGAGCGCCCCCTGCGGGTTTGGGTTCCCTCCTGAAAGGAACTGGGAGGGTGTAGGACCCAACAGCATAAGTGGGAACCCCATTTCTCAGGAGACGGAAGGCCCAATAGCAAGGGGAGGACCCACTGGGCTACCTACAGTTGGGTCTTGGTGAGATTTTCAGAGAGAGGCTGCTGCTGACCCTCAGCTGTGTTTCAGGGTTTCACATTATCCAGACGATATACGGCTGTGATCTCCGGGAAGACAACGTCATTCAGGGGTTTTACCAGGATTCATATGACGGACGAGACTTTCTTACCTTCGATAAGGAGACCATGACTTGGGTAGCAGCAGATATTGGGGCTCAGATCACCAAGAAGAGATGGGATGTTGAAATAGGTGACAACCAGCGGTGGAAACGGTACCTGGAGGAGGAATGTATTCCCTGGCTAAGGAGTTCTCTAGAGTATGGGAAGGAGACTCTGCAGAGGAAAGGTAAGATGGGGGACAAGTCCCACCCAGGAGGTCACTACAAGTTACATCTCCATTCCCCAGCTCCAGTTCCAAAATGGAGCAAGGGGTGGGGGGCAGTTGAGCTAACCTGGCCCCAGGGATGGGTGGGGAAACAACCCCTTCCCCCGCTCCCAGCTCTGCTGGAAAAAAAGATAAGAAATTGAAAATGTTAAAAGCAGCTCACTGTAGAGAAGCTGACCAAATGAGCCCAAATTTACAGCACAATTTCTACCTCCTCCCCTGGTGTGACACAGTAGTTATCAAGGCAATATGCCTGTGTGTGTGCATTTTAGAGCACTTTGATTAATTATGGAAAAGCCACCACTTCTATGTACACCAGCTTCATTCACCATGCAATTCTTCCTCATTCACTGTCTATACCATCATTGTTACCCCCAGCCCCTGTGTTCCACCAATGACGGTAGCTTTGTTCTTATTGCCTCTTTGTCCAAACTTCTCCCACAGTCATCTATGTGCTTTCTTTTATGCTATCCCCTACATGTGGAATTGCCCTCCCCATACTAATGTGGAAGAAGAGTCCCCTTGTCCTTAAAGTTTTCCCTCTCAAGACCTACCTTTGCTGCAACACTTCCATACTTATTACTTGTTCTTTTATTACTTGTTAATTTTATGCAAATTAGTTAGCATCATTACACACCCTAATCTTTCCCTTCCCAAACAGTTTGCATTTGCTGTTCAAGGTTACTTGAAATTTGTACCCGTTTTTTTTCAACATACTAGTTGCTTATTTCTCTCACAAACCTCAGCAGAACATCATCTTGTCCTTTGCTATCTTTACAAATGCCAAGAAGTAAAAGCCATACACAGCAGTGTAATGTATATTTCAGTGCCAAGGGGCTGGGAAACTGATTGTTCAACATAAGGGTAAATCCTTTTGAAATCCATAATATTGGGGTAAACAGATTTGGTAACAACCTACAAGAAATTAGCCAATTAGCTAGTTTGAGGGCAATTTAGCACTGTCACTTTTGTTTAATGGGCCCTTTCCATCTCTAATTGGTCAGTTTATCCAACCCATTTTTTTGCTTCTTGGCCAGGGCAAGATTCTTCTCTCTTTCAAATCCAGGGACTGAGAGGAGATGGGCACAAACCTAGCACATGATTGACATCTGTAACTAGAGCTTAGTGAAGCCTTTCAAGGTACTTGTGTCACTGTGGTTGGGAGCAGAGGCCAGGTCAGGGACCTGGATTCAGGATTCACTGTTGCTGATGCTGTGAATTCGGCACAGGAATCCACTAACATGGTGATTTCTCTCACATCAGAGGGATTCCATCTCATGGAATCATAGAATCATAGAATATCTGGGTTGGAAGGGAACTCAGGAGGTCATCTAGTCCAACCCCCTGCTCAAAAGCAGGACCCATCCCCAATTAAATCATCCCAGCCAAGGCTTTGTCAATCCTGACCTTAAAAACTTCTAAGGGAGGAGATTCCACCACCTCCCTAGGCAATGCATTCCAGTGTTTCACCACCCTCCTAGTGAAAAAGTTTTTCCTAATAGGGTGGTGAAACACTGGAATGCGTTGCCTAGGGAGGTGGTGGAATCTCCTCCCTTAGAAGTTTTTAAGGTCAGGCTTGACAAAGCCTTGGCTGGGATGATTTAATTGGGGATGGGTCCTGCTTTTGAGCAGGGGGTTGGACTAGATGACCTCCTGAGGTCCCTTCCAACCCTGATATTCTATGATTCTATGGACTCTCATCCTCTCCCACTGTTGGGGTCTCAGAATTTCATGCTGTAAAGCTCCAGCAAAGGCTGCCTGGTTTAGAGCTTGAAAACAACTACAGTAACTTCAATTTTGTCTTTTTCCCAGTGCGCCCAACAGCTAGAGTGAGCGACCGGTCATCTCATGATGGCCTCACCACCCTCTCCTGTACAGTCAGAGGGTTCTACCCCCGGGACATCACCGTGACCTGGCTGAAAAATGGGGAGACCAGACAGCAAGAGACCTACTCTGAAGGCATCCTACCCAGTGGGGACGGGACTTACCAGACCTGGGTGAAAATGGAGATTGATCCCAAGATCAAAGCCCGTTATTCATGTCACGTGGAGCATGAAAGCCTGTTAGAGCCACTCTCTGTCTCCTGGGGTAAGGAGTTTGTGTGTTTGTCTGTTTTCCGAGTGGGAGAGGGGGAATCCATTATTCTCAAACCCAGAAAAATTCTCATTCGAATTTATAGGCTGAAGCTGGAATTTCCTCAGGGTCTGTGAGGCCCTGTCCTCTTTGGCCCTATCCCTCTGCAGTCAAGTTCTTGTGCTAGAGTTGGGACCCACAGTGCCTGGGGCTCATGTCTTGCTCTCCAGTTTGCTGCCTCTGGGTCTATTTGATACATCATGATAAATCATGGAGCAGGTCCTCAAAGAATCAATCCTGAAGCACTTACATGAGAGGAAAGTGATCAGGAACAGTCAGCATGGATTCACCAAGGGAAGGTCATGCCTGACTAATCTAATCGCCTTCTATGATGAGATTACTGGTTCTGTGGATGAAGGGAAAGCAGTGGATGTATTGTTTCTTGACTTTAGCAAAGCTTTTGACATGGTCTCCCACAGTATTCTTGTCAGCAAGTTAAAGAAGTATGGGCTGGATGAATGCACTATAAGGTGGGTAGAAAGTTGGCTAGATTGTCAGGCTCAACGGGTAGTGATCAATGGCTCCATGTCTAGTTGGCAGCCGGTATCAAGTGGAGTGCCCCAGGTGTCGGTCCTGGGGCCGGTTTTGTTCAATATCTTCATAAATGATCTGGAGGATGGTGTGGATTGCACTCTCAGCGAATTTGCGGATGATACTAAACTAGGAGGAGTGGTAGATACGCTGGAGGGCAGGGGTAGGATACAGAGGGACCTAGACAAATTAGAGAATTGGGCCAAAAGAAATCTGATGAGGTTCAACAAGGACAAGTGCAGGGTCCTGCACTTAGGACGGAAGAACCCAATGCACCGCTACAGACTAGGGACCGAATGGCTAGGCAGCAGTTCTGCGGAAAAGGACCTAGGGGTGACAGTGGACGAGAAGCTGGATATGAGTCAGCAGTGTGCCCTTGTTGCCAAGAAGGCCAATGGCATTTTGGGATGTATAAGTAGGGGCATAGCCAGCAGATCGAGGGACGTGATCGTCCCCCTCTATTCGACATTGGTGAGGCCTCATCTGGAGTACTGTGTCCAGTTTTGGGCCCCACACTACAAGAAGGATGTGGATAAATTGGAGAGAGTCCAGCGAAGAGCAACAAAAATGATTAGGGGTCTGGAACACATGACTTATGAGGAGAGGCTGTGGGAACTGGGATTGTTTAGTCTGTGGAAGAGAAGAATGAGGGGGGATTTGATAGCTGCTTTCAACTACCTGAGAGGTGGTTCCGGAGAGGCTGGTTTTAGACTATTCTCAGTGGTAGAAGAGGACAGGACAAGGAGTAATGGTCTCAACTTGCAGTGGGGGAGGTTTAGGTTGGATATTAGGAAAAACTTTTTCACTAAGAGGGTGGTGAAACACTGGAATGCGTTTCCTAGAGAGATGGTAGAATCTCCTTCCTTAGAAGTTTTTAAGGTCAGGCTTGACAAAGCCCTGGCTGGGATGATTTAATTGGGGATTGGTCCTGCTTCGAGCAGGGGTTTGGACTAGATGACCTACAGGGGTCCCTTCCAACCCTGATATTCTATGATTCTATGACTCTCCCCACTGATGCAGGGCTCTAATCTGCCTTCTTGCTCCATTCCAAGGCCATACCCTCTCTTCCAGCATCACTGCACACAGAAACAAGCTGCTCCTAACATTAAACATCTCTCTCTGGCCACATGGGCAAGAATGAAGGGCACGTAGAGCTATGTTTCTGAGAACCTGCTGAATCATAGGTCTGGAAGGGACCTTGAGAGGTCATCTAGTCCAGTCCCCTGCACTCATGGCAGGACCATGAGTGTCTGAAGTTGAGCCCTGGCTGCAAGCTAAAGCAAGACCAATTCTGTTTGGAAATAAGGGGCAGATTTGAGCTTCCCCTAGGATGTGGTAAATTCTCCATCCCTTGGAGACTTTACATCTGGAATAGGCAATCTCTTTCTGAAGGATCAGATCTTGTTTGCCCACAGATGACCAAACTGGATGCTAGGGTCCCTGGTGTGATTTCCCGCTTCCCTGGGCTATGCAGGAGCTCAGATCAGATGATTAGAATGGTCCCTTCAGGCATTAGTGTCCACTTGTTAATCTTCTCCCTTCAGAGACAGTGTATTTGCTGAGATCATAGAATATCAGGGTTGGAAGGGACCTCAGGAGATCATCTAGTCCAAACCCCTGCTCGAAGCAGGACCAATCCCCAATTAAATCATCCCAGCCAGGGCTTTGTCAAGCCTGACCTTAAAAACCTCTAAGGAAGGAGATTCTACCACCTCCCTAGGTAACGCATTCCAGTGTTTCACCACCCTCTTAGTGAAAAAGTTTCTCCTAATATCCAATCTAAACCTCCCCCACTGCAACTTGAGACCATTACTCCTCGTTCTGTCATCTGCTACCCCTGAGAACAGTCTAGATCCATCCTCTTTGGAACCCCCTTTCAGGAAGTTGAAAGCAGCTATCAAATCCCCCCTCATTCTTCTCTTCTGCAGGCTAAACAATCCCAGCTCCCTCAGCCTCTCCTCATAAGTCATGTGTTCTAGACCCCTAATCATTTTTGTTGCCCTTCGCTGGACTCTCTCCAATTTATCCACATCCTTCTTGTAGTGTGGGGCCCAAAACTGGACACAGTACTCCAGATGAGGCCTCACCAATGTCGAATAGAGGGGAACGATCACGTCCCTCGATCTGCTGGCTATGCACCTACTTATACATCCCAAAATGCCATTGGCCTTCTTGGCAACAAGGGCACACTGCTGACTCATATCCAGCTTCTCGTTCACTGTCACCCCTAGGTCCTTTTCCGCAGAACTGCTGCCTAGCCGTTCGGTCCCTAGTCTGTAGCGGTGCATTGGATTCTTCCATCCTAAGTGCAGGACCCTGCACTTATCCTTATTGAACCTCATCAGATTTCTTTTGGCCCAATCCTCCAATTTGTCTAGGTCCTTCTGTATCCTATCCCTGCCCTCCAGCGTATTTACCACTCCTCCCAGTTTAGTATCATCTGCAAATTTGCTGAGAGTGCAATCCACACCATCCTCCAGATCATTTATGAAGATATTGAACAAAACCGGCCCCAGGACCGACCCTTGGGGCACTCCACTTGATACCGGCTGCCAGCTAGACATGGAGCCATTGATCACTACCCGTTGAGCCCGACAATCTAGCCAGCTTTCTACCCACCTTATAGTGCATTCATCCAGCCCATACTTCCTTAACTTGCTGACAAGAATACTGTGGGAGACCGTGTCAAAAGCTTTGCTAAAGTCAAGAAACAATACATCCACTGCTTTCCCTTCATCCACAGAACCAGTAATCTCATCATAGAAGGCGATTAGATTAGTCAGGCATGACCTTCCCTTGGTGAATCCATGCTGGCTGTTCCTGATCACTTTCCTATGTCCCTAGTACAAAAAAGTCGAGGAAGAATTTTTTTACCCATGGAGCTGCCTTCCAGCCATCTTTTTGCTTGGTTAATTGTGATGTGGAAAAATGCAGCATTTGGAAGTGCAAACAATTTCTGAGCGGGCAGCCTGCACTGGGACTCTCGTCAGCAGATGGTTTCACATCACAATGCTGCTACCACGTCCCCTGCCAATTTTTGTGTCATAAACCACATTTCCTTATTCTCTTAGAAATATTTTTCTTTTTGCTGTTTTATTATGTGGCTCTTTCAGACAACAGGAGAAGCTGATTAGTGAAACTGAAAGTGTATACAGAACTCGGGGTTCAAAAGGTTTATATAAACAAAGAACAGTATTAAAATATCTCTATCATCCCCTCTTCACTTCCTGCCCCCCTCAAAAAACATGTGTCTGTAACTCCATTCTTGGCAGGGAAATCCAGAGCTTTGAGGTCAGTTTCCAGTTTGTCTCCAGACTCCCACAATGGGACTGTTCCATTAGTCATGGAAGTCAGCGTGGTCAAAGGGGGTTAGGGGCTGGGAATCAGGACTCCTGGGTTCTGGGAGGTAAGTGGAGGCTAGTGGGTTAGAGCAGGAGGTCTGGGAGCCAGGACACCTGGGGTCTATTCCTGGCTCTTGCACTGCCTCACTGTGTGATCTTCAGCAAGTCTTCCCCCTTTCCCGTTTAGGGACGATACTGACATCCATGCTCTCCCACAGTTAGGTTTATGAGGATTGGTTAATGTTGTAAAAGTCTTCTAGTTTAAGTGCTACATATGTATTATGATTTGAAGGGGTAGAGGCTGTGTCCAGGACTTTGTATGGTGGGGTGCAATGCACGGTAGGTGCATTGTGGCTGCGTGGAGCTCACTGGAAGGGGTGGAGGGTTGCAGGACTTAGCCCTAACTGGGGAGCTGACTGACGGATCCCTGCAGTGGGATGCAAGGGGGGGGCTTAGTGGGGGGGTTTCCCCATTGATCATTCTCTCCATTCCATTTCAGAACCAAATAACAATCTGATTCCCGTTGTGGCTGGAGTTATCACTGCAGTTGTCCTGATTGGTGTTATAATTGGAGTAGTCGTCTGGAAAAAGAAACGCCCAGGTAAAGAGCCTGGGATGGGGGGATTCCCTGGACTTGCTGGGACCTGCACACCTGCCTAAGGGCAACAGCAGTACAGGAGTCAGTGTCAGTCCGGTGTAACTGCCCCAGTACTGTGTACTGCGGGACTGACCTAATGGTCCCCAGTGGGAGCTGCCAGACCCAGAAACTGGGTGCAGGCTACAGTTTATATGCGGTTAGGTTTTCTGAAGAGCTCAGCACCCAGTGCACCAAGGTCTTTGGAAACTGTCTCATTGTGTCTTTCTCTCCTGCCCATCATGAGCGCCTGGGACCATGAGTCCATTACTGAGCACCAGGGGGCTGTGCTGGGCCAGGGGCCCGCTGTGGACACTGATTGCAGTTGGTTCCTGCCTTGGGAGCTGCATTCACTGAAATTTGCCTTCTCTCTGCAGGGAAGAAGAGAGATGGCTACACTGTAGCTTCAGGTAAGTGACAAGAGACCCATCACCTCTTTTCAAGTGGCCATCCCTGAACAGGCATCAGTATTTGCTTGTGGATTTTAGCCTAGAGGCTCTGACAGGAGATCCTCGCTCCCACTCATAGGCCTTGTCTACAATGAGGATTTTAGGGAAATCTCCAACTATTGCTCTAGTATCATAGAATCGTAGGACTGGAAGGGACCCCAAGAGGACACCTAGTCCGGTTCCCTGCACTCATGGCAGGACTAGGTATTATCTAGACCATCCCTGACTAACCTGCTCTTAAAAACCTCCAATTAGGGAGATTCCACAACCTCTCTAGGCAATTTTATTCCAGTGCTTAACCACCCTGACAGGATTTTTTTCCTAATGTGCAACCTAAACCTCCCTTGCAGCAATTTAAGCCCATTGCTGCTTCTCCTGTCCTCAGAAGTTGATGAAAAGAGTTTTTTCCCTCCTCCTTGTAACAATAGTTTTCAAGTACATAAAAGGTTATCACATCTCCCCCTCAGTCTTCTCTTCTGCAGACTAAACAAACCCAATTCTTTCAGTCTTCCCTCATAGGTCATGTTTTCTAAATCTTTAATCATTCTGTTGCTCTCCTGTGGACTTTCTCCAATTTGTCCACATCCTTCCTGGGCACAATACTCCAGTTAAGGCTTTATCAGCACAGACTAGAGAGGAAGAATTACTTCTCGTGTCTTGCTTACGACACTCCAGCTAATACATCCCAGAATGATGTTTGCTTTTTTTGCAACAGTGTCTCACTGCTGATTCATATTTAGCTTGTGATCCACTATGACCCCTAGATCCCTTTCTGCAGTACTCCTTCCTAGGCAGTCATTTCCCAATTCTTTATGTGTGCAACTTCCAAAGTGGGGTAATTTACATTTTTCCTTATTGAATTTCATCCTATTTACTTCAGACCATTTATCCAGTTTGCCCAGATCATTTTGAATTTTCATCCCAGCCTCCAAAGCACTTGTGACCCGTCCCAGCTTGGTATCGTCTGCAAACTTTGCAAGTGTACTCTCTATGCCATTATCTAAACCATTGATGAAGACATTGAACAGAACCAGACCCAGAATTAATCCCTGAGGGACCCCACTCATTATTCCCTTCCAACATGACTGTGAACTATTGATAACTACTCTCTGGGAACGGTTTTCCAACCAGTTCTGCACCCACCTTATAGTAGCACCATCTAGGTTGTATTTCTCTAGTTTGTTAATGAGACGGTTCTGTGAGACAGTATCAAAAGCCTTACTAAAGTCAAGATATACCACATCTACCATTTCCCCCATATACACAAGGCTTGTTACCCTGTCAAAGAAAGCTACCAGGTTGGTTTGACACAATTTGTTCTTGACAAATCCATGCTGACTGTTACTTATCACCTTATTATCTTCTAGGTGTTTGCAAATTGATTGCTTAATTATTTGCCTCATTATCTTTCTGGGTACTGAAGTTAAACTGACAGGTCTGTAATTCCTGGGGTTGTCCCTAATCCCCTTTTCATAGATTGGCGCTATATTTCCCCTCTTCCAGTCCTCTCTCCCATCTTCCATGACTTTTCAGAGATATTGGCTCAGATATCTCCTCAGTCAGCTCCTTGAGTATTCTAGGATGCTTTTCATCAGGCCCTGGTGACTTGAAGACATCTAACTTGTCTAAATAATTTTTAACTCGTTCTTTCCCTATTTTAGCCTCAGAGTCTACCTCAACTTCACTGGTGTTCACTATGTTAGATGTCCAATCACTATGAAACATTTGGGTGAAAACTGAAACAAAAAAGTCATTTAGCCCTTTTCCCATTTTCACATGTTCTGTTATTGTCTTTTCTTCACCATTCACTGACGGGCCTACCCTGTCCTTGGTCTTCCTCTTGCTTTTAATGTATTTTTAGAATGTTTCTTTGTTACACTTTATGTCTCAAGCTAGTTTAATCTCGTTTTGTGCCTTGGTCTTTCTAATTTTGTCCCTACATACTTGTGTTATTTGTTTACAGTTATCTTTGGAATTTGACCTTGTCATAAATATAAAGTGAAGGGTAACCACCTTTCTGTATACAGAACTATAAAATCCCTCCTGGCCAGAAGCAAAACCCTTTCTCCTGTAAAGGGTTAAGAAGCTAAGATAACCTCGCTGGCACCTGACCAAAATGACCAATGAGGAGACAAGATACTTTCAAAGCTGGGGGGGGGGGGGGGGAGAGAAAGGGTCTGTCTGTCTGTGTGATACTTTTGCAGGGAACAGATCAGGAATGCTCTTCAGAACTCCTGTAAAAGTTAGTAAGCAATCAAGCTAGAAATGCATTAGATTTTCTTTTGTTTAATGACTGGTAAAATAGCACATGCTGAATGGAATGTATATTCCTGCTTTTGTGTCTTTTTGTACCTTAAGGTTTTGCCTAGAGGGATTCTCTATGTTTTGAATCTCATTACCCTGTAAGGTATTTACCATCCTGATTTTACAGAGGTGATACTTTTACTTTTTCTTCGATTAGAATTCTTCTTTTAAGAACCTGATTGCTTTTTCATTGTTCTTAAGATCCAAGGGTTTGGGTCTGTGTTCACCTATGCAAATTGGTGAGGATTTTTATCAAGCCTTCCCCAGGAAAGGGGGTGTTGGGCTTGGGGGGATATTTTGGGGGAAGACGTCTCCAAGTGGGCTCTTTCCTTGTTCTTTGTTTAACATGCTTGGTGGTGGCAGCATAGGATTCAAGGACAAGGCAAAGTTTGTACCTCGGGGAAGTTTTTAACCTAAGCTGGTAAGAATAAGCTTAGGGGGTCTTTCATGCAGGTCCCCACATCTGTACCCTAGAGTTCAGAGTGGGGAAGGAACCTTGACAGACCTAGTTTCCACTTTGTGTAGGACTCTTTTTTTTTTTATTTTTAGATCATTAAAGATCTCCTGGTTAAGCCAGCATGGTCTCTTGCCATCCTTCATTTCTTTCCTGTGCAGTGGGATAGTTTGTACTTGTGGTCTTGATAATGTCTCCTTGAGAACTTTCAAACCCTCCTGAACTGTTTTTCCCCTTAGACTTGCTTCCCAGGGGGTCTTACCTACCAACTCCTTGAATTTGCTAAAGTCTGCCTTCTTGAAATCCATTATTTTATTCTGTTGTTTTCCTTCCTACCATTCTTTAGAATCATGAACTCTTATCATTTCCTAATCACTTTCACCCAAGCTGCCTTCCACTTTCAAATTCTCAACCAGTTCCTCCCTATTTGTCAAAGTCAAATCTAATGAGTCAAATGCAGAGCCATTCGCCATTATCTTTGAAAACTCATGGCGATCGGGGGAGGTCCCACATGACTGGAAAAAGGCTAATGTAGTGCCCATCTGTAAAAAAGGGAAGGAGGAAGGTCCGGGGAACTACAAGCCAGTCAGCCTCACCTCAGTCCCTGAACAAATCATGGAGCAGGTCCTCAAGGAATCAATTCTGAAGCACTTGGAGGAGAGGAAAGTGACCAGGAACAGTCTGCATTGATTCACCAAGGGCAAGTCTATGATGAGATAACTGGCTCTGTGGATGAGGGAAAAGCAGTGGACGTGTTATTCCTTGACTTTAGCACAGTTTTTGATACAGTCTCTCACAGTATTCTTGCCAGCAAGTTAAAGAAGTATGGGCAGGATGAATGGACTATAAGGTGGATAGAAAGCTGGCTAGATCATCAAGCTCAACGGATAGTGATCAATGGCTCCATGTCTAGTTGGCAGCCGGTATCAGGCAGAGTGCCCCATGTGTCGGTCCTGGGGCCGGTTTTGTTCAATATCTTCATAAATGATCTGGAGGATAGCGTGGATTGCACCCTCAGCAAGTTTGTAGATGACACTAAACTGGGAGGAGTGGTAGATATGCTGGAGGGTAGGGACAGGATCCAGAGGGACCTAGACAAATTAGAGGATTGAGCCAAAAGAAATCTGATGAGGTTCAACAAGGGCAAGAGTGGAGTCCTGAACTTAGGATGGAAGAATCCCATGCACCGCTACAGGCTGGGGACCGACTGGCTAAGTAGCAGTTCTGCAGAAAAGGACCTGGGGATTACAGTGGATGAGAAGCTGGATATGAGTCAGCAGTGTGCCCTTGTTGCCAAGAAGGCCGATGGCATATTGGGCTGCATTAGTAGGGGCGTTACCAGCAGATCAAGGGACATGATCGTTCCCCTCTATTCGACATTGGTGAGGCCTCATCTGAAGTATTGTGTCCAGTTTTGGGCCCCACACTACAAGACGGATGTGGAAAAATTGGAAAGAGTCCAGTGGAGGGCAACAAAACTGATTAGCAAAAAGAAAAGGAGTACTTGTGGCACCTTAGAGACTAACCAATTTATTTGAGCATAAGCTTTTGTGAGCTACAGCTCACTTCATCGGATGCATACTGGATAGGTTAACAATATTGCTGGGTGGGTTGAGGGAACCATTGCTGTGGCCCTTTGTGGCATGTAGTAGTTTAGAAAGTTTAGTGTCCTTTTTCTTTTGTAGAGAAGCAAAGTGTGTGTTGTAAATGTCTTGTCTAGTTTTAGTAAAGTCCAGCCACGAGGAAGTTTGTGTGGAAGGTTGGTTTTTTATGAGAGTATCCATTTTTGAGAGCTCATTCTTTGTCTTTCCCTGTTTGCTGTAGAGGATGTTGATCAGGTGGTTCCGCAGTTTCTTTGAGAGCGTGTGGCACAAGCTGTCAGCATAGTCTGTGTGGTATGTAGATTGTAATGGATTTTTTACCTTCAGTCCTTTTGGTACGATGTCCATCTGTTTGCATTTGGAAAGGAAGATGATGTCTGTCTGTATCTGTACAAGTTTTTTCATGCAGTTGATAGATTTCCACTCCATACGGCTAAATGCAGTGCCTTGCATAATGACAGGTTTCAGAGTAACAGCCGTGTTAGTCTGTATTCGCAAAAAGAAAAGGAGTACTTGTGGCACCTTAGAGACTAACCAATTTATTTGAGCATAAGCTTTCGTGAGCTCAGTATGCATCCGATGAAGTGAGCTGTAGCTCATGAAAGCTTATGCTCAAATAAATTGGTTAGTCTCTAAGGTGCCACAAGTACTCCTTTTCTTTTTGCAAATACAGACTAACATGGCTGTTACTCTGAAAAATGATTGGGGGCTGGAGCACATGACTTATGAGGAGAGGCTGAGGGAACTGGGATTATTTAGTCTGCAGAAGAGAAGAATGAGGGGGGATTTGATAGCTGCTTTCAACTACCTGAGAGGTGGTTCCAAAGAGGATGGAGCTAGACTGTTCTCAGTGGTGGCAGATGACAGAACAAGGAGTAATGGTCTCAAGTTCAGTGGGGGAGATTTAGGTTGGATATTAGGAAAAAACTTTTTCACGAGGAGGGTGGTGAAACACTGGAATGCGTTACCTAGGGAGGTGGTGGAATCTCCTTCCTTAGAGGTTTTTAAGGTCAGGCTCGACAAAGCCCTGGCTGGGATGATTAGTTGCGGATTGGTCCTGCTTTGAGCAGGGGGTTGGACGAGATGACCTCCTGAGGTCCCTTCCAACCCTGATATTCTATGATTCTCTCCCTAGTAGCATTCTCCACCTGCTGAAAGAAAAATTGTCTCCAGTACATTCCAAGAACTTGTTGGTTAACCTGTGCCGTGCTCTGTTATTTTCCCAAGAGAGGTCTTCTTCAGTAGTGTAGAGTGACTGTAGATACATGTTCTCTAACCTTGCTCAGAGGAAGTCTAGATGGGGGTTAAAAACACCTGAACCCCATCTCCTCCATAGCTCCACCTTTGCTCTCTCTGGTGGAATTGCATCGCTTATGGGTATGGGTCCCAATTTTGCTCGTGTAGACAAGGCGATAGGAATGTGTACGGTGGTGTTAGGCTGAATTATTATCCCCCTAGAGCTGTGCTATGTGTGGCTGAGTGTGACCCCGAAAGTGTCTGACCTGCTTTTAATGTTACATTTCTTTTGACTTACCTGAAAGTTGGGTTTCAGTGCTCGTGAAATCTGGGCCTGATCCAAAGCCTGTGAAGCCAATGGGAATCTTTCCACTGACTTCAGATCAGCACCACTCTGTCTCCTCGATGACCACGAGTTCAAATACCCTCCTCAGTTGTCTCCTGTAATTAGCTTTAGGAATAGGACGAAAACTAAAACTATGGAAAATATTTACATAAATTATGGACTGTCTCGGAGGCCATCTAATGCCTGGCACCAAGAGCTGGTATAAAGTGAACAGATCTGCCGGGCCCTGCTAGGGTGTAGCCGTCCATCTCTCTCTTTACTCTCTCAGGGGTGCCCCAGGCAGGTAACTGAGGGGGTTTGAGAAGTGCCAACAAAACCTCCTCAGAGCACCACCCTTCCTCCCACAGCTGGCCCTCAGTCGTGCCTCCCTCCCTCCCTCCCTCCTCTTCCTCGTTGCTCCAGAACAACGGAAATTCACATGCAGGAACTTTGTTAATGGGGAGTTAAGGGTGCAGGTGCTCAGCCCTGCGCTGGGCTCCCTGTGTCCTGTCAGAATGGGTGTGTGTAAGCATGTAGGCGGGTGTGGCTCTCCCTCGGTGTCCGTCTCTGAGGGAGGCCACACCCTTTTGCTGACACGCTCCTGGAACAACAGTCGAAGCAAGGGGGCAGTTGGCCGTCTAAGGCGCTAACCCTCTGGCAGGGTAGATCAGGGAACAGCCTGGGGCCCAGGCAGGGGCTATCGACTTGCTCAGGCCTCCTGGCCTAAGGTGGGGAGGCTGCCAACTCTGGGGTTAGGGTGGCAGGGGAATGTGAGCCCACCCGACTCCACCGTGTCCCAGCTCAGGGCTGTAACAACGGCAGAGCGATCTGCAACTGACTCAGCGGGGATCCAGCCACAACACACTGACCTCGTGCCCGCCAGCAATGTAGCTGGACAGCAGTCAGCTGCCCCTGGGCTACTTCCTCCCCTCCCCTCCCCCTGGATGGAGCTGAACCCCGGGTTGTCCTCCATCTCCCCGCAGTGCACACTGCCAGTGGCAATCCCAGCAGCTCCTCAGCGTCGGGCTTCTCGCAGTTCTGCTGTCCCAAGGACGCATCCAAGATACCAGGGGTCTTCCAAGGGCTCCAGCAGCGGGCTGGAAGCGTGTGACTTCCTCAGCAACTCCTGCTCAACTGAGCTGCAGGGCTCGCCTCTTATATGTCCAGTTCCCGTCCTGCCCTTCCACTTCCTGCGTGGCAGCCGAGGTCTGGCCCTCCCTTGCTCTCAGCCTCTGAGGGAGGCCACGCCCCTTTCCTACAGAGTGTTTAATTCCCAGAAGTCAAAGGTTGGCAAACCAGCATATGCAGAGGTAGAATGATGCTTCTCACACAACTCGAACTCTGCCCCAGTGGGTCTGGGAATAGGAACAGGAAGTAGAACAGCACCATGCCAAACCAAACTTGTCCTTGTCTGTGTGCCCAGCACCACCCCAAATCAGCATGCCTTTTCATACCGTCCACACTGTTCGGTGCAGCGCCATTGATTAAGGCGGGAATTGCTGTTCATTGGCAGGGGGTGAGGGTGACGTCTGTGGTCTGCGTGAGGGACCCCTCTGGGAACAGATGGAACGGGGCAGAGTTGAGGTTGTTTGGCCTGAGTATCCTTAGCCCAGCATCTCCTACTTTGCCAGCCGTTGAATGTTGAGTGTTCCAGGCTCTCGTTCTGACGAGGCATGAAGAGCACAGAGCAGTGCTGACCCTTTGCAGTGGTGACATTTTTTGCATGGGAATAATGGAAATCCTGGGCAGCTGCCCTGTAGACTGGTCTGTGCACCAACCAGCTCACTGCTAGGGAAGAGTGAGGTGATGACTGTTCCCTTTGGATAGGAGTCCCCGTATCTACTAACTCCGCTGAAACCCTGCCTTGTGAGAGACGCTAATATCCTCTCTCTTCTCCTCCTCCTCTGCACAGAAAATGACCAAGGCTCTAGTGGCTCTGACCTATCTGCCAAGGGTAAGTGATGGAGGCTGTAGCCTAGGGGTTCACTGCTCTCACTGAGGCCTCTGGAGAGAGACACCTAGTCCAAGTCATTGGACCCTCTAGCAAACCAGCCCCAAGGAGCGGGACAGGGGGGGTTCTGGATCTCTTATTTCCCTTTTATTCACATGGGGGTGCAGGAACAGGTTTGTAGCCAAATCCCCCTTGTTTTATCTGCAATGAATTTAGGTGTGAAAGACTCTAGTGAGAGGGATTTCTCTGTGGCTGCTGACACAGCGTGGGCTGAGCTCAGCTTTTGCAAGGATAACTCCAGCTGCTTCAGAGAACAGTCTCCAGTGAAACTGCAGGGAGGAAGCAGGAGGGACAGAGCCCAGCACTTGGGGCTCCAGGAACCCGGGTCTGTGACCCTGGAGCTACAAGCTTTGTCAGCGGGGTTCGAGATTTTGTCCACTGAACCCTGCAGCCACTAGGGCGACCGTCCTACAGCAGCGTGCACTGTCATTGCAAAACATTCTGGCAGGTTCCCTTTAATAGACGTTGCCTGTGTTTAACTTCTGCAGCTTAACTGAGCCTGTTGGAGTCTGTGCCACGACGTGAGGGGAGCCCAGAGAGGAAGACGGATGAGCTCTGCTCTGTCTCCCTGCAAGAACCAGTCAACCCCTCCCTAGCTTTTCTCTGGCACTTGGAGTGTCCTGTGTGGGATTTCCGGCCTCATCTGTCTGCTCACTGAACCACTTTTTGCTTTTCAGATGTAATAGTTTTCTGTAATAATGTTTTATTTGCACAAAATAATTTCCAAAATTTGAATGGATAAAAACTCTGTTAGTCAGAGTTTAGTATTTGCTAGTGTTCAGTGATGCACTCAGTGCTCTGGCTGCGCAGTGCTGTCTGCATACCCTGGACGGTGCGCTAGATCTGTGAGCAGTAACTGCTTGTGTGTCTATGGTGGGGGACGTCTTCCTTTTCTGTAGAATTTCATGATTATAACATGGTAAATGGCCTGGTCTACTCTCAGCTGGTAGCGCTGTTGCTCTCATCGGCTGAGGCATTTTGTTGGACAGGAATAAGTGTCTGCATTTAATTTATAAGTGCCTCAAATGTCCTTTTCACCATTGATAGAGCCATAGAAATGCCGGGCTACTAGGAATGTCAAGAGGTCGTCAAGTCAAGCCCCTGATCTCAGGCAGCACCAAGTAAACCTAGACCATCCTGGACAGGTGTTTGTCCAACCTGTTGTTGAAAACTTCTAATGACGGGGGTTCTACATCCTCTCTAGGAAACCTGTGTGATGAAGTGGGATATTTTCCTAACATTGCATACGTAGACCGTGCCTCCATTTCCCCAATGCGCTGCATGTCTAACCCAGGTGGGAGGGGAGTGCTATTGTTGCAGAGGACCAGGTGTGACCCAGTCTAGCAGCCTGGACCCCAGACCATGGCCTGGACACTTTCTAACCCAGCGACTGATGACCCGAAGGCCCATCCGAACTTGGAGCCAGTCAGTTATGGGCAGCAGAGAGAACAAAGAGCTGAAGTGAGAGTCACCTGGAGATCTGTTTGCCTGTGAAAGAAGTCAAAGATGGAGGCGGGGCCTTGGAGGTGATATAGGGTGGACCGCAGAAAGAAAATCACCTCTGGGCTGGGAACAAAGAGCGGTCTAAGCCTACCTGGACGGGGACAGACCCAGATGGACACCCCTGAGAACATCTTGTGCTCTGTTCCAGACATTCAATAAACCCTTCTGTGCTGCGCTGGCTGAGAATTGCTACAGGCTAGAGAGAGAGAGGCATGCTGGAGGCTCAGATGTGTGGTACTGGTAGGCGGAGGAGAAGCGTACAGCTTAAACCCCGAGCAAAGCGTGACCTTATGTAGGGTCAATACTCTAAAGGCCGGTTCCTACCAAGGGCATATGGAGCCAAGAGAGCACTGGCCTGTGAGTCTGTGACAACCTGTTCCACAGTGAACTGTCCTTATAGCTAGAGAGTTTTTCCTTATGTGTAACCTAAATTCCCCCTTCTCCAACTATCAACTGGAGAGCAATTGATCACCGTCCTCTTCAGAGCAGCCCTTAATACAGGGATAGTTAATTATTTTTTTCAAGGTCCAAATTTCTTGGTCAAGATATATCCACGGCCCAGACTCAAGAGAAACATTTCTCACACCACAAGTGCCCCTGTTCAACAAACACAAACAATGCTGTGAAATATACCCAGGGCCTATGTTGTTTATATTCTTAGTGCATTAAATGAAAAATAAAATCAAACCACTGTATAGCCTGAAAATAACGTCCAGGAAAGATAACGAGGAGTCCCATGGCACCTTAAAGACTAACCGGTTTAATTGGGCATAAGCTTTCATGGGCCCACGAAAGCTTATGCCCAAATAAATCTGTTAGTCTTTAAGGTGCCACCGGACTCCTCGCTGTTTTTGTGGATACAGACTAACACGGCTACCCCCTGATACTTGTCTCCAATTTATCTGAAACATTGAGAAAGTATTTAGAAAAATGTCAAATAGATGCAAATATTAGCATTAAAAATACTTTCAGGCAACAGTTAAGTTGTGTGTGGGTTTTGTCAAATACGGTTATTGTAGGTATATCTGCATAGAGAGAGAGAAACAGATTCAGAACTTTTTCAGCCTTTTGTGGTTTATTTACCATAATTATCAGAGTTTGAAAGAAACACTTAGTACACCTGAACTCTTCATCTTTTATGATTCAAGCCTTTCCACTAACAAACACCCACCCACCACCACTCCCAGATCCTTCTCAGCAGTGCTGCTGCCGAGCCAGTTTGCCTCATTCTGTATTTGTGCATTTGGTTTTCTTTCCCTACGTGGTGCACCCACATTTCTTTGTCGAATTTCATTTTGTTGCCTATTGCCCAGTTCTCCAATTTATCCAAATCCCTCTGAATTTTAGCTCTGTCCTCTGAAGTGTTGGCAACCTCCTTCCCCCCACCCCGCAGCTTTGTGTCATCTGCAGCACTGATCAGTCTGCTCTCCGTACATACATCCAGGTCATTAATAACGATGTTAAACACTGGACCCAGAACAGATCCCTGTGGAACCCCACTAAGACCACCTCTTTTGCCCTCACAATTTACAGCTCTCTCCTCCCCCTCGGGGTGCAATGACCCTCTACGGGTTAACAGGACCTTTTTCCAGTGAAGGAGCCTTTATCACACAGTGAATATTCTTAAACATGTACATGTATTTATTAGCAATCAACAACTAATCAGCAGACTACTAACACTCACCACTCCCACTAAAGCAGACAGACATCTCCTTATGGCCAGTCAGCGTTGTGTCATCTGGGGCTCTGGCTTCTCCACAGTTTGGTCATGCAAGAGTTAAAAATCCTAGCAGTTCTGGTCTTGAGCCGTATCCCCGAGTTACGTTCCAATGAGCTTGTTTTCTCATCCTCATATAGTTAAAATGAGAATTCTTCTTATAATGCCTTCGCCACTTGTTTTACTCAAATCATGACTATACCCTGCATCAGACCAATCATAACCCCTAATGGGCTATAACAATTTCTCTAGCAACAGCAAAACCTTCTAATTTCCGCTTATCAGCAAAAGCAGCTTTTAACTAAAACTCACACGGGCGCCCAGTAAGAACCTTGCAGATACTCCAGGTTAGCGTGTCCATACTCCCTTCTGTTCCAGTGAATCTGTGACGTTCCTGGATCTGTCCCTGTGAGTGATGCTGCAGCTGCACCTGGCACTAGTTGTCCAGTGTGCTCAGGAGCACAGCAGGGGAGCTGCCTCATTCCTTCCCCTGTGGTGGGCTGCATGGACCCACCACAGGCTGGTGAAAGCTGCAGCTGAGAGACAGAGATGGTCTGGAGACCCCTCCCTGACCAGCTTCCGCAGACTGAGCCAAGCCCCTCTGCCTGTCCCATGGAGCCTGCAGGGCTTGCTGGGTTAACGCTAACCTCCTGGGTGACTCTGTATCACACCACAGTGTAACCGGGCCATGCTGGTGGCTCCTCCCTGGGGAATTTGGGTGCTTGGTGCCCAGGGTTCATCTTTCCCAGAGGTAGAAAGTACTGGAGCAGCTAGTGTGAAGGAACAAAATGGACACCGTGTAGAATCAAGCCCGTGGGTTTATTACGCACAGTGCTGGCGGAGTGTCACTTTGCTTATTAGGCTCAGAGACACTGCCAAACAATTGATTACCGTGAATTATATGGATTTTCCATGGGCAGAGGGAAATGACGGGGTAGGTGGTCCCAAGCCCCTGGATAGGTCTAGCAGCAAGACAAGATAAGCACAGTAGCCAATAGTCTGAAAGATTACATAATGTCTCCGCCCATGGTTTCAGGTTAACAAGTAACATACAATTAGTACACAGGTGTTTTTCTTTAAACAATATATAAAGTATATAATATATCTTGAATTCTGATTTGGGGTCCATAGGAATGAAGTAGCTCCTCTGATTGTCCAACAGGTATATACCTGGAGATTAAAGCAGAAAAACATTGAAAAGTACATGGCCATAGAAATTGTGTTTCAAGTTGCTCATTTGCGTTTCCAAAGGCAGACACTGGTATCTGGGGAGGGGAGGAGGATGCCATATCTCATACTGACATACTTGAACCTCTTCCATAAACTCAAGGTTGGTGTGTGGGGAGAGCATGGTTACCTCCATTGCAGAGGAGTATACACAGACCCAGACACAGGGCCTCTTTCATTCCTCTGGTCTGTCTGCATCTTCAGATAAGAGTGCCAATTACTGCTCCCCATCTGGCATTTTGCTGACCATGCATATCTCAGTAAAAGCAAGGTTGTCTTTTGTTTGTTCTGCTTCTCTTAGCCAATATAGTTCACTTTTTACTGGGCCTCTCGGCTGCTTGACCAAACTCTGGACTTTGAGCCTGTAGAAAGAGCTGACAGCCTATATCAGGTTTTTATGTAAACAGCACATGGATTTTGGCCCTTCACAGTGCAAACTTTATAGCCTTCCCCTACACTCATGGGTGGCTGGGCTTAAAGATGCCTCTAAACCAAGCACCTTCACCCCAAAAGGAGATGATTCCCTGACCCATTGCAGGGCGTGAGCAGGCATCAAACAGCTCACTCTGAGCAGGGCCTTGTACCCTTACCTACCCCTATTTCTCCAGAGTTCAAAAGTCAAAATCCCCCTCAACTCTTCCTTTACATTAATATATTAATAGTGTCTAAACTGCATCGACAGTGATTTGCACTAGTTGGTGTGGGAATGGGGGGGCTCAGTGTTGTGGAGCTCCCTGTGCATATCCCCCATCCCAGAGCTCACTCCAGGCTCATCCATACCCCCCTGCGGTCTCCCAGGAGCTGGGGCTGCCTCCTCTCTGTGTGATGAGTTCCCTTCTTGATGGAGGGCTGTTGCAGCTGCTGTGATCTGGTGTAGTTTCACTCTGTTGTGGCTGTGATGATGACTGTGCCAGTTTCAGGCAGCCCAGTGGCTCTGTGCAGGAGCGGCTCATGGGATGTTTTGATCTAGAACAGGAGTTCTAAAACTTCATTGCACCATGACCCCGTTCTGACATCAAAAATTACTACATGTCCCCAGGAGGGGGGACTGAAGTCCAAGCCCGCCTGAGCCCCACTGCTCTGGGTGTGGGGTTGAAGCCCCAGGGCTTCAGTCCCAGGTGGGGGGGGGAGGGACTGTAACCTGTGCCCCATTACCTAGCGCTGAAGCCCTCAGCAAGTCTAAGCGAGCCTGGTGACCCCATTAAAATGGGTTTGCAGCCCACTTTGGGGTCCTGACCCACAGTTTGAGAACAACTGATCTAGAAAGTTAAAATGTTTCATAGATTCATAGATATTTAGGTCAGAAGGGACCATTATGATCATTTAGTCTGACCTCCTGCACAACGCAGGCCACAGAATTCCACCCACCACTCCTGCGAAAAACCTATGTCTGAGCTATTGAAGTCCTCAAATCGTGGTTTAAAGACTTCAAGGAGCAGACAATCCTCCAGCCAAGTGACCAGTGCCCCATGCTACAGAGGAAGGCGAAAAACCTCCAGGGCCTCTTCCAACCTGCCCTGGAGGAACATTCCTTCCCAACCTCAAATATGGCAATCAGCTAAACCCTGAGCATATGGGCAAGATTCACCAGCCAGATACTACAGAAAATTCTTTCCTGGGTAACTCAGACCCGAACATCTAATATCCCATCACAGGCCATTGGGCCTATTTACCACGAATATTTAATTACCAAAACAATGTTATCCCATCATACCATCTCCTCCATAAACTTATCGAGTTTAATCTTAAAGCCAGACAGATCTTTTGCCCCCACTGCTTCCCTTGGAAGGCTATTCCAAAACTTCACTCCTCTGATGGTTAGAAACCTTCGTCTAATTTCAAGTCTAAACTTCCTGGTGGCCAGTTTATATCCATTTGTTCTTGTGTCCACATTGGTACTGAGCTTAAATAATTCCTCTCCCTCTCCAGTATTTATCCCTCTGATATATTTATAGAGAGCAATCATATCTCCCCTCAACCTTCTTTTAGTTAGGCTAAACAAGCCAAGCTCCTTGAGTCTCCTTTCATAAGACAAGTTTTCCATTCCTCGGATCATCCTAGTAGTCCTTCTCTGTACCTGTTCCAGTTTGAATTCATCCTTCTTAAACATGGGAGACCAGAACTGCACACAGTATTCCAGGGGAGGTCTCACCAGTGCCTTGTATAATGGTCTAAAACCTCCTTATCCCTACTGGAAATACCTCTCCTGATGCATCCCAAGACTGCATTAGCTTTGTTCATGGCCATATCGCACTGGCGGCTCATAGTCATCCTATGGTCAACCAATACTCCAAGGTCCTTCTCCTCCTCCGTTACTTCTAATTGATGTGTCCCCAGCTTATAACTAAAATTCTTGTTATTAATCCCTAAATGCATGACCTTACACTTCTCACTATTAAATTTCATCCTATTACTATTACTCTAGTTTACAAGGTCATCCAGATCCTCCTGTAGGATATCCCTGTCCTTCTCTAAATTAGCAATACCTCCCAGCTTTGTATCATCCACAAACTTTATTAGCACACTCCCACTTTTTGTGCCAAGGTCAGTAATAAAAAGATTAAATAAGATTGGTCCCAAAACTGATCCTTGAGGAACTCCACTGGTAACCTCCCTCCAGCCTGACAGTTCACCTTTCAGTAGGACCCGTTGTAGTCTCCCCTTTAACCAATTCCTTATCCACCTTTCAATTTTCCTATTGATCCCCATCTAATTTAACTAATAATTCCCCATGTGGCACGGGATCAAACGCCTTACTGAAATCTAGGCAAATTAGATCCACTACATTTCCTTTGTCTAAAAACTCTGTTACTTTCTCAAAGAAGGACATCAGGTTGGTTTGGCACAATCTACCTTTTGTAAAATCATGTTCTTTTTGTCCCATTTACCATTGACTTCAAGTCCTTAATTACCTTCTCCTTCAAAATGTTTTCCAAGACCTAGCATACTACAGATGTCAAACTAACAGGCCTATAGTTACCTGGATCACTTTTTTCCCTTTCTTAAAAATAGGAACTATGTTAGCAATTCTCCAATCATATGGTAGAACCCCTGAGTTTAGATTCATTAAAAATTCTTGCTAATGGGCTTGCAATTTCATGTGCCAATTCCTTTAACATTCTTGGATAAAGATTATCTGGGCCCCCCGATTTAGTCCCATTAAGCTGTTTGAGTTTCGCTTCTACCTCAGATATGGTAATATCTACCTCCACATCCTCATTCCCATTTGTCATGCTACCATTATCCCGAAGATTCTCTTTAGTCTTATTAAAGACTGAGGCAAAGTATTTGTTTAGATATTGGGCCATGCCTAGATTATCCTTGACCTCCACTCCATCCTCAGTGTTTAGCGGTCCCACTTTTCTTTTTGTTTTCTTCTTATTTATATAGCTATAGAACCTTTTACTATTGGTTTTAATTCCCTTTGCAAGGTCCAACTCTACTTGACTTTTAGCCTGTCTCACTTTATCCCTACATGTTCTGACTTCAGTAAGGTAGCTTTCCTTGCTGATCCCTCCCTTCTTCCACTCACTGTATGCTTTCTGCTTTTTCTTAATCACCTCTCAGAGATGCTTGCTTATCCAGCTTGGTCTACAACTCCTGCCTATGAATTTTTTCACCTTTCTTGGGATGCAGGCTTCCAATAGCTTCTGCAGTTTTGATTTAAAATAATCCCAGGCCTCCTCTACCTTTAGATCCATAAATTCTTCAGTCCAATCCACTTCCCTAACTAATTTCCTTAATTTTTGAAAATCAGCCCTTTTGAAATCAAAAACCCTAGTTGCAGATAATCCTTCCGTTCAGTTTGAACTGAATTAGTTCATGATCACTTGAGCCAAGATTGTCCCCTACAACCATTTCTTCTATGAGGTTCTCACTACTCACCAAAACCAAATCTAAAATGGCATCCCCTCTAGTCGGTTCAGCAACTACTCGATAAAGGAATCCATCAGCTATCGCATCTAGGAACATCTGAGCCCTATTATTATTATTAGCACTTGTCCTCCAGTCTATATCTGGGAAGTTAAAGGCTCCCATGATCACACAGTTTCCATTAGTGTTTACTTCATTAAAAACATTAAAGAGGGCTCTATCCATATCCAAATTAGATCCCGGCGGTCTATAGCACACCCCAAGCACTATCCCAGGGGAGGCTCTAGTAGTTTTCTTACCCAATGTAATTTTTGCCCAGATGGACTCTGTCTTATCCATTCCATCGCTTCTTATTTCTTTACATTCTACCTCCTCATTGATAGACAATGCTACTCCACCATCTTTACCTTTATTTCGGTCTTTCCTAAACAGCACAGACCCTTCAATACCCGTAGCCCAGTCATGACGACTATTCCACCCTGTTTCTGTTCTCCCTAGAATATCTGGTTTCACTTCCTGCACCAGTACCTCTAGTTCCTCCATTTTGTTACCTAGGCTCCTCGCACTGGTGTACAAACATCTTCATTTTTGCTGTTTGGCCTCGCTCACGTTCTGTACCCAATGAGGCACGGTCATTCTACAGCCAGTAGAACCTATTAGACGGGTATCCACGCTGCCCTTCCTCCTTATATACATTCTCCCACCCATGGCTATATCCTCTCTTACTTCGTTTTCTTCCCTCTCAATGCTAAAATCCGGCATGGAGATTACCTGGGCATCTCCCAACCATCTCCCCCCAAATTCCTAGTTTAAAGCTCTCTTAATCAGTTGTGCCAGCCTCCATCTTAGAAATCTATTTCCTTCTCTACTCAGATGAAGTCCATCCCGAGAGAACTGTCCTCTGTCCATGAATGCCTCCCAGTGGCCATACATCCCAAAGCCCTCCTTATAGCACCACTGCCTAAGCCATCTGTTCGATAGTCATAATCTTGTCACACCTTTGTTGCCCTTTTCTAGGAACAGGCAGAATCCCCCTAAAGATCACTTGAGCCTCAATTTCCTTAAGCGTCTTCCCCAGCCTAGCATAGTCTCCCTTAATACTTTCCAGCGAGAATCTAGCCATATCATTTGTTCCCACATGAAGGATAATTAGGGGATTATTTCCCGCTCCCTTTAGGATGCTTTTTTCAACCTCAGGTCTACATCCTGTATCTTAGCACCTGGAAGACAGCACACCCTCCTGTTCTCTGGATCAGCTCTGGTTACAGGCCTGTCTATTCTTCTCAGTAAAGAGTCCCCAATCACATAGACCTGCCTTTTCCTGGTGACGGTGCTATTCTCCAGTCTATCCCCTGTTCCCTCTGGCTGCAAGAATTTTCCATTCCTATTCTTCCTTGTAATCCTCTTCAACCCATCCTGTATCCTCCTGGGGCTCAGATTTGGTGTAGTCTCCATTGACTCTTCCCCTTTTCCTATAGGACTAGCTGCTCTTCTCTTCTTCCTTGCCCTTCCACCTTCAGTGACTACCTGCTGAGCCCCTTTTTCATTTTCCAACTCTGCAAACCTATACTTGAGCTCTATTTCTCCTTCACTAGCCCGTCTTTTCCTCTGCCTGGTTCTTTTAGTCACATGCTTCCACTGACCACTTCCCTCACCCAGTCTCCCCTCAGAATTCCCCAGTCCTGCTTCCATCTGCAAGTCTGAGCTTTTCCCTTCAGATACCTCATGTCTTTGCTCCATAATCTGCTCAAACCCCTTTCTAAACTCAACCAGACTTTCCACCTGCATCTCCAAACCTCGGATCTTTTCCTCCATCAGCTCTAGGGACATGCAGACAAAACTCTTACCAGGTGCCCCCTCCAGGATCATGGACATACCACAGCTTCCACATCCAGTCATCTCCATTGTGTCTTCCACGACATGGGTCACTCCCACTGCTGCCTCTGTGTCTGTCATACCCTTCCCACCTAAACCCTGTTCATCTGGGAAACACAAACCACACCCAAAACCCCACCCCCCACAGCAAAGCCAAACCCCCAACAAGCACCACAAGACAAACTCCCCTTGCAAACTCCCCCTCAGATTCCCCTGTTTACAGCTCTGCTTGCTGGCTCCTGGACTGCTGCAGCTGTCTGGGCCGCTGGCTGGCTGGCTCCCTTTTAGGGCCCCTGGTACCTAAGTAGCAGCTGCCCTTAATGATTTTATAAAAGAGAATGTTTTACATAGTCTATTCTGATATGCGAGTAGTAGCCGTGAAATACAAGAAATCATGTAAAAATAATCTACTAAAATAACTAAATGAAATTTCAAAATTGTTATATTTTCTAAAATGATTTTTTTTCTTTTTTAAAAAATTCTCTCAGTGGCAGTTTAAAAAAAATTTATTTTCATTCTGAATTGGATCAAAAGCAAATTTCAACATGTTAAAATTCCCCATAAAATAGAAATTCAAGGTTTAGACCAGCTCTCCCCATAATTCCTGCCTCCCAGCCCCCATTATAACAAGGCTTTCACTTTCATTATCACAGCCAATGCTGGTCAAACTATAATGCAATTAAGACAGTTTAATAGAGCCTGATGAAGAAACCAGGGATAGTCTGTTCTCTGTTTGTACAGCGCCTAGCGCAATGGGACCCTGGTTCATGCCCATGGCCACTATGGTAAACATAGGATAAAGGACAGTTCTGTGGGCAGAGGGATCTTGAATGCTGGGAGTGGGGTGTGAAGCGTCCTGGAGCCAGCAGAGGGCAGTAACAACCTCCTGACAGACCTGTACTCCAGCTCCTATTTCCGGGGTCACTAGTCGTGTACTGGAAAATGCACAAAGAGCAGGACTGACCTGCCTCTACCACAGTGTGATCCTCACACAGGAACTCCAGCTCCGGCACAACACTTCACAGGGAAGCTGTATTTTCTGGGGGAAAATTAGCTAAATATAGGGTTAAAAACCAATCATTTCTTAAAAGGGCCCCTCGTGTCTCACTTTCCTAACCTAGCCTTTCTCAAAGGCCAGATGAGATGATCAGAATGGGGCCTTCTGTCCTCAATATCTTGGAATTGGGGGAAGGTGCAAACTTGAAATGTTAGTAGCCACTTCTTCATTCTAACCCTAATTGGGCCACATTGATCTGTATGTATTTATTTATTTATTTTAATATGACGCTAAATAGTGTGAAGGGGGCAACCTGCATTCATCACCTAAGTGGCCATCAAGGTCAGCAGTGAGAATATTTAGAGCTGACCCCAGCAATCTCTTCCATCAGCACTGGTTTGGTTTCGGCCATTTTCTAGTAGGGATCTATGAGGAGAGAGGACCAATGATTCCCAAAGCATGTTTACAAAGGACCCCTGGCACTACACAGAGCGGCCAAAGGCTTCAGGGGTCTGATAAGATCGCCAGCGAAGAACATAGACTGAACTTCCTGTGGAACCATCTGCAGGACTGAGCTGAAGATCGATACGGCTGGTGCTCAGTCTGCAAGGAGGCTACAGCCCTGTGGGATTTGTCTTGGGGAAGATTAGGATGATTTAGTGGGAAATTGATCCAAGACAGTAATTCATTATTCTACACAAAGGGAAGACAATAGGTATCGCATGGCTGGCTACTTCCATTTTCTGGTGCTCTCAGCCTGGCTCAGTACAGCCAGTCTGCTGGTGTAGGGTGTGTCCACACTAGACAAGAGGTGTTTCTCACAGTGTGTCAGGGAACATGGGCTAAAATCCTAGTGAAGACAAGGCCATGTGTAATCTCCACTCACGTTAACAGGTCAAGGGACAGCCTAGCGGGGAGCCTTGTCTTTAACTTGACCTGCTAACTCGTGTTAAACTGACACCTACCTCATCTTCACTCAGATGTCAGCTCCTGTTAGTCACTGTGTTTGGTGTAAGACATGGCAGGAAAACAGCTCTTCTCCTGGTACAGACAAGGCCCTAGGGAGGCAGGCTCAGCACCGTGGGAGGGGGAACTGAGACACAGGGGTCCATGGGCTGTGAGATGGGGAGAAGGGGGAGCTGTCTGAGGCCAGTGAGAGGAACCCGTGATCTGGGTGGTTTCCTGGTGGGGAAGCTGTGGGAACCTCTCAGCCGGCAATTACTCTCCCCATGTAGGTTTCCGTACGCTCCCCCTCCCCCCACACATCGGGGGAGGGGAAGTCATGCAGCTGACGCTGTGTGGGTGCAGCAGTGAACAGCTCTGCACCCCCCCTTGGCTCCCCCAGACAGGGAACTAGCTACAGCTCTCCAGGAGCTCCCCCAGTACAGGGCACTGGAGGCTCTGATGGCGGGTGGGGGGAAGGGGAACATGAACGGGGGCATGGATGGATGAGGGGGCTGACCGGCTTGTCCGTCACAGATTGACAGGCTCTGTGCTCTGCTCAGCCTTTAAACAGGCTCCTGGGAGTGACCAGGCCCCAAGATTCATGCTGACCCACAAGGACAGGCCCTGTAGCCTGAATGACTCTGGGACTGGGCCTTTGGCCTCCAGCACCTCCTGCTTCCCACCGTTTACACCTACAGAGAATCCACCTTTGTTTACCTTCTTGTGCAGACTTTACCACCCAGATCCGCAGTGATGTTTCAGCTCCCAGCTCCTGTTTATTTCAATGGGAACGAGGCACTTAAATCCCTTTGAGGTTCTGGCCCCACTGTCTTAGGAACCCAGTCAGTATTCTGCAAAGCAGCCTTTGAGAACAAAGGAGCATTTATTAATCCCCTGGAATCCAGTAGGAGAAGGTTTGTAGGTTAGTGTGGCAAAGGGACGCTCAAGGCAGAGTCCATATGGGTAGGAGCAAGGCCCCAAGACACCAGGCAGTTCTCAGCTCCATCTTCACTCTCTTTGTGTGTCTGCAACAGCCGCATTAAGACTTGTCTCCTCACACCTGTCCTTCCTTTAGCTCCAGGTGCAGCCTTTTCACTTTGCTTCTCTGCAGAGTTGGGGGAAGTCACCTGCTCTGAGACCGCGTCTACACCTAAAATTTAGATCAACCTAAGCTTCTGAAGCATTCATGGCCTGTGTGACAGATAGGCTGACCTAACCCCCACTGAAGGCACCTAGGTGGATGAAAGAAAAAGACCCTGTAAACCTGTAGCTGCTAATGGTGTAGACATGCCTTTAGTCCCAGTAGTTCTTAAAAACAATCATACCCTGGGCTGCTCCCCTTGCCCAGGCATTGCCCAGCTCTGTCCCAGCAGTGACCCGAGTTTCTTTGAAAAGGCAGAGGCCCTTGATATACTCCACAACTGTGCTGATGACTCAAAGATCTACCTCTGCTCGTGACCTGTCTCCTTCTCTCCAGATGAAAATCTCGGCCTATGTCTCTGTCTCCTTGTGGATGTCTCATCATTGTCTCAAGATAAATGTGGCAAAAACAGAGCTCCTAATCTACCCCCACCTCCCGCCCCCAGTTCTCCCTGCTACCGCCTTTCTCAATCACTATGGGCACCACCAGCCTCTTGCCTGTCACTCAGGCCCATAACTTGGGTGTCATTTTGGTCTCAGACCTCTCTGTAGGTTCTCACATTGACGTTCTGTCGAAATCTTGCTGAGTCTTTAAGAATTCTCAGCTCACCACGACAGCTGTAACTCCCATCCCCCATGCTGCCCCCCACACTTGGCAGAAGCCCCCATCAACACCCGCACGGCTACCTTATTAGCCTCCTTCAAATCCCTCCAAGGTGTCTGCAAAAAACCTGACTATGGTGAGTTGCTGGTGTCCTGTTATCACAGCTGATCGTGCTGACCAGTGTTGTCCCATTGCTTCCTTGTGCTCCTCTGTCTGTCTCCATCTATTGTTTCTTGAATTAGTGTCGTGCCCCCTCTCCACCCGGTTACCTTCTTTCATGCTAATCTGGGAACAGTTTTGATGGACAGGTCTGGGTTCTTCTGGATCCCGCCACCCACCCAGCAGGGTGTATCTTCTTTATGTTTCCCTATGAATGTATTTGGCGGTGGCTCCAGCACTCTCACTCCTTCCTGGCAGGGTCCCCAAGGTGGCTTGGGAGGAAAATGCCAACCACAGGGTAACCCCCACTTACTTGCCAGAAAGTTGGAGACTTCCAAGAAATAACACAAATACATAGAATATACTCAACACAGTAATTATATTAAACAGGAGACAAATATAACATAACAGGGTAAAACACTATTCTTCGTGCCCACGCTGACAATACCCGTGACTTTCCCCAGTCACGTGACCTGATGAAGGAAATGTAAGAATAGTGTCCCGTTGGTATGCGTACTTTGTTGGGGCCCTTGATGACCTATGACCACGATATCTTCTCTGCAGTTGTTTAGCAGGGTGGCTGACTGGGTTCAGTACAGCCCAAAGGACTCACAAGCGGGAGGAGGTGGTAAGTCCCTCCACAGGTTTAATATGCAGCTGGTGATAAAATCCCCAAACCCGTACTCCCTGGCTTGAGGACACAGTTCAAGGAGTAGGGGGTCCCCAAAACAAATTCCCGGACTGACTAACTAAAAGATGGTGCATTCACAAACTCCATGAATGATCCTCGGATTCAGAGATGACTCTGGACTCCTCGGTCACGGCCCAGGGGCTGATCTCTGCTGGCAAGGTCTCTTCAGGCCCGAGTCAGGCGGCTTTGTCCCGGGATTTCCCCTCACCACCCAGGGGTGCAGGGCTCAAGGTGCAGATTACAGAACTGGACTAAACTCCAAAATGTCGTCTCCTAGCCGAGCGTCCAGACACACTCCCTGCAGGCCAGCCCTGGACTAGCAGCCAGAGCAGAGCTGGCCATGTGGTGACTGGTCTCCCCTAGGGAGCTGGGGGTGAACTCAGCCTGGCTGGGGAAGTTTCCCAGAAAAATTCTACAAACTGGGAGTCATCAGTAGAGAGGGAAAAGCCCAGCGGAGGGATCTGCTGTCAGGTCCCTAGAGGCCAGTTGTCGGGGGAATGCTGCATGCTGGCCTGGGACCCTCCAGCTCCCCACACAGCCAGGCCTGCCTAATATGCTGTTGGCCTTCTTGGCAACAAGGGCACACTGTTGACTCATATCCAGCTTCTTGTCCACTTCTCACCCCTAGGTCCTTTTCTGCAGAACTGCTGCCGAGCCATTTGGTCCCTAGTCTGTAGCGGTGCATTGGATTCTTCCGTCCTAAGTGCAGAACTCTGCATTTGTCCGTGTTGAACCTCATCAGATTTCTTTGAGCCCAATCCTCCAATGTGCCTAGATCACTCTGGACCCTATCTGTACCCTCCAGCATATCTACCTCTCCCCCCAGTTCAGTGTCATCCACAAACTTGCTGAGGGTGCAATGCAACCCAGCATCCAGATCATTAATGAAAATGTTGAACAAAACCAGCCTCAGGACCAACCCTTGGGGAACTCTGCTTGATACCAGCTGCCAACTAGACATGGAGCCGTTGATCACTACCCGTTGAGCCCGACAATCTAGCCAGCTTTCTATCCACCTTATAGTCCATTCATCCAACCCATATTTCTTCAATTTGTTGGCAAGAATACTGTGGGAGACCGTATCAAAAGCTTTGCGAAAGTCAAGGTATATCATTTTCACCGCTTTCCCCATATCCACAGAGCCAGTTACCTCATCCTAGAAAACAATCAGGTTGGTCAGGCATGATTTGCTCTTGCTAAATCCATGTTGACTATTCCTAATCAGCTTCCTATCCTCCAAGTGCTTCAAAATGGAGTCCTTGAGGCCCTGCTCCATGATTTTTCCAGGGACTGAGGTGAGGCTGACCAGTCTGTAGTTCCCCAGATTCACCTTCTTCCCTTTTAAAAAGATGGGCACTATATTTGCCTTTTTCCAATCGTCCAGGACCTCCCGCGATCGCCATGAGTTTTCAAAGATAATGGCCAATGACTCTGCAATCACATCAACCAACTCCTTTAGCACTCTCAGATGCATTGCAACTGGCACCATGGACTTGTGCATGTCCAGCTTTTCTAAATAGTCCTTAACCTGTTCTTTCTCCACTGACAGCTGGTCACCTCCTCCCCACACTGTGCTGCCCAGTGCAGCATTCTGGAAGCTGACCTTGTCTGTGAAGGCCAAGGCAAAAAAAGCATTGAGTGCTTTAGATTTTTCCACAGCATCTCTCACTAGGTTGCCTCCCCATTCAGTAAGGGTCCCACACTTTCCCTGACCTTCTTCTTGTTGCTAACATACCTGTAGAAGCCCTTCTTGTTACCCTTCACATCCCTTGCTAGTTGCAACTCCAATTCTGCTTTGGCCTTCCTGTTGTCAATCGGGTTGCCTGAGATATTTGCTATTCTTTCCGCACATTGGGATGAGAATTCACACAGGCAAGAAATCCTAAAAGTGCCCTGACTAGGGATTCGCCAAGTGAATATCATCTTTGCCATTTCCCATGAACGTCGGAGCATCAGGCCAGGCTGGAGTGGCCATGTAATGCGGATATGCAATGGTTATAAGGCAGAGAATAAATCACATTCCTGGAACAGAGTCGTGTAGGGCAAGAGGCTGAGATAAGATTCCCACATTGTGATGGGATTTGTTTATGATTTTTCAAGAAGCTCTGAATGTCCTCTGATCAGCTCCTCCATCAACACAATTTGTCAGTTCAGGCCATAGTTGAGGAGCACTTGCTAACACTAACCCTGACATAGCAACATCCACAAGTAATGGTCTCTATCATCTCCCCTTGGCTAGGAGATGCTGTTCCTTCCTGGCAGACAAAAATCTGGCCTCAGTTACTTACAGCTTTGTCACCCCTCAGCGGGGCTGCAGCAATGTGATCTGCGTGGCCATGAAACCATCAGTGCCGGGGGACCTTCAGCTAGTGCAGAATGCTGCAGTGCATCTTCTCTGCAACACAAGCTCCTGTGAACATATCACGCCTGTCCTCCACTCCCTACATGGCCTGCCCACCGAATATCAAATTGTGTTCAAGATCTTGGGCCTTGTCTTCTGGGTGCTCCATGGCCTCAGCCGAGGTTATATAAAAACTTCCTAAAGCTCTGTGATGAAGACCACACACAGCAACTTTCATTGCTACTCAAGCACAATGAAACAGGCCACAATAAGTGTAATGTTTATTTGTGCGGGAGAGAGAACTGTCTTTGTGGCCGGTCTCAGGTGGTGGAATGAACTCCCACAGGAACTAAGGATCGTCACCAACCTGACCATCATTTACTCCTAGTGCTTGGACTTTGCTTTCTCTAGTATAAATACTTATCAACACGCTCACTTATCGCAACAAACATAGCAGAACTCTTCCACTGCACACGCTTCTCCCCCAGAAAGGATGAAAGAACAAAAAACATGGGACAGAAGGTTGCTTATCACACTACTGAAAGGTGCTCAGACACTGTGGGGAGGAACATGGTATGAGCACCAATAGAGAACAGAAGAGACTTTTGCTGCCACTCAGCTACAACCTTATTATCTTATTCTCTGTGACTTTTCATTTATGCTTGACAGTAAATTATTTAATAAAATGGATACATTCAGGAGCAATAATGGTGTCCACTAGGTGTGAAATGCAATGCCGTGACCAAGGCTTAGTGGGGATGATGGTTTATTTGTGATTTTCTTGCTTTGCACGAGGAGGAATAACATGGGTCTGAGTTTCTCAGAATCATTCATCTCCAGAGGAGAATAATGCGAAAATGGGCCTTCATGGGGTGAGACGGGACCTTCAGGAAAGTCTCTTGACATGTTTCTTTTAAATTACAGAGCCTAGGAGGGCTCTGCTGTTTATTCCCTACAGGTACCATGCATTCCTAGATCTAGACGGGTTATCTAGATGACTGAAGTGCTGATTGTTCCCTTTAGAGTTACACACTGCCACTGTCATGGGTCTGTAGTTCTCCTTCATTATACATGTCTCCTCTACAAAGCCCTGGACTAAGAATGTGAAATCCATGACCACATTTCTTGTACCTACTCCACAGGGTTGGGGGATTAATCCGCAGACATTTAGAATCCAGATGCATTAACTACAATATGTTTCTTTTCTGATTAGCTTTCTACTTCATTTTTTTATAAAGGCACTTATCAGAAAAAATATCAAAATGTTCACTTCAGAGTCATGACAGAGAAAAGATATTGAATCTAATTCCCTGGTATCTCAAAATACCTGATCAACCTAGAATGGAACAAAAATGATAATTAGAGAGTCTGTTAGACAGTTAACTGGCTGCTTTTATGAACTCGTGGTAATGTCGAGTGAAAGGAACTTCACAGTGTACTTACAGCCCCTGGGCTAGGAAGGGAATCCAGGTGGTTTCATCTAAAGGAGAATAGGAAAGAAACTCTGATCTTAGGCCTTGTCTGCACAGGACAGGTTTTCCTGTCTATGTTTTTCTACCACACCTGTATGAGTCCAGAGACAGGGCACAAGCAAACAACTTCCCTTCTGAACCAGTGCGTCTGGTGTTGTGATGTTGTTAAATTACTTTGCCGCATTCTGAGCAGGTATCTCATGATGCAATGTTCTACCCACCCCCCTGCACCTGGACCACCCCGCCAAGCTCCCCCAGTGCCCGGATCCGTCCACTGAGTCCCCGGTACCCAGACATGCCTGCCAAGCCCCAATCATCTTCCCCGGAGCTCCCTGCAGAGTCCCCTTCCCCCTGCACCCAGATGCCCCCCACACCCACACTGAGGCAACTGCACTCACAGTGCCCCACACAGAACCTTCTCCCTGCACATCTGCATCACCCCATATTAAGCCCCTCCCCACTTGGATCCTGCCAGACTGAGCCTGCCTGCCCGCACCTGGATTGGGGGCAGGACTGGGCATGTGTGCGAGACTCTGTCCTTCTCATTTGCTAGCTCGGTGCACCCAGCATGGAATCATAGAATCATAGAATCATAGAATATCAGGGTTGGAAGGGACCTCAGGAGGTCATCTAGTCCAACCCCCTGCTCAAAGCAGGACCAGTCCCCAATTAAATCATCCCAGCCAGGGCTTTGTCAAGCCTGACCTTAAAAACCTCTAAGGAAGGAGATTCCACCGCCTCCCTAGGTAACGCATTCCAGTGTTTCACCACCCTCCTAGTGAAAAAGTTTTTCCTAATATCCAACCTAAACCTCCCCCACTGCCACTTGAGACCATTACTCCTTGTCCTGTCCTCTTCTACCACTGAGAATAGTCTAGAACCAGCCTCTCTGGAACCACCTCTCAGGTAGTTGAAAGCAGCTATCAAATCCCCCCTCATTCTTCTCTTCTGCAGACTAAACAATCCCAGTTCCCTCAGCCTCTCCTCATAAGTCATGTGTTCCAGACCCCTAATCATTTTTGTTGCCCATAGCTGGACTCTCTCCAGTTTATCCACATCCTTCTTGTAGTGTGGGGCCCAAAACTGGACACAGTACTCCAGATGAGGCCTCACCAATGTCGAATAGAGGGGAACGATCACGTCCCTCGATCTGCTGGCTATGCCCCTACTTATACATCCCAAAATGCCATTGGCCTTCTTGGCAACAAGGGCACATTGCTGACTCATATCCAGCTTCTCGTCCACTGTCACTCCTAGGTCCTTTTCTGCAGAACTGCTGCCTAGCTGTTCGGTCCCTAGTCTGTAGCTGTGCATTGGAGGGGCAGGCAGGGTCCAAAGGTGATTCTGTGGCAGGCCTGGCCCTTGTGCTGTTTCACTGCTGTGCAGATTGCTGGATTGGGGCTGGAGCCCGGGCTCTAGGACCTTACAGGGTGCGAGGGTCTCAGAGCTCTGGCTCTAGTCTGAGCCCAGAAGTCTGCACAGCAATGAAACAGCCCCATAGCTCAAGCCCCAGAAGCCTAAGTCAACTCAGCTGGCATGGGCCAGCCTGTTGTATCAACCAGGCAAGGTACGAACAAGCTTCAACTGGACTTTATTTTCAAAGTGGAAACCTCTTTACCAAGCTGCTGCTGCACCCTCTGTAGCTCTCTCCCAGCCTCGCAACTCCTCCCCCCTCCTTCCTGTTTCCTGTCCTTTCAGACTCCCAACAGCCAGTGCTCCCAATTCTAATAATCACAAGCAACATCTGAACACCACATTCCCTCCTCTGTTAAGAAACTCTCCCAATTAAAATAAACATTATTGTTCTAACCACAGGAACAAGTATGAAACAAGACACTATACTGTTGGCAGAAATATGACACTGAAAACGCTGGAGATACTACATAACCTAGTCTCTGGTCCAGACAGGTGGTCGTCTGGGTCTGACAGGCCGTCCGTCAAGCCCCGGGTGCAGTGCAATGTCTTGTTCTGTTGGTACTACGGTGAAGTCATCCCATGCAGACTGGGTGTTGGCATAATCTCCTCTTGGTGCATAGGCAGGTGCCAGATAAGAAGCATTCCATACCCGCCCATCAGAAAGTTGATAGGTGCAAGGTCCCTTCTTCTCCATGATTTTAAGAGGAGCTGTGAATTTATGGTCCCCTTTGCGTAAAATTCCAGGGTTTCGTATTCTAACAAAGGAACCACACTCAAACTTTGGTTCCTTAGCACCCTGCTGCTTGTCTATGAAAGCCTTAGACTTTGTTTGGTTCTGTTCAACTGTTTTTCTCACATCATCCTCTTTTGGGGCATCAGGTCGTGCCTTTAACAATCCGGCAATGTTCAGTTTAGTATTCATCTGTTTCCCACGCAGTAACTCTGCGGGTGATCTTTGCGTGGTGGTATGTCATGTAGCCTGCTATGCTTGCAAGAAAATCAATAGTGAAGGGTATCCGCAATCACCCTTCTAGTTTAGCCGTTTGCAAACTCTCTTTCAAACTTCTGTTAAACCATTCAATTTCCCCATTGGCTTGAGGGTAATATAGGGATGACCTTCTGTGTAAAATGTTCCTCTCTGCTAGAAAAGTTTCAAAGTAAATTGAAAGTAAATTGACTACCATTATCTGAAACCAGTTCTTTGGGGTTACCTTCCCTGCTAAAAACTGAAGAGAGGAACTTAATTACTGTAGCAGAAGAGAGTTGTGATGTAAATGCTACCTCAGGCCATTTACTGAAATAGTCTATTAAAGTGATGGCTTAATGGCAGTCAATTGGAGCAGTATCAAAGGGACCTACAATGTCAATCTCCACTTTTTCCGATGCAGATGCAGGAAGAGGAACAGGCTATAATGGAGGGGTACATGTCACTGCTGTCTTATCATACATTTGGCAAGTGACACAGGATTTTATGAGTGCTTCAGTTTGAGAGTCCATCCCTGGCCTCCAATACAGATCCCGTAGTCGTTGTTTGGTTCGGACACTTCCTGGATGAGTATTGTGTGCCAAGTGTATGAGTTTTGACTGTAATTCTTCTGGCACAGGGAGCCGGTGTGTACCTCGTAGCACACAGCCATCAAACAAAGAAAGTTCATCCCAAACTCTAAAATAAGGCAGCAAAACTGGATCAAGGTTTTTAGGGTGACTGGGCCATCTCTTTGTCAGAAATTCCCGTAGTTTTTGTTGAATTGGACACGCTGAACAAGCAGCTTGAAATTGTTCTCTTGTAACTGCAGTGAGAGCACTTGTAATAAGCGCAACCACGACATCCTCATCCTCCGGTGGACCATCTGGTGAAGGCAAAGGCAGGCGAGAAAGGCAATCAGCGATCACATTTTGGTTTCCAGGCTTATATTCCAGTTCATAATTGAAAGAGAGTAGTCCTGCAGACCATCGAGCAGTACAGTATCCTGCTCTTCCCAATCCTTTCGTGGTGAGCAACGTCGTCAAAGGGCTGTGGTCTGTGCGCAACTTGAACGTGCGGCCCCACAGGTAAGTTCTCCATTTTTCAGTAGCCCAGACACAAGCAAGTGCTTCTTTTTCAATTGTAGAATATTTCTCTCACCATTACTTAGTGTCCTTGAAGCAAATGCAACAGTCCTCTCTGTGTTGTCCTCATGCAATTGTGTGAGAATAGCCCCAAGTCCATAATCAGAAGCATCTGCAGTTACAATTGTGGGTAATACAGGACTGAATAGTGCAAGTACTGGACTAGGTACAATCAAGTCTTTCACCATTTCGAAACCAGCTTGTGCATCCGTTGTCCACACTAAGGTTGAACTTCTCCGTAGTAATTCCCCTAACGGTTCAATGACAGAAGCATAACTGGGAACTAATTTTGTATGCCAGGAGGTAAGACCCAAGAAGGAACGTAAGGTTTGCAAATCTGTTGGAGGAGGAGCATTTGAAATTGCCAGGATATGATCTGGATCAGGTTTTAGTCCAGCCTGTGAAATTGAATGCCCCAGAAAGGAGAGTTCAGTTTGTCTAAATTTGCATTTGGACCTATTGATCTGGAGGCCTGCTTTGCTGATACAGTTTAGTACGGACTGCAGGTTATTGTCCTGCTCCTCAGAAGTATTTCCAAACACGATAATGTCATCCAGATAGCACTGAACTCCATGTTGATTCTTCAGAATCAATTACATCATTTTTTGAAAGGCACTTGGGGCAGATGAGAGACTGTATGGAACACGTTTAAAACGAAATAGTCCCTCATGTGTAATAAATGCTGTGAGGTCTCTGCTACATTCATGCAACATAACCTGGTGGTATATGCTCTGCAAATCAAGAGTAGAAAACATCTTTGCTCCACAGAGTTCTGCAAATACTTCTTCTATGTGAGGAAGAGGATGGCTGTTAATTACAATAGCTTTATTTGGCTCCCTTAAGTCCACACAAAGGCAAATGCCTCCACCCTTCTTCTGCGTCACTACGACCGGTGAAACCCATTCTGAGGAGTTGATCTCTTCAATAAAGTCCTTTTGAACAAGTTTTCTAAGTTCCTCTGAAACAGTTTCCCTGACTGAAAATGGTAAGTGCCGTAACTTCTGTCGTACAGGCATCACATTATTCTGCATTTTAACTTTATGCAGAAACCCATAAGCACAGCTGAGTTTCTCCTCAACCTGGTGCTGGGTCCCAGCTGAAACTGGTGTGTGTGCCGCAAGAGTGCTTTGCTGAGGAAGATCAATTCATCCATTAACTACCCTGAGATTTAAAGCAGCCAATAAATCTCTGCCAAGGATAGGAGTGCCTGTGTGGAGAATGTAGAACTCTGCAGTTACACAGCAATGACCAAAAGTAACTATTACTGGCAGGCAGCCATGTACTGGAACATGGTTTTTCAAATAGCACACCAAGCGAAGTTTGGGTCCAGTCAGAGGCACATCTTTAAAGTAATGCAGATAGATGGAATCAGGTAGTATAGATACTGCTCAGCCAGTGTCCAACATTAGCTGGATAGAGTGTGGTTTGCCTGAGGGTATGGCGGAAACATTTACAGTGCACTTGATCTGTTCTGGAATATGTGCAGTAGTGATTTTGTCCACGCTTAGCACAGTAACATCTGGTATTGTAACTGCATGCACCTGCTGATTGAACTGGCTACTGTGACATACTTTAGCAAAATGTCCAATCTTTTTGCAATGATTGCACTGAGCTACTTTTGCCAGACATCCTGTGTAGCTTGCAAGGTGTTTTGGGGATTCACAGCGAAAACATGCTTTTACTCTATTTTGAATTTGTTGATTCATTGGTTTTTCATTAGTTTTCCTCTTTGCAATTGTGTGTCTGTGATGGCAGTGAACTTTTCTGCAAAGGAGTCACAGCCTGGACTGTGCCTCCTGTATCCATGCTCATTATTTTGGCTTCAGCTGTAGCTGACTCAATCTGAGTAGCAATGGTTATTGCTTTTTCTAGTGTCAGTTGTGGTTCTAGAAGTAAGCGTTCTCCTACATGAAGCATGGTTGTTTTCTCAATGAGCTGGTCTCTAATTATCCCATCTGCCATATCCCTAAAGTCAGAAATTACAATCAGACGCCTCAGGGAAGCAATATACTGCATTATCGTTTCTCCTGGTTTCTGCTTATGCTGGTGAAATCTGTAGTGATTAGCTACTACTTTCACTTTTGGCACAAAAAAATTCTTTAATGCAGTGAGTGTAGTCTCATATTTATCATCTGCAAGAGGAAAAGGGTAAAATATACACTGCCCTTCTGCTCCAAGGCAGTGGATTAGCAGAGCAAGCTTTCTTACTTCAGAAATCTCTGTAGCACTGATTGCAAGCAGGTAAATCTCAAACCTATGGATCCAGGTAGTAAAATAAATTGGAGGCTCACCTGAGCGTTGCAGAAAGGCTGCAGGTGGGTTCAGAGGCAGAAGATCCATCCTCGTTGCCAAAATGTTGTATAAACCAGGCAAGGTACGAACAAGCAACAGGACTTAATTTTCAAAGTGGAAACCTCTTTACCAAGCTGCTGCTGCACCCTCGGTAGCTTTCTTCCAGCCTCTCAACTCCTCCCCTCTCCTTCCTGTTTCCTATCCTTTCAGACTCCCAACAGCCAGAGCTCCAAATTCTAATAATTACAAGCAACATCTAAACACCACACAGCCACAGGGTTTTCTTTGCTGGGTAAACATATCCTTCTGTGCTTGACATATATGGAAATATATTAATATTGCCATCTGCCCTGTGGAGCCCTAGAGATGTGCCTGGTAAGCAATCTGTTTATCAAAACCCATTTCCTGAATCTGTTTTGTTGTCTGTATTGTTGACAGCTATTTTGAAATAAATTACCAAAACAACTGAAAAATGGTATGATTATATTGTGCTGCTTTGACAAATGAAAGATGCAGAATTTTACAATATCGTGCACTGAATTTTTATTTTGGGGGGCACAGAATCCCCTCAGGGGTAGCATATGAATGTTAACACTATGCTATATGCTACAAATGGTAATGCTATGTTAATAAGTTTTGGTTTTGTTATGTAGCACATGCTTTACTCTTCTATTACTTCATTCTAGTGTTCTTCATTCTGACAATGTTAGTTCTGCTTGTTCTGCAAAATCAATAAACTTTTATAAAAATTAAAGATTTCATGACTCCTTTGCATTGATCTCAGAAAATACAATTATTTTGCTATCTCACAGGTTTTTCAAACATCTGTCTACAATCAATCTGTGATGGGTTGGACCCCCCCCCCCATGTACTGGGGGTTTCACTAAGTGCCTCCTGTTCCACCAACCTAGATTCCGTCTCCCTGTTTTGCTGAATTCGGCTCTCCGGTCTCTTACAACACACACAGGTAGGGCCACACCCCACTGCAGCCACAGACTAAAGTCAGCTCCGTGTGAGAGGATTCACCCAGCACTCACCTGCCCACCTCTGCTGGGGGATAAACCCAAAATAATATTTTCTTGCACTGTATAGAAATATCTGTATAGCACAAGCTCATAAAATGTCGCCCTATTCCTTAATGTGAAGAGAGATGTGGACGATTTCTTGCCCCCCCCCCCCAGTTAGAAATTACATAAACTGGGTTTAATAATAAACAAAATAAATTGCATTAACTATAAAAGGCAGAATTTTGGTGGCTAAAGAGATAGCAAACAGAACAAAGCAGATTACTAAGCAAATAAAACAAAATACGTTACTAACTAAGCTTGATTCACTAAAGAAACTGGCTACAAATAATATTTTTTCACCATCAATATTGTCACAGGCAGATTATACAAAGTCTTGAAAGCCAGTGACATCTGTCTGCAGCCTGAGATTTCCGGTATTATTGCTCACAAGCTAGATGCCCTTCCAGCCTGGGCTCAACCCTTCTTCCCCCAGTTCAGTTCTTGCTTCGAGGTGCTTTTCAGTGTCTCTTTGGGTGGGGAGGCAGAGGAAAACCACAAGGATGTCACTCCCCTGCCTTATATAGCTCTTGTGTATAGTGGGAACCTTTTGTCTTCCAGTGGAAAAACACTGGCATTCGAAAGGGGGGAGGGTCCAGTATCAGATGACTCAGACCCAGGTCTCTGCAGGGCTGTGGCAGCCATTACTCTCAAGCTGTCTGGAGCATCCACAGGAAGACTAAGCCCTTTCACAGTCCACTGTCTTTGCGAATGGGCCGTCTTCTGTCTGGCTTGTCACTGTTGTACCTGCAGGTCTAGTTGTGGGTGACACCCAAAGTAACCCATTGGAAATACAGATACATGGTCAATATTTCTAACTTCAGATACAGAAATGATACAGTCACCCAAACTGGATAATCACATTCAACAAATCGTAACCTTTTCAATGATATCTTCCATGAGCCATCCTGCATAAAGTACATCTCATTTCTGCCATATCCATATCATAAGCATATTTCCATAAAGAATATGGAGTGTAACATTACACAATCAATCTGGTTTACATTAGCACATATCCCCAGTATGGAACACTGGCTGTTGGCATTTATTCTGTGATATTAATCATTTATATGATTTGGAGGCTAGGATGAAAATTTAAAATGATCTGGACTAACTGGAGAAATGGTCTGAGGTAAATAAGATGAAATTCAATAAGGACAAATGCAAAGTACTCCACTTAGGAAGGAACAATCAGCCACACACATACAGAATGGGAAATGACTGCCTAGGAAGGAATGCTGCGGAAAGGGATCTAGGAGTCATAGTGGACCACAAGCTAAATATGAGTCAGCAGTGTGACACTGTTGCAACAAAAAGTAAGCATCGTTCTGGGATGTATTAGCTGGAGTGTCATAAGCAAGACATGGGAAGTAATTCTTCCGCTCTACTCTGTGTGGATTAGGCCTCAACTGCAGCATAGTGTCCAGTTCTGGGCACCACATTTCAGGAAAGATGTGGACAAATTGGAAATGGTCCAGAGAACAGTGACAAAAATTATTAAAGGTCTAGAAAACATGAGCTATGAGGGAAGATTGAAAGAACTGGGTTTGTTTAGTCTGAAAAAGAGAAGACTGAGAGGGGACATGATAACAGTTTTCAAGTACTTAAAAGGTTGTTACAAGGAGGAGGGAGAAAAATTATTCTCCTTAACCTCTGATGTTAGGACAAGAAGCCAGGGGCTTAAATTGTAGCAAGGGCGGTTTAGGTTGGACATTAGGAAAAACTCCCTAACTGTCAGGGTGGTTAAGCACTGGAATAAATTGCCTAGGGAGGTTGTGGAATCTCCATCATTGGAGATTTTTAAGAGCAGGTTAGACAAACGCCTGTCAGGGATGTTATAGATGGCGCTGGACCTGCCATGAGTGCAGGGGGCTGGACTTGATGACCTCTCGAGGTTCCTTCCAGTGCTATGATTCTATGATTCTATATATTAATGATATAATATTAGATATATAATATAAATAATAACTTTACTTCCTGGAAAAACAACGAGGATTCTTGTGGCACCTTAAAGACTAACACATTTATTACAGCATAAGCTTTCATGGGCTTCAGCCCACTTCTTTGGATGCAGAAGTGCAAGCTGGAGTTTGGCGGGTGAATAAATATATGCTCACAGAAATGGGTGTGAAGCATTACTATGCAGAGGACCAGTGCTAATGAGGTCAGTACAATCAGGGGGGATGTGGCCCATTACTAACTGTTGATGAGGAGTTGTGAATACCAGAGGAGGGAGAACATCTTTTGCAGTGAACGAGCCATTCCCAGTCTTTATTCAGGCTGAGTATGATACAGTCAAACTTGCCAATGTATTCCAGTTCAGCAGTTTCACACAGAAGTCTGGTTTTGAAGGGTTTTTTTTAAGTATGGCAACTTTCAAGTTTGTCACTGTGTCATAGAATCATAGAATATCAGGGTTGGAAGGGACCTCAGTAGGTCATCTAGTCCAACCCCCTGCTCAAAGCAGGACCAATCCCCAATTAAATCATCCCAGCCAGGGCTTTGTCAAGCCTGACCTTAAAAACTTCTAAGGAAGGAGATTCCACCACCTCCCCAGGTAACGCAGTCCAGTGTTTCACCACCCTCCTAGTGAAAAAGTTTTTCCTAATATCCAACCTAAATCTCCCCCACTGCAACTTGAGACCATTACTCCTCGTTCTGTCATCTGCTACCACTAAGAACAGTCTAGATCCATCCTCTTTGGAACCCCCTTTCAGGTAGCTGAAAGCAGCTATCAGATCCCCCCTCATTCTTCTCTTCCGTAGACTAAACATCCCCAGTTCCCTCAGCCTCTCCTCATAAGTCATGTGTTCCAGTCCCCTAATCATTTTTGTTGCCCTCCGCTGGACTCTCTCCAATTTTTCCACATCCTTCTTGTAGTGTGGGACACAGTACTCCAGATGAGGCCTCACCAGTGTCGAATAGAGGGAAACGATCACGTCCCTTGATCTGCTGGCAATACCCCTACTTATACATCCCAAAATGCCATTGGCCTTCTTGGCAACAAGGGCACACTGCTGACTCATATCCAGCTTCTCATCCACTGTAACCCCCTACGTCCTTTTCTGCAGAACTGCTGCCGAGCCATTCGGTCCCTAGTCTGTAGCGGTGCATGGGATTCTTCCATCCTAAGTGCAGGACTCTGCACTTGTCCTTGTTGAACCTCATCAGATTTCTTTGAGCCCAATCCTCCAATTTGTCTCGGTCCCTCTGTATCCTATCCCTACCCTCCAGCATATCTACCTCTCCTCCCAGTTTAGTGTCATCCACAAACTTGCTGAGAGTGCAATCCACACCATCCTCCAGATCAATTATGAAGAGATAGAACAAAACCGGCCCCAGGACCGACCCTTGGGGCACTCCACTTGATACCGGCTGCCAACTAGACATGGAGTCATTGATCACTACCCGTTGAGCCCGACAATCTAGCCAACTTCCTATCCACCTTATAGTCCATTCATCCAGCCCATACTTCTTTAACTTGCTGGCAAGAATACTGTGGGAGACCATGTCAAAAGCTTTGCTAAAGTCAAGGAAAAACACGTCCTCTGCTTTCCCCTCATCCACACAGCCAGTTATCGCATCATAGAAGGCAATTAGATTAGTCAGGCATGACTTGCCCTTGGTGAATCCACGCTGACTGTTTCTGATCACTTTCCTCTCCTCTAAGTGCTTCAGAATTGATTCCTTGAGGACCTGCTCCATGATTTTTCCAGGGACTGAGGTGAGGCTGACTGGCCTGTAGTTCCCAGGATCCTCCTCCTTCCCTTTTTTAAAGATGGGTGCTACATTAGCCTTTTTCCAGTCGTCTGGGATTTCCCCCGATCGCCATGAGTTTTCAAAGATAACGGCCAATGGCTCTGTAATCACATCCACCAACTCCTTTAGTACTCTCGGATGCAACGCATCTGGCCCCAGGGAGGTTGACGTGCTCTCCCACTGGTTTGTGAATGTTCCCATTCTTGATGTCAGATTTGTCTCCATTTATTCATTTGCATAGAGACTGTCCGGTCTGGCCAATGTACATAGCAGAGGGGCATTGCTGGCACACGATGACATATATGACATTAGTGGATGTGCAATGTGCCCCTGATGGTGTGGCTGATGTGATTAGGTCCTGTGATGATGTCACTTGAGTAGATATGCAGACAGAGTTGGCAACAGGGTTTGTTGCAGGGAATGGTTCCTGGATTAGTGTTTCTGTGGTGTGGTTGTAGTTGCTGGTGAGTATTTGTCTCAGGTTGGGGGGCTGTCTGTAAGCGAGGACTGGCCTGTCTCCCAAGGTTTTTGAGAGTGAGGGATCATCTTCCAGGATAGGTTGTAGATCCTTGATGATGCACTGGAGAGGTTTTAGCTGGGGGCTATAGGTGATGGCCAGTGGCATTCTCTTATTTTCCTTGTAGGGCCTGTCCCGTAATAGGTGACTTCTGTGTACCTGTCTGGCTCTGTCAATCTGTTTCTTCACTTCCCCAGGTGGGTATTGTAGTTTTAAGAATGCTTGAAAGAGCTCCTGAAGGTGTCTGTCCCTGTCTGAGGGAATGGAGCAAATGTGGTTGTATCTTAGGGTTTCATTTTAGACAATGGATCGTGTGGTGTGTTCTCGATGAAAGCTGGAGGCACGTAGGTAAGTATAGCAGTCAGTAGGTTTCTGGTGAAGAGTGGTGTTTATGTGTCCATCACTTATTTGCCTGGTTGTGTCCAGGAAGTGGATCTCTTGGGTGGACTGGTCCAGGCTGAGGTTAATGGTGGGATGGAAATTGTTGAAGTCCCGGTGGAATTCTTCAAGGGCCTCCTTCCCGTGGGTCCATATGATGATGTCATCAATGTAGCGCAAGTAGAGGAGGGCACGTGGGTACAAGAGCTGAGGAAATGTTGTTCTAAGTCAGCCATAAAAATGTTGGCATCCTGTGGGGCCATGCAGGTGTCCATAGCAGTGCCACTGACTTGAAGGTATAAATCATCCCCAAATCTGAAATGGTTATGAGTGAGGACAAAGTTACAAAGGTCAGCCACCAGGTTTGCCGTGACATTATCGGGGATACTGTTCCTGGCAGCTTGTAGTCGATCTTTGTGTGGAATGTTGGTGTAGAGGGCTTCTGCATCCATAGTGGCCAGGATGGTATTTTCAGGAAGATCACTGATGGACTGTAGTTTCCTCAAGAAGTCAGTGGTGTCTCGAAGATAGCGAGGAGTGCTGGTCGCATAGGGCCTGAGGAGGGACAGACATACATAGCCAGACAATCCTGCTGTCAGGGTGCCAATGCCTGAGATGATGGGGCATCCAGTATTCCCAGGTTTATGGATCTTGGGAAGCAGATGGTATACCCCTGGTCTGAGCTCTAGGGGTGTGTCTGTGCGGATTTGTTCCTGTGTATCTTTAGGGAGTTTCTTGAGCAGATGGTGTAGTTTCTTTTGGTACTGGATCAGAGGATAGTGGCCTGTAAAATGTGTTGTTGGGAGAGTTGTCTAGTGGCCTCCTGTTCATAATCCGATCTCTTCATGATGACGACATCACCTCCTTTGTTACTTCCTGGCTCTCCCATAACCCCACAGCTCCCCAACTCAGGGCCATCCCTCCCGCATCCTCTCTCCTTCACCTTGTCACGCTGCAGATATCCTGGGTTCCCCACATCCCTGATTAAAAATCTGGAGCAGCAGTCACTCTCCTGTCCAGGAAGGAGGGTTGGGTAAGAGTCTGGGGGTGTCAGGGAGGGCAGCAGCTTTGGGACTGGCAGACCCCTGCCTGGGAGTGGAGCTGAGGTGAGGAGGGGCCATTGGTGCAGAGTCACTTTCCTGCCCAGCCCCAGCTCTTTCCCAAACGTCTCTCCCCTCACCTGGAGTCTGCAGCTCAGGAGCTGGTGTTGGCAGAGCCTGGGGCTGCCCGGGGGGCTGGTTCCAGCCCCCACCCGGAGAACGTCCCCCTCCCCCCCAGCTGGGCACAGAGGAGAGCTAGGGAAGGGTGCCCCCCGCACACACCCCACTGGGGAGCAGCAGCAGCTCAGCCCGGTTCCTGGATCACAAGTTCTCAACCTGCAGCCTGTGGGCTGCTTGTGGCCCAGTCTACACACGACGGCGACCCATGTGACATCCCCGGGCCATACAGGTAATACTGTATACGGCTCACAATGACAAATAGGTTGAAAACCAGGGCAATAAAGGCAGCAGGGGTGGCGTCTGACCCAGGAAGTTCAATCTCTGATCTGCTGAGCAGCACTAGGGATGGGCTCCTACGAGGCTCGTCCCAAGACTGCTCCCTGGCACAATTTGCTGCCAGTAGCAGACACTGGCACCTAGATCCTCCCGTTTGCTATGCTGTCAGCATTTGCTACATCCCACCCACCCGTCCCCAGCTCCTGGACTTCAGATAGCAAATTCTCACAGAGCGGAGTCTGCCTGTCACAAGTTACTGCCCGTCACCTTTGTCCATCTCCTGTCTGGCAATAGCCACTGGGTGCCATAATACACAGACACACGGTGGGACTAAGAGATGGGGTGCCATAGATTTCAAGTCCACAAAGATCTGCAGGGCCTCCAGCTGCCATTAACTGTGTTCAGTGTTGCTGGACTGAATGGAGGAATTAGCTGGATCAGCTTGACAAAGAAGAAAGTTGGACACAGATCTGCCGTCTCCCATGAACAACAGACATCCTTCCGCTGGGCAAGGGGGCAGCACCTTGCTGGTTAAACATTCAACACATAGCGTTAACAGCAGATAGGGAAAGAGGAAAAGCAACAGAGAAAGTTCTTTGGCTCACAGGGTGATCTATGCCCTGAGCCTTTAGCTCCCTTTACAGCTTCAAGCAATCACTCTAATGGGAGGCAAATAGCCCAGGGGAGGCTACAGAGACATTTCATGATGCATAGAGATAAGGCATTTGTGGCTACATCGTTAACCTCTTGGGTTCAGACCAAATATTGCAAAAATCCATTAATTTTGCGCTGCTGTTTGTGCTTTGGGTGTTAAATTCTCTTCTCTAAGGGGCGGACAGTACTGTATTTTGGCACGACACACACTACAAGGGCTGGCAGGACAGTGGGTGTTTCCCCTCCACTCCTGCACCAGCTCTGGGGGCACCATCTTACTAAATAGCAACGCTACAAATCTTCCTGGTTTACCCATTGCCTTTTTGAACAAGACCCTTCGCTGCCTCTCTGGAACACACCTCAAGGTAAAATCCTCCAATATAAGAACAGGCTGCAGAAGTGCACCTGCAAATATTAACTTATCCCTTGCTTTCCCCCCCCACCCCCTCCCAGCCGTTGTACAGGCATCCTATTCAAGGGTGAAGTAAGGTAGAAAATGTCCTTCCATCTCCAAGAGCAGCCCAGTCTGGAAAAGCAGATGGGACAAGGCTTGACAAAGCCCTGGCTGGGATGATTTAATTGGGGATTGGTCCTGCTTTGAGCAGGGGGTTGGACTAGATGACCTCCTGAGGTCCCTTCCAACCCTGATATTCTATGATTCTATGATTTAAAAAATGAAACCAAAGCAACATGTTATCATGGTTACCATGGAGATGAGTGCTGGGACAAGAACTATTTCTGATAGCTCTGAGTTCTCCTAGCTCCTGCAATGAACAGTCCATGCATAGAGAGGCATTATCAGCCACTGAATGTCTGGCAAATCTTGAAGGGAACGGAAAGAAGATGAGAAAAGACGTGTTGCATGTCTGAGTTAATGATTTGAGATTATCAAAATAACAGGCTCAACTGAAATGATTTAAACTGAGATTATTAATCGGAGATTACCATACCACTATACAGAATACAGAAATAAACAGATACATTACCACCCTTTGTTGTCAGACTAAGAGTCGGATATGTGTCTGTCCTGACACACAGTTTTCATTCTCCCAGAGTTTTCATATCACTATCATTATACAGGGTTTCAGACAAAGGAAACCTAGTTGCCAAGAATATTCTCCCAGAAACATATGTTGTGATGGCATTTTTAAACAGTCTCAGTTTACGTGACTTCTATGTGAAGGCATGATTATTTACAGCTGAGAGGACTAACAATTCTTGAAGTTAATATCTCTCAGTCTTTCTTACTCCACAATCATGCTTCCATGTTGATTTCCCGAACAGAAAACATCTTCTATAACCTATAGTTTCCCTTGTCTACACATGCTTATGTTAACATTTTATATATATATGTTAAGGAGATGGTTATCAAGAATATCTAGAGTTTTACAGACATGAAGGCAGCCTAGAGTTATTAAATACAGCAGAATGAATACATTCCTGACTGGGTTACTGGTTGGTCAAGACCAGTGTTGAAGATAAAGATTCTATAGAATAATTAACATATATCTATAAATGAATCAAATATGCAGAAAGAACTAAAGGTATTACTATTTACCAGCAGGTACTAATAGCTGAAATTGTGGTTTCCTCCCAGCAGAGGATCCTGTAGGCAGAAGTGAGGAGAAGAGGTTTCCAGAAGTGATGTGAAAGTCTCATAAGTGAACAGAAAGAGATGGAAAGGGAGCGCCTGGCCCAGGAAAGTGAGATGATGCATCTGGTGCAGATGCAAACAGCTGTGAGGGAGAACATTCTGTTGCCAAAATCATGACCAGCCGCCCAATCGAGCCATGTCCTGCACCCAGGGGAGAATACAGGATAGTGCAGTCTCCATTGACACCACCCCCTCCCAAGTAGCAGGGCTTTGCCCCCGCTATTCCACCCCCAGGAAAAGCAAAGGGTGAGCGGATGGTCCCTTCTGGCCTTAAGCTCTATGACTCTATGCCCAGCTCCTAGCACCCAGCTTTCACGAGAGTGGGAGCCCATCGGCACAAACAGAGGTTCATTCAGCACTTTGACTATGTTCAACCTGCGCTCCATTGGCCCTACATTTGCACTCAGGGCTGGATTAATGCAGAGGGTTTAGGGGCTGCAGCCCAGGGCCTGGGGCCCACTGCTTCTTTTCATCCGGCCCGCCAGTGTGCCCCTGCAGCCTCTAGGCGAGGGACATTCAGGAATATCTGCATGCTGGCCCCGTCCCCAGCACTGGCTCCGCAGCTCCCATTAGCTAACCACATCATGGAGCAGAAAAGTACGGAGCCGGTGCAGACAGGGATCCTGTCTTAGCCCTGCTGTGCTGCTGACCAAGAGCTGTAAGCACTTCCCAGCCAGAGCTTGCACCCCGCACCCCCTCCTGCACCCCAACCTGAGCCCAGAGCCCCAACCTGCACCCCAACCCCCATTCCAGCCCACAGCCCCCTTGCACCCAAACTCCCTCCCAGATACCACACCCCAAATCTCCTGCTGAACCTCACCCCCCGTCCCATGCCTGGCCCCACCCCGGAGCCCACCCCACCAGCTGGAGCTGCACCCCCTCCCACACCCCAATCCCCTGCCCTGGCCCTGAGGCCACTCTTGTACTCCAAGCCTCCAGGAGCCCCACAAAATCTAATAGCCCACAGGAGAGTTAATCTGGCTCTTGCTGCACTATGTTATTTGTTAACGTTTTTTAATCAATTGGTGTTATTTTTTTCAAATGTCCAACTCTACTAAAAAAAGTCAGTCTGCAATATTTCCGTCAATATGTAACATTCCCCAAGCATCAATTCCTAATAAAATCAAAACTGCAACATAGTTCAGTCATTTCTTTGCTTACATCACATTCATTTCCTGCCCTTCCACCTTGGTAGATTCACTGCACCTTCACGCCCCTATTTCCTTTACTGTTTCGGGGTGTTACACAGTGGCATCTTCTTTGCCTGTTCCACACATTCCAGAAAATCGCTCCCTGTCCACCATTCACCCATCAGTGCGGATCTCCCCCAAAGCACCTAGCACAGAGCTGTCCATCTGCAGCTCCCCAGCATATAGTCCAAAGCTGCTGTCTCCTCTCCAGTGAAAGGTTCCTATGCCAGGGAAGCAGAGGGTAAGGTGGGTCTCTCAGAACCACAGGAGGAACCACAAACACCTGAGTGTCCACACTCGCCTTGGGAGCAAAGGTTCCCATCTTCATTGCAGAAAACAAAGCAGAAGCTCCTGTCACCACTGACCTGTCCAGCCCAGCCCACATGAATACCGGTGACCTTGCCAGGGCGACCAACCAGGCCTTGCTGCACCACGAAGAAATAGCCCAGGCCTTTGATAAGCTGTAAGAGCTGGTGCGGGGGGCAATGATTAGGCACATGAGTCCCACAATTCCACTCAGGAACCTCAAATATGCAAAGCCATCAGGAACTTCCTGTGCATGGCCAAGTTTCACACCCCCGCCGAGCAGCACCCCACTGGAGCAGCACATGCGTCCCCAGCCGTTGATCCAGCTGCACTGCACTGGTTAGCTACATGCCTGAGCCTCTCGCATGTGGGGAGCTCCCGCCTGGCGCTGGCCACATGCAGGGCCATCCTTAGGGAAAACAGCACCCTGGGCAAACCTGTATTTTGGCACCCCTGTCCGTAGATGCCTTCCAAGGCTCCCCTTCTCCCCCCAGCCCACCCTGCCTCTACCCCCCCCCCCGTTGCCCCCAACTCCCTTCCATGACCTCGCACTCCAGGCCCACCCTGCTTCTTGCCTCTTAACCACAGCACCTCCCTGACCATGGCACCCACCCGGAGGGCCGGTCTTGCCCCGCAGTGACTCACGTCTGGATGCCACGGTGACGGGCCCCATGGAAACCCCACAGCGGTCACGTTGACTCCCCCAGCCAGTGCCCCAGGGACCCCTCGTCTGGTCGCTGAGCAGGACAGCCAAGACGATGGAGCAGGTGTTCGGCCGCGCTCCGACAGGGCGAGGGGGCTCTGGGGCTGGCGTCCCTCTCCTGCACCTCCCAACCTCTCCCACTCAGCCCCGCATCCAGCTCCTCTGCCAGAGCCCACAGGGTCGCAGCCCAAGGGGGGCGCTGTGACAGGAGGGCACCAGAGGGCTGTGGTGGCCGGGGCGCACGGTGACCTGAGAGCCCCAGAACAGGGGGGAAGGAACCGGACGTGGCTGGATAGACTCACACTGGTGTGGGGATACCGGGAGGGGGCAATGACATGCGGGCTCCAGAAGGGCAGATTTCTCCCACCCCAATACTGAGCATCACCAATCTTCAAGTGCCCCTCCCCCGGCCCAGAGCAGGGGGTGATTGGGGGAGGGGGCGGTAACACGCTCCAGCGCAATGGAGGGAGCTAGGGTGGGTGGTGATGGTGGAAGGTTGCTCCTGAAATCTCCCCAACCCCCTGCACTAGCATGTCCCTTTGGGCTGAGTAAGAAAAAGGGGGAGCTCCTGAGAGCTGGGGAGAATGGCAGCAGGGGGCTGGGAACTGGGAGGCTTGGGGACCTGTACGGTCAGATGTGGGGGGCCACCTGGGAACTGTGTCGACATGGAGGGGGGCTGGGAGCTCTGGGCATAGGGAGTGCCCCAGAAGGTGTGTGAGCTGGGAGCACAGGGAAAGTCCCCTGGGAGCTGAGGCGACTAGAAGCTGGGGAACTGGATCGGGACCCCAACACTTCCTTGGCTCTCTGCCCTGCAGTTTTAATTCCCAGTCCCTTCCCTTCCCCTCCCCTCCCACCCTGGAAGAGTCTGGCAAATTCCAGCTCCCATTGGCTGTCCATATTCATCTTCCATTGGGCCCATGGAAAGAGGAGCAGCAGGGCTGGGACAATCTGGGGTGGTGCGGGGAGGGGAAGGAGAGTGTGGCGGGTTCACTTGTAGAGCCCCCCCTTGGGACTGTCACTTGATGTCCTGAGATACCATGGAGCCTAACCCTTCTGCCAGCCTGGGCACCCCTTGACTCTGCCTTGCTGAGCCAGACCCTGCAGGCCCCCTCCAGCACAGACCCAGAGATAGGGCCACACCCTCTGCCGAATACACACACGGAGATTCCCTCAGCCCTGGGGCAGCTCAGTTAACAGGATCTTGCCCCAGCACCCAGTGCACAGCCTTCCTGGGAGCCTGAACCCCAGATAAACTCGTCTCACCCTGTATAAGTTGTACATAGTGAGAGTTCATATCATTCGCCCTCTTTCTCCTTGTAAAGAGAGATATGCACAGACTATTCTCCCCCCAGGGAACAATTACTTACACTGGTTTTATTAATGAACAAAAGTGATTTTATTAAGTACAAAAGGTAGGATTTCAGTGATTATAAGAGATAACAGACAGAACAAAGTATGTTACTAAGTAAAATAAAACAAAACGCAAGGCTAAGCTTAATACACTAAGAAACTAGTTACATGTCATATCTCACCCTCAAAGATGTTCCAATAAGCTTTTTTTCACAGACTAGACTCATTTCTAGTCTGGGCCCAATCCTTCCCCCTGTTTAGTTTATGTTAGTTCCAGCAGACATCCTGAATGGTGAGCAGGGACTTTCTCCTGACTGGCCGCAGCTTCTCTCCTGTTTCACCCCCTTATATAAATTTGGCAAAAGGCAGGAGTCCTTTATTTCAGCTTGACCGTCCCAGTTCCTTATGGAAAAGTACCTGGTTTACGATGGATTCCAGTAACAGGTGACATGGTCACATGTCCCTGTGAGACCCCAGTCTCCATACTTTATGGGCTAGCCCACACATCCGCAGGAAGACTTACAGGAAAACAAAACCATTCACAACTAGTTCTAGTTAAATGGAGCCATCCAGTTCCTGAAATACCATTAATGGCCCTCCCTTCTTATGACTACATTAGTAATACAAGTTTATACCAAATATTTCTAACTTCAGACATAGAAATGATACATGCATACAAATAGGATGAGCACATTCAGTTGATTATAACTTTTTCAGTGTTACAAGAGACAGTTTGCATAAAGCATATTCCAGTTATGTCATATTCAGAAGCATATTTCCATAAAGAATACGGAGTGCAACGTCACAGGGAGACCCAGCTCGCAGTGGCAGAGTGCAGGGGCAGAACTTGGGGCCAGGCTGGGAGGGACACCTTGTGGGTGGGGAGCAGGGGGGCTCTACTCTGGAGCAGGGAAGCAGACCCTCTTGGCACGCCAGGCTGCAGCCCGCAGGCAGCCTCTGCACCACGGCGCCCCCTGGCTACAGCACTCTAGACAGGGGACCACACTGCCCTGCCCTAAGACTGGCCCTGGCCACATACTTCTTCATGCCGAGGGGAACTCTCGTGTCAGGACTCCACCCCTGCAGCTCTGGGGTGATCGCTGCACAGTTCTCTAGGAACCTACACTTCAACCTCCCCACGTTCTGTTCCCACTGCCGTTCCTCCCAGCTCTGCAGCACTCTCCTGCCCCACCAGCCCATGCTAGTTGGCCAAGCCCAGACATGGCACTCCACCCAGGGAAGCCACTCCGGGAAAATGTCATGCAGAGGTAACTGCCCAATTTCCTCCTCCTCCTCCAGCCATACATGCAGGGCATCACTGTGGGTGTCTCCCAACCCGTCCAAAGCTGTCTGGCTGTGTGACTGCCATGACACGTGGAGCAGCCTGTTTGTATCAATGATTGTGGGGATCGCACCATTCAGGGGTGTTTCCTTCATAGTGCCTGGCAGCAATCTAAGTTCCCTCTAAGCCGCGCAGCTGTGCAGCAGGCTATCAAGGCCATGCAGGTGGGGAGAGGTGCCTCTCCCTTGGCCCCGTGCTGCTGCACAGAGAGGGCTGGGGGGACTCCTCACTCCCTGCTTCAGCCTGTACCCCCTCATCCCTGGCCCCACCTCAAAGCCTGCACCCCTAGGAGGAGCCCTCGCTCCCTGCACTCCAACCCTCTGCCCCAATCCTGAGGCCCCTCCTGCACCCCAAACCCTTCAGCCCCGACCTCAACCCAGAGAACGCACCCCCAGCTAGAGCTCTCACCCCCAACACTCCAACCCTCTGCCCCAGCCCTCAACCCCCCATACTCTGAACACCTCGGCCCCACCCCTACCACACATCACCTCCTTATTGGTGCACATAACATTTATTCCGCATATGGATGTAAAAAATTAGAGGGAACATTGCATAAGCAAAGTCATCTAGCTAAACTGGTGGTTCTCAACCTATTTACCATTGTGGGCCACAATGCAGCTTTCTCTGTGTTATGTGGGCTGCATCCACACAACATCTATACTACCTGAATGCCCCTCAGGATGTCACATGAGTCACAGCTGTGGGCTGATTGGGCTGCAAGTGGCCCATGGGTTCAGAACCACTGAGCTAAACCTTCTCAATCCGTGAATTCATGGTACCTGCAGGGAATAAACAGCAGAGCCCTGCTAGACTCTATAATTTAAAAGAAACACGTAAAGAGACTTTCCTGAAGGTCCTATCTCACCCCATGAAGGCCCATTCTCACATTCTTCTCCTTTGCAGATGAATGAATCTGAGAATCTCAGACCCATGTTATTCCTCCTCCTGCACAGCAGGAAAGTCACAAATAAATAGTCATCCCAAGGCCAAGCTCAGGACATTGCATTTCAAACCTCACGGAGACCATTATTGCTCCTGAATGTATCCATTTTTTTAAATAACGTACTATCAAGTAGAAATGAAAAGTTGGACCCTCTCCCTATGCTGGAAGATAGGGATAGGGTCCAGAGTGACCTAGACAAATTGGAGGTTTGGGCCAAAAGAAATCTGATGAGGTTCAACAAGAACAAGTGCAGAGTCCTGTACTTAGGACGAAAGAATCCCATGCACTGCTACAGGCTGGCGACCGACTGGCTAAGCAGCAGTTCTGCACAAAGGGACCTGGGGATTACAGTGGACGAGAAGCTGGAATTGAGTCAACAGCGTGTCCTTGTTGCCACAAAGGCTACCAGCATACTGGGCTGAATTAGTAGGAGCACTGCCAGCAGGTCGAGGGAAGTGATTATTCCTCTCTATTCGGCACTGGTGAGACCACACCTGGAGTATTGAGTCCAATTTTGGTCCGTCCCCCCCACTACAGAAAGGATTTGGACAAATTGGAGAGAGTCCAACGGAGGGCAACAAAAATTATTAGGGGGCTGGGGCACATGATTTATGAGGAGAGGCTGAGGGATCTGGGCTTATTTAGTCTGCAGAGGAGAAGAATGCGGGAGGATTTGATAGTAGCCTTCAACTACCTGAAGAGGATGGAGCTCAGCTGTTTTTAGTGGCTGCACATGAGAGAACATGGAGTAATGGTCTCAAGTTGCAGTGGTGGGAGGTCTAGGTTGGATATCAGGAAACACTATTTCAGCATGAGGGTGGTGAAGCACTGGAATGGGTTCCTTAGGGAGGTGGTGGAATCTCCTTCCTTTAAGGTTCTTAAGGCCCGGCTTGACAAAGCCCTGGCTGGGATGATTTAGTTGGGGTTGGTCTTGCTTTGAGCAGAGGGTTGGAGTCTAAGTTCCCTCTCAGCCGCATGGTCACGCAGCAGCTATAAAGGGACACGCAGCAGGGGCCTGGAGAGAGGGAGGTGAGAGGGGAGCCAGTTGGGGCTTGAAGGGCTGCTGCAGGCCTCTCTCCCGGCCCCAGAGCTCACTGCTGCCGGCAGGGGGAGAGAGGCCCCTTCCCCCAGAGATCCATGTTGCCAGCGCCTGGCAGGGAGAGAGGCCCCTTCCCCTGGAGCTCCATGTTGCCAGCGCCTGGCAGGGAGAGAGGCCCCTTCCCCTGGAGCTCCATGTTGCCAGCGCCTGGCAGGGAGAGACAGGCCCCTTCCCTCAGACCTCGTTGCTGCCAGCGATGACGGAGAGGCCTCTTCCCCTGGAGCACCATGCTGCTGGCGGGGAGAGGGCTTGGGGGAGTCCTCTGGCCTTAGCCCCAATGCAGCCTGTCTGCACCCAGGGCCAGATTAACTCTTCTGGGGTCCCAGAGCTATTAGATTTTGTGGGCCTCCTAGGCTCCAGGGTATGGTGAAAAATACAGGGTTCAGAGTGAAGGAGGGGGCTGCAGGTGGTGAGGGGGCTGACTGGGGGTGCGGGCGCTGGGATACGGCTGGCGATGAGGGGGCTGGAATGCAGGAGGGGGCTCAGGGCAGGAGGCTGGGGTGGGGTTATTAACACTTAGGAAACTAAAAAAACAAACAAGTAGAAAACATCCACTTTGACAATTTAAGACCATAAAATGGAAGAGAAGAACTAGCAATATGTAAATAAGAAATTTGATTTAAATTTTCAAAAAAATCCTACATTTAAATGTCATAATTTAAATAAAAATTTTAAAGTTGTGATTTTTATCCACCCTAAGAAGAGGAGCTCCCAAAGGGTGCTGATGAAAATGTGGACAGGTAGGAGAAACACCAAAACAAAACCAAGAACTGTTCTTTACCTTGTGTTTTCAAACGAGAAAGTGACATCACACAAGGCAACCGAATTAAGAGAAAATTACTCTTCCCTTTTGTTGAAAGCAACCTGAGCAGAAAGAGTAGGTGAAAGACAGACTGCAAGGGATAGAGAAGTTGGGAAAGTAAATGGTAAAAGCCAACTGGTCCCAATACAACAGTCTCTTTGATCCTATATAAAACGTATAAATTTTCAATTCACGTACACTTGTGCTTTAATGCAATTTCTATACAAATAGGGTCTGAAAGCAAGACAATTTAACTCACATTTTGAAACTGGGGCTGAACAGTTTATAGTTTCTGGTAAATCTTATTTGGCTGGTGTAGTTATATATTTTTGTTATAGCCAGAGCCTTCACCTCACATCAACCCTCTGCCCCAGCCCTGAGCCCCCCTCCTGCACCCTGAATCCCTCATCCCCAGCCCTACCCCAGAGCCCTCGCTCCCAGCCAGAGCCCTCACCCCCACACTCCAACCCTCTGCCCTAGCCTGGAGTCCCTTCCCACACACCAAATAAACCCCTCAGGCCCACCCCATTAATTTTGAAAAGTGCACCCATAGATGCCGACTCTCTGTGCGATCCGGGGCTGAAGCACCCACGGGGAAAAATTGGTGGGTGCAGAGCACCCATCTGCAGCTCCCCAACCTGCCCCTTCCCCAGCTCCAGTCCCCCCGCCCCCCCCCAGCCTCCGCCTCCTCCCCTGAGAGGGCCACCGCATCCTGCTCCTCCCCACACCCTCCCAGTGCTTGCGCTGGGAACCAGCTGTTTCGCGGCGCAAGCGCTGGGAGGAAGGAGGAGGAACGTGGTGTGCTTGGGGAAGAGGCAAGGCCAGGACAGGGATTTGGGGAGGGATCCAATAGGGGCAGGGAGGGGGCAGAGCGCGTGAGCACCCACCAGTGCCAACGAAAGTTGGCGCCTGTGTGTGCACCAATATGGAGGTGATCTGTCACACATCACTTCCATGTTGGTGTCACAAAACAAGATTCATTCTGCACATGAGTGCGGAAAATTAGAGGGAACACTGGAACTTGGACTAGATACCTCCTGAGGTCTCTTCAGCCCTAAGCCTCGATGAGTGTGTGATGCTAAATTACAGAGAATAAGACTGTAGCTGCATGGCAGCAGAATTCTGTTCTGTGTGGATGCTTACACCAGGCTCATCCCCACAGTATGTGAGCACCTTTCAGTAGTGCAGTAAGCAGCCTTCTGTCATATGTTCATTCTCTCATCATTTCCTGGGGGAGAAGTTGTACAGTGAAGAGTTCTGTTATGGTAGCTTTTGTTTGTGGCAGTAAGTATATGTGTTGATATATATTTATACTACAGAAGGCAAAGTCAAAGAAATGTGGCTTACATCAGGAGCAGAAGGTGGTCAGGTTGGTGATGGTCTTTAGCTCCTGGGGGAGTTCATTCCACTGTCTGAGTCTTTCCATCAAGGCAGTTTTGTCTCCGCACAAATAAACTTTACCCTTATTTTGGACAGTTTCAATGTCCTAGAGATGCAAAGTTGCTGTCTATGGTCTTCTTCACAGAGCTTTAGGAAGTGTTTTAAATAAACCAGGCCCAGGCCATGGAGCACCTTGAAGATAAGGACCAAGATCTTGAACACAATTTGGTATTTGGTGGGCAGGCCATGCAGGGAGTGGAAGACAGGCGTGATATGCTCACAGGAGCTTGTGTTGCAGAGAAGATGCACTGCAGCATTCTGCACTAGCTGAAGATCCCCCCACACCGATGGTTTCATGGCCAGGCAGATCACATTGCTGCAGCCCTACTGAGGAGTGACAAAGCTGTAAGTAACTGGATTTTTGTCTGCCAGGAAGGAACAGCATCTCCTAGCCAAGGGGAGATGATAGAGACCATTGCAGATCCTGCTATGTGAGAGCTTAGCATCAATGAGGAATCCAACCTGCTCCTAGACTATGGCCTGAACTGACAAATTGTGGGGAATTAACTTAAATGCAGAAGTTGATCAGACGATGTTCAGAGCATCTTGAAAAATCATAATCAAATCCCATCACAATATGGGAAGTTTATCCCAGCCTCTTGCTCTAGCCGACTCTGTTCCAGGAATGTGATTTTATTCTCTGCTTTATAACCATTGCATATCCCCATTACACAGCCACTCCAGCCTCGCCGGACGCTCTGAGGTTCATGGGAATTGGCAAAGACGTTATTCACTTGGCCCTTCCCTAGTCAGGGCACTTCAAAGATTTCTTGTTTGTGTGGATTCTCTGATGTTTAGAAAGGTGTGAGCTACACCGGTATGTTTTCCCACACGTCAGGCATTTATAGGGTTTCTCTCCTGTGTGAGTTCTCTGATGTGTATTAAGGTCTGGGCGCCTCCTGAAGCTTTTCCCACAATCACAGCATTTGAAGGGCTTCTCTCCTGTGTGTATCTTCCGATGACCGTTAAAGGTCGTGATGTTACTGAAGCTTTTCCCGCACTCAGGACATTTATAAGGTTTCTCTCCAGTGTGTTTTCTCTGATGTGTGGTAAAAGCTGAACTGTATCGGAAGCTTTTCCCACAGGTCAGACATGTATAGGGTTTTTCTCCTGTGTGGATTCTCTGGTGTTGATTTAAAAGTGATTTATCACTGAAGCTTTTCCCACAGGTCAGGCATTTATAGGGCTTTTCTCCTGTGTGGATTCTCTGGTGTCTAACAAGTTGTGAGGGCTGAACAAAGCTGATCCCACACTTGGGGCATGTATAGGGCTTCTCTCCTGTGTGGATTCTCTGATGGATAATGAGTCCAGCAGTGTCAGAGAAGTGTTTCCCACAGTCAGGGCATCCATAGGGTCTCTCTCCCATGTGCATTCTCTGATGTGAAACAAGGTGGTAGCCCTCTCTGAAGCTTTTCCCGCACTCGGTGCATTTGAAGGGCTTCTCTCCTGTGTGCATCTTCCGATGCCTGTTAAAGTTTCCGCTGCCACTGAATGTTTTTTGACACTCAGGACATTTATAAGGTTTCTCTCCAGTGTGTTTTCTCTGATGCGTAGCAAGGACTGAACTGTATCGGAAGCTTTTCCCACAGATCAGACATGTATAGGGTGTTTCTCCGGTGTGGATTCTCTGATGGTTAATGAGCGTAGTACTCTGAGAGAAGCTTTTCCCGCACTCAGCACATCTGTAGGGTTTTTTCCCCATGTGGACTGTCTGCGGAGTAATATGGGCTGAACTCCCAGGGAAGCTTTTCCCAGAGTCACCAAACTTATTGGGTCTGTCTCCAGTGGGGATTGTCAGCTGAGCAGTTTCTTTGATTTTTCCAACTCCTCTGCTCCGGTGAGCTGGTTCACCCTGTCTCGGCCTTGGCTCTTTTCCCTGTTGCCTCTGTGGCCTGGGCTGAGTCTTAATGTTTTTCCCATCCGTGGTCACTGGGAAATATTCACCTTGGATCTTCCCAAACTGTCCTGTGTGGTTCCACCGTCTCAGGACTCCCAGCTGAGGGTCTCCTCCTCGGTCTCACTCACCGTCCCATCACCTGCGGGGACAGAGAGAGAATCCCGTTTGGAGTCACCCACTGAGATGCAGAAAAAAGGGGACATCACAAAGGGGAGTAGGAAAGGAGAAACAAACCAAACAACTGCCCCCAAATCCTTTCCCAGAGGAGAGAAAGAAGGGAACCAATTCTGCCACCTCATTCCCATCTGAATATGGAGGAGAGGGTTTGTTTCTGTGTTTGAAAGAACCCAATGCACCGCTACAGACTAGGGACCGAATGGCTCGGCAGCAGTTCTGCGGAAAAGGACCTAGGGGTGACAGTGGATGAGAAGCTGGATATGAGTCAGCTGTGTGCCCTTGTTGCCAAGAAGGCCAATGGCATTTTGGGATGTATAAGTAGGGGCATAGCCAGCAGATCGAGGGACGTGATCGTTCCCCTCTATTCGACATTGGTGAGGCCTCATCTGGAATACTGTGTCCAGTTTTGGGCCCCACACTTCAAGAAGGATGTGGATAAATTGGAGAGAGTCCAGCGAAGGGCAACAAAAATGATTAGGGGACTGGAACACATGAGTTATGAGGAGAGGCTGAGGGAACTGGGATTGTTTAGCCTGCAGAAGAGAAGAATGAGGGGGGATTTGATAGCTGCTTTCAACTACCTGAAAGGGGGTTCCAAAGAGGATGGATCTAGACTGTTCTCAGGGGTAGCAGATGACAGAACGAGGAGTAATGGTCTCAAGTTGCAGTGGGGGAGGTTTAGATTGGATATTAGGAGAAACTTTTTCACTAAGAGGGTGGTGAAACACTGGAATGCGTTACCTAGGGAGGTGGTAGAATCTCCTTCCTTAGAGGTTTTTAAGGTCAGGCTTGACAAAGCCCTGGCTGGGATGATTTAACTGGGAATTGGTCCTGCTTCGAGCAGGGGGTTGGACTAGATGACCTTCTGGGGTCCCTTCCAACCCTGATATTCTATGATTCTACATAGGTTTCAGAGTAGCAGCCATGTTAGTCTGTATTCGCAAAAAGAAAAGGAGTACTTGTGGCATCTTAGAGACTAACCAATTTATTTGAGCATAAGCTTTCGTGAGCTACAGCTCACTTCATCGGATGCATTTTCCAATGAATGCATCCGATGAAGTGAGCTCTAGCTCACAAAAGCTTATGGTCAAATAAATTGGTTAGTCTCTAAGGTGCCACAAGTACTCCTTTTCTTTTTGTTTCTACATAGGCACACAGAACCGGTGAAAACTCAGGAGTGGCATTTGTCATGAGAATGTAAAAAGGTTTCTGAGCCACTTTTGCCAATTCCTTACTTCTGTGGGCATCTGTCAGTATCTCTGTTTCCTCCTCTCCCTGGAGATTGGAGACCCACAGCTTCTCCCTTCACTTGAGCCAGGAGATCATGTCAGGTCTGGAAATTGGAACTCCTACTTGGGGTCAAGCAAACAAATGAGCATCAAGTTAGGGCCCAACATTCAGTTATCTCAGTAAGTGGCCTGAGTTTCAAAAATGCTGAGCCTGCAACAATGGGGTTTGGTTCCGAGTGTCCAGAGCTATCGATAACCAGGCCACTTATTCCGCTGCTTCAATATGGATTTAGGAATGTACTTTTAGGGTCTTGTAATTAAAGTTCCAGGGTTTGGTCATTTGATTATAGAACAGACTCTGCCCCGTCACCAGGAATAAATCTGTGAGACATTTATGAACCTGGCCAGAAACACTGATTTAATAAAGTCAATGAGACCACTCAGATGGCTAAAGAAAGGAAGTGTTTGGCAAAATCAGATCCTAAGTCAACAAAAAGAAAAGGAGTACTTGTGGCACCTTAGAGACTAACCAATTTATTTGAGCATAAGCTTTCGTAAGCTATAGCTCACTTCATCGGATGCATAAAGTGGAAAGTACAGTGAGGAGATTTTATATACACACAGACCATGAAAAAATATACATTGTAAGGAGAGTGATCACTTAAGATGAGCTATGACCAGCAGGAGAGTGGGGTGGAGGGAGAGAAAACCTTTTGAAGTGATAATCAAGGTGGGCCATTTCCAGCACATTTCCAGGAGTTAACAAGAACATCTGAGGAACTCAATGACTCAACCACTCCCAGTCTCTATTCAAGCCTAAGTTAATTCCAATTCAGCAGTCTCTCATTGGAGTCTGTTTTCAAAGTTTTTTTGTTGAAGGATAGTCACTTTGAGGTCAGAAATCGAGTGATCAGAGAGATTGAAGTGTTCTCTGAGAGACTGGGAGTGGCTAAGTCATTATGCAAGGTAACCTATTTCCCCCTGTTTTTTCCTACACCGTCCCCGTCCCGTCCCGTCCCCCCCCTTGTTCCTCAGACGTTCTTGTTAAACCCTGGATTTGTGCTGGAAATGGCCCACCTTGATTATCATACACATTGTAAGGAGACTGATCACTTTAGATAAGCTATTACCAGCAGGAGAGTGGGGTGGGGGGAGAGAAAACCTTTTGAAGTGATAGACACTCATTTTTTATGGTCTGTGGGTATAAAAACATCCTCACTGCATTTTCAACTTTTATGCATCCGATGAAGTGAGCTGTAGCTCACGAAAGCTTATGCTCAAATAAATTGGTTAGTCTCCAAGGTGCCACAAGTCCTCCTTTTCTTTTTGCGAATACAGACTAACACGGCTGCTACTCTGAAACCTAGTTTATGAATGTTATAATTTTTGACATCTGATTTGTGTCCATTTATTCTTTTAAGTAGAGACTGTCCAGTTTGTCCAATGTACATGGCAGGGGGGCATTGCTGGCACATGATGGCATATATCACATTGGTGGATGTGCAGGTGAACGAGCCTCTGATAGTGTGGCTGATGTGATTAGGCCCTGGTGTCCCCTGAATAGATATGTGGACACAGTTGGCAACAGGCTTTGTTCCAAGGATAGGATCCTGGGTTAGTGGTTCTGTTGTGTGGTGTGTGGTTGCTGGTGAGTATTTGCTTCAGGTTGTGGGGCTGTCTGTAGGCAAGCACTGGCCTGTCTCCCAAGATTTGTGAGAGTGATGGACCGTCCTTCAGGATAGGTTGTAGATCCTTGATAATGCGTTGGAGAGGTTTTAGTTGGGGGCTGAAGGAATATTTCCAACACACCTCTGAACAACATACTAATCCACAGAGACCTTCCTACCAACACTACAAAAAGAAGGATTCTGCGTGGACTCCTACTGAAGGTCGAAACAGCAGACTGGACTTCTACAAAGAGTGCTTCCACCGACGTGTACGGGCTGAAATTGTGGAAAAGCAGCATCACTTGCCCCATAACCTCAGCCGTGCAGAACACAATGCCATCCTCAGCCTCAGAAACAACTCTGACATCATAATCAAAAAGACTGACAAAGGAGGTGCTGTTGTCATCATGAATAGGTCAGAATATGAACAAGAGGCTGCTTAGCAGCTCTCCAACACCACTTTCTACAAGCCATTACCCTCTGATCCCACTGAGGGTTACCAAAAGAAACTACACCATCTGCTCAAGAAACACCTTGAAGCAACACAGGAGCAAATCCGCACAGACACACTCCTAGAACCCCGATCAGAGGTATTCTATCTGCTACCCAAGATCCATAAACCTGGAAATCCTGGGCGCCCCATCATCTCAGACATTGGCACCCTGACAGCAGGATTGTCTGGCTATGTAGACTCCCTCCTCAGGCCCTACGCTACCAGCACTCGCAGCTATCTTCGAGACACCACTGACTTCCTGGGGAAACTACAATCCATCGGTGACCTTCCTGAAAACACCATCCTGCCCACTATGGATGTAGAAGCCCTCTACACCAACATTCCACACACAGATGGACTACAAGCCATCAGGAACACTATCCCCAATAATGTCACGGCAAACCTGGTGGTTGAACTTTGTGACTTTGTCCTCACCCATAACTATTTCACATTTGGGGACAATGTATACCTTCAAATCAGCGGCACTGCTATGGGTACCCGCATGGCCCCACAGTATGCCAACATTTTTATGGCTGACTTAGAACAACGCTTCCTCAGCTCTCGTCCCCTAATGCCCCTACTCTACTTGGGCTATATTGATGACATCTTCATCATCTGGACCCATGGAAAAGAAGCCCTTGAGGAATTCCACCATGATTTCAACAATTTCCATCCCACCACCAACCTCAGCCTGGTCCAGTCCACACAAGAGATCCACTTCCTGGACACTACAGTGCTAATAAGCGATGGTCACATAAACACTATCCTATACCGGAAACCTACTGACCGCTATTCCTACCTACATGCCTCTAGCTTTCACCCAGACCACACCACACGATCCACTGTCTACAGCCAAGCTGTAGATGAATCCGATGAAGTGAGCTGTAGCTCACGAAAGCTCATGCTCAAATAAAATGGTTAGTCTCTAAGGTGCCACAAGTACTCCTTTTCTTTTAGCCAAGCTCTGCGATACAACTGCATTTGCTCCAACCCCTCAGGCAGAGACAAACACCTACAAGATCCCTATCAAGCATTCTTACAACTACAATACCCACCTGCTGAAGTGAAGAAACAGATTGACAGAGCCAGAAGAGTACCCAGAAGTCACCTACTACAGGACAGGCCCAACAAAGAAAATAACAGAACGCCACTAGCCGTCACCTTCAGCCCCCAACTAAAACCTCTCCAATGCATTATCAAGGATCTACAACCTATCCTGAAGGACGGTCCATCACTCTCACAAATCTTGGGAGACAGGCCAGTCCTTGCCTACAGACAGCCCCCCAACCTGAAGCAAATACTCACCAGCAACCACACACCACACAACAGAACCACTGACCCAGGAACCTATCCTTGCAACAAAGCCCATTGCCAACTGTGTCCACATATCTATTCAGGGGACACCATCACAGGGCCTAATCACATCAGCCACACTATCAGAGGCTCGTTCACCTGCACATCTACCAATGTGATATATGCCATCATGTGCCAGCAATGCCCCTCTGCCATGTACATTGGACAAACTGGACAGTCTCTACGTAAAAGAATAAATGGACACAAATCAGATGTCAAGAATTATAACATTCATAAACCAGTCGGAGAACACTTCGATCTCTCTGGTCACTCGATTTCTGACCTCAGAGTGACTATCCTTCAACAAAAAAACTTCGAAAACAGACTCCAAGGAGAGACTGCTGAATTGGAATTAATTTGCAAATTGGATACAATTAACTTAGGCTTGAATAGAGACTGGGAGTGGTTGAGTCATTATACTAAGCGAAACTATTTCCCCTTGTTTATTCCCTCTCCCCCCCCCCCCCCCCGTTCCTCAGATGTTCTTGTTAACTTCTGGAAATGTGCTGGAAATGGCCGACCTTGATTATCACTTCAAAAGTTTTTCTCTCCCTCCACCCCACTCTCCTGCTGGTAATATCTCATCTTAAGTGATCACTCTCCTTACAATGTATATTTTTTCATGGTCTGTGTGTATATAAAATCTCCTCACTGTACTTTCCGCTTTATGCATCCGATGAAGTGAGCTGTAGCTCACGAAAGCTTATGCTCAAATAAATTGGTTAGTCTCTAAGGTGCCACAAGTCCTCCTGTTTTTGCAAATACAGACTAACATGGCTGCTACTCTGAAATAAGTCAACAAACAAAACTTATCAAATGGAAGAAGAAATCAGTGTGTGTGCAGAATGGAGTTATTCAACCCTCAGAAAACACACACATCACAGGTCATTTTTAACCAGAGCTGAGAGACGAGCATGTCTGACCTAGTAATTCTCTCTGTGTCAAATGTGAAGTTACCAGCCTAAATCCTTCTGCTACCGAATTAGTTCAAAAGTTGATAACACTTTTTCACTCTGGACAGAGACTTTCTACCCTGTAGATGAACATAGGCACTGCCAGGCTGGCTCAGACGCAAGGTCAATCTGGTAATTTCAGCACTTTATAAAGAACTGAAAAGAATGAAATTGTGCAGCCAAAGAGCAGAATCATAGAAGCATAGAATATCAGGGTTGGAAGGGACCCCAGAAGGTCATCTAGTCCAACCCCCTGCTCAAAGCAGGACCAATTCCCAGTTAAATCATCCCAGCCAGGGCTTTGTCAAGCCTGACCTTAAAAACCTCAAAGGAAGGAGATTCCACCACCTCCCTAGGTAACGCATTCCAGTGTTTCACCACCCTCATAGTGAAAAAGTTTTTCCTAATATCCAATCTAAACCTCCCCCACTGCAACTTGAGACCATTACTCCTCGTTCTGTCATCTGCTACCATTGAGAACAGTCTAGAGCCATCCTCTTTGGAAACCCCTTTCAGGTAGTTGAAAGCAGCTATCAAATCCCCCCTCATTCTTCTCTTCTGCAGACTAAACAATCCCAACTCCCTCAGCCTCTCCTCGTAAGTCATGTGTTCTAGACCCCTAATCATTTTTGTTGCCCTTCGCTGGACTCTCTCCAATCTATCCACATCCTTCTTGTAGTGTGGGGCCCAAAACTGGACACAGTACTCAAGATGAGGCCTCACCAATGTCGAACAGAGGGGAACGATCACGTCCCTCGATCTGCTCGCTATGCCCCTACTTATACATCCAAAAATGCCATTGGCCTTCTTGGCAACAAGGGCACACTGCTGACTCATATCCAGCTTCTCATCCACTGTCACCCCTAGGTTCTTTTCCGCAGAACTGCTGCCTAGCCATTCGGCCCCAGAATTGGGGGAGCCACTCTGGGGGACCCCCCCAACCCTGTCCCCAGGGCAGCGCATCCCCCCAGCAGCACGGGCACCAGACAGAGACAGGAACTGGCTTTTCCTCTCCCTGCCCCTCCTCTGCTCCCCAGGAGGGTCACTGCCCCAGGGTGGAGGGTTGCAGGAATGGGGCTGGGCAAGGCTGGGAACTGGGAACCCCCCTGCCCTCCCCCCATTGCTCCTGCTGCCCCTGCCAGTCTCTGCCCCAGCTCCCTCATGCCCCCTCGGGCTGGGAGACTCAAGACCTGGCCCAGTCCGGGGCGGTGGCTCTCCCGGGGCTGGCTTGGCTCCTGCAGGCGCTGGGGGGCAAGGCCGGCTCTAGGATTTTTGCCGCCCCAAGCAAAAAAATTGTTGGCCACCCCTGCTTTGTTTCGTGCCCCCCCCCCGCCCCCACCTTAACAGCTGTTTGGCGTGCGGCAAACCTGGAAGGGAGGGGGGAGAAGCGGAGTGGCGGCGGTGCGCTCAGGGGAGCAGGCGGAGGCGGGGCGGAGGGGGCACATTTCGAGGGGCGGCATGGCCGGCGCCGGAATGCCGCCCCTCGAAATGTGCCGCCCCGAGCACCTGCTTGTTTTGCTGGTGCCTAGAGCCAGCCCTGCTCGCTGCTGTAGACATAGATGACCTGATCGTCCACGTGCCCAACACGGCTGTACCAGGGCAGCCCCGGGCCGGGCTCCGACAGCACTGTCTGGAATGCGCGCCTGGAGTGCAGGCCTGGTGGGAAAGACTGGGGGCAGGGAGGTCAGACCCAACCAGACCCTGCCAGGGAGTCCCTGGCAATACACACGAGGTGGCGCCAGCCCTCAGGAGCGCTCCTGTGGGAGGGAGACCTGGGAAAGGACTCACAGATCAGCCTGACCAGGGAGAAAGAGGGATTGAGGTAGGAGGAGAAGGGAGGCAAGGCTGGAGGGGGGGCATGAGGGAGAGAGGGGAGGGGGGCTGGAGCTTGTGAGGAGTAGGGGAGCAGACAGGGAGAGTGTACTGTGGGCACAGGGGGGCTGAAGGGGAGTATGAAGAAGGAAAGGGGGCCCAGGAGGAAGAGCAGAGCTGGAGGGGGGTGTGAGGAGCAGGAGTGGGAGGGTGGAGCAGGAGAAGGGCTGGGGCTGTAGAAGATGCAGAAGCTGAAGCAAGGGATACAAGGGGAGGGCAGGGGGGATGTGTCCAAGCTGCAGGTGGGAGCGAGGGCCTGCGCTATGCACACAATTTACCATAATTTATTAAGAACATAAGAACGGCCATAGTGGGTCAGACCAAAGGTCCATCTAGCTCAGTCTCCTGTCTTCTGACATTGGCCTATGCCAGGTGCCCCAGAAGGAATGAACAGAACAGGCAAACATCAAGTGATCATCCCCTGTCGTCCACTCCCAGCTTATGGCAAACAGAGGCTAGGGACACCATCCCTGCACATCCTAATAGCCATTGATGGACCTGTCCTCCATGAACTTATCTAGTTCTTTTTTGAACCCTGTTATACTCTTGGCCTTTACAACATCCTCTGGCAAGGAGTTCCACAGGTTGACTGTGCATTGTATGAAGAAATACTTCCTTTTATTTGTTTTAAACCTGGTGCCTATTAATTTCATCTGGTGACCCCTAGTTCTTGTGTTATGTTAAGGGGGTAAATAACACTTCCTTATTCACTTTCTCCACAACCGTCATGACTTTATCGACCCCAATCAGAGCCCCCTTAGTCGCCTCTTTTCCAAGCTGAAAAGTTCCAGTCTTATTAATCTCTCCTCCTGTGGAAGCTGTTCTATACCCCATATCATGTTTGTTGCCCTTTTTGGTACCTTTTCCAGTTCCAATAGATATTTTCCTGATTGGGTGACCACATCTGCACAGAGCATCCACGATGTGGGCATCCGATGGATTTATACAGAGGTAATATGGTATTTTCTTATTATCTATCCCTTTCCTAATGATTCCCAACATTCTGTTTGCTTTTGTGACTGCCACAGCACATTGAATGGATGTTTTCAGAGAACTATCCACAATGATTCCAAGATCTCTTTCTTGAGTGGTACCAGCTAATTTAGATCCCATCATTTGATATGTATAGTTGAGATTATGTTTTCCAATGTGCATTACTTTGCATTTATCCCACTGATTTTCACCTGCCATTTTGTTGCTCAGTCACCAAGTTTTGTGAGATCCCTTTGTAACTCTTTGCGGTCTGCTTTGGACTTCGGTGCAGCCACAGCGTGAATAAGTTATGTCCCCTGTAGGGACCAGGCCCCCTCTTGTGCCAGTCACTGCACGGGCTCTTCCTCCATGGAGCTCACAAGCTGATCACCCATCCCTATAGTCGGGTTCACCCCACAGATCCACAGGCAGAATCAGGGCCAAAGCAGGGGGTGGGGAAGGGCGATAGCTCCCAGACAAATGGCCTGGTGCTTCAGTGACTGAACCCCTGATCCCTTCACACCGGTGAGCATCCCACTGACGTCAGACACTGCTCAGGGGAATTATACACTGCCACTCTGATCCCCACAACTGGTTCTCCCTTCCAGCCTCACACACTCATCCTCGGTAACTTCAGCTTCCAAAGCGATGGCCTATCCGACCCTCTGCTCCCCGTCTCCTCACCCTCCCCTCTGCATTCACCCAGCAGCCCTGGGTCAGCTCTCCCACTTTCCAAAAGGGCCATGCACTGGACTTGGGTTCATCAGGCCCTGCTCTCTGAGCTCTCCAGTGCTGATTCCCCTTCTCCAGCTATCACTGGGTCTCTCTCAGCATCACTCATCAGCTACATCTCCCCATATTTTATAATGAATATTGTGTGTGCCTCAGTTTCCCCTATGAGCTGCATGATTAACAGGTGGGGGAAAGGATTAATTGCTCGGCAAAGATCCAGGTGTGACTGATGCCTCACTAACTGGGGTGTGGGTCCCATGCTGATGGGGAGTCCCAGAAGACAACTGCCCAGACATTTGGCACCTAGCAACTAATGACCATGGATGACCCATCCTCTGCAGGAAGCCAGCCAGCGGTGACCAGATGGAAAACAAAGAGCTGAGGATGAGGCCAGGTGACAATGTTTGGCAGGAACAAGAACAAAAGACTAAGGAGGAGCCCCTGGGGGCTAAGTGTGGGCTGTTGGAGGGAGGAGAAGCTTCTGGACTGGGACAAAAGAGAAAGTTCTGGATTCTGGAGAGACCCAGATAGACTTTGCTGTAACTTTCCATTCTCTAATGGAAAGCCTGCTGAGAGTCTTTAGGTTAAGTTTAGAGAAGAGAGCGACAAGGGTGATGTCGTGGTGGGTGTGTGCTATGGACAAGTGGTTCTCAAAGCCAGTCCACCACTTGTTCAGAGAAAGCCCCTGGCGGGCCGGGCTGATTTGTTTACCTGCCGCGTCCGCAGATTCGGCCAATCGTTGCTCCCACTGGCCGCAGTTTGCTGCTCCAGGCCAATGGGGGCTGCGGGAAACGGTGCGGGCAGAGGGATGTGCTGGCCACCCTTCCCGCAGCCCAGGAGGATGAGGTAGACAACTAACAAGTTTCCAGATCACAGGCCCTGGTTCTCATGAGAGATTTCAGTCACCCTGACATCTGCTGGGAGATCAATACAGCAGTGCACAGACAATCCAGGAAGTTTCTGAAGAGTGTTGAGGACAACTTCCTGGTACAAGTGCTGTAGGAACCAACCAGGGGCCATGCTCCTCTTGACCTGCTCACAAACAGGGAAGAATTCATAGGGGAAGTAGAAGTGGGTGGCAACCTGGGCAGCAGTGACCATGAGATGGTCGAGTTCAGGCTCCTGACAAAAGGAAGAAAGGAAAGCAGCAAAATACGGACCCTGGACTTGAGAAAAGGAGACTTTGACGCCCTCAGAGAACTGATGGGCAGGATCCCCTGAGAGGCTAATACGAGGGGGAAAGGAGTCAAGGAGAGCTGGCTGGCTGTTTGTTCTTATTGAGGGCACAAGAACAAACCAGCCTGATGTGCAGAAAGAATGGCAAAATATGGCAGGTGACCAGCATGGCTTAACAGTGAAAATCTTTGGTGAGTTTAAATACAAAAAGGAAGCTTACAAGAAGTAGAAACTTGGACAGATCACTAAAGAGGAGTATAACAATACTCTCAAGCACGCAGGGATGTAATCAGGAAGGCCAAAGCACAATTGGAGATGCAGCTAGCAGGGAATATGAAGGATAACAAGGAGGGTTTCTTCAAGTATGTTAGCAACAAGAAGAAGGTCAGGGACTGTGTGGGACCCTGACTGAATGGGGGAGGCAACCTAGTGAGAGATGATGAGGAAAAAGCTGGAGTACTCAATGCTTTTTCTGCCTCGGTCTTCACAGACAAGTTCAGCTCCCAGACTGCTGCACTAGGCAGTACTGTATGGGGAGGAGGTGGGCAGCCATCAGTGGTGAAAGAACAGGACTATTTAGAAAAGCTGGACATGCTCAAGTCCATGGAGCTGGATCGAATGCATCCGAGGGTGCTGAGAGAGTTGGCTGATGTGATTGCAGAGTCATTGGCCATTATCTTTGAAAACTAGTGGCCATCAGGGGAGATGCCAGATGACTGGAAAAAGGTAAATACAGTGCCCATCTTTAAAAAAGGGAAGAAAGAGCATATGGGGAACTACAGACCAGTCAGCCTCACTTCAGTCCTCCAGGACTCCATTTTGAAGCACTTGGAGGAGAGGAAGGTGATCAGGAACAGTCAACATGGATTCACCAAGGGCAAGACATGCCTGACCAACCTGATTGCCTTCTATGATGAGATAACTGGCTCTGTGGATATGGGGAAAGCGGTGGATGTGATCTATCTTGACTTTAGCAAACCTTTTGATACGGTCTCCCACAGTATTCTTGCCAGCAAGTTTAAAAAGTATGGATTGGATGAATGGACTATAAGGTGGATAGAAAGCTGGCTAGATTGTCAGGCTCAATGGGTAGTGATCAATGGCTCAGTGTCTAGCTGGCAGCCGGTATTAAGCAGAGTGCCCCCGGGGTCGGTTTTGTTCAACATCTTTATTAACAATCTGGATGATGGGATGAATTGTACCCTCAGAAAGTTTGCGGATGACACTAAGATAGGGAGAGATAGATATGCTGGAGGGTAGGGAAAGGATACAGAGTGACCTAGGCACATTGGAGGATTGGGCCAAAAGAAATCTGATGAGGTTCAACAAGGACAAGTGCAGGGTCCTGCACTTAGGACAGAAGAATCCCAAGCACTACTAAAGGCTGGGGACCGACTGGCTAAGCAGCAGTTCTGCAGAAAAGGACCTGGGGATTACAGTGGACGAGAAGCTGGGTATGAGTCAACAGTGTGCCCTTGTTGCCAAGAAGGCTACCAGCATACTGGGCTGCATTAGTAGGAGCATTGCCAGCAGATCGAGGGAAGAGATTATTCCCCTCTATTCGGCACTGGTAAGACCACATCTGGAGTACTGTGGCCAGTTTTGGTCCCCCCCACTGCAGAAAGGATGTGGACAAACTGCAAAGAGTCCAGTGGAGGGCACTGAAAATGATTAGGGGGCTCAGGCACATGACTTACGAGGAGAGGCTGAGGGAACTGGGCTTATTTAGTGTGCAGAGGAGACGAGTAAGGGAGGATTTGATAGCAGCCTTCAAATACCGGAAGGGGGGTTCCAAAAAGGATGGAGCTCAGCTGTACTCAGTGGTGGCAGATGAAAGAACAAGGAGCAGTGGTCTCAAGTTGCAATGGGGGAGGTCTAGGCTGGATATTAGAAAACACTATTTCACTAGGAGGGTGGTGAGGCACTGAAACGGGTCACCTAGGGAGGTGGAGGAATCTCCATCCTTAGAGGTTTTTAAGGCCTGGCTTGACAAAGCCTTGCCTGGGATGATTTAGTTGCGGTTTGTCCTGCTTTGAGCAGGGGGTCGGACTAGATGACCTCCTGAGGTCTCTTCCAACCCTAATCTTCTATGATTCTGTGACCCTATAAGGCCAGGCTGCACTGGGGCCTAACCCTGTTTAGGTCAAACAGGTCTATTAGGTCAAACCAAGCCTATTACTGACGTGACACAAGGGCACCAATGCTCCTTAAACCACTTCAAGCAAACCCCAACCCCACCCCACAGCCTCACCCAGCTCAATACAGGCTGCTGAGCTTCCCAGGGTCTGAGCTGCTGCCTCATAGGAAACAAGGAAGATTCAAGTCCATGCCTGGAAAAGCAGGATGTGCCTTCCCCTCTCCTAACCCCACCCTGTTGGGATCCGGAAACTCTTTATTCGGCAGCTACAGGAGATCCTAACAGCACAAATGCAGTAGCTGTTCTGCAACAGGAGCTCATGCCCAAACTAAGACCTGATTAATGCACAGATCTAGGGGCTCCAAACTCTCCCCGCCTTGGGGCGCCAACACACGGCCAGAGACAGAGCGGGGGTTAACATCTCCTCCCTAGGATGACACCTCGAAAGATTTATTTGAGCATAAGCTTTCGTGAGCTACAGCTCACTTCATTGGATGCTGTAGCTCACAAAAGCTTATGCTCTAATAAATTTGTTAGTCTCTAAGGTGCCACAAGTCCTCCTTTCCTGTTTGCGGATACAGACTAACACGGCTGCTACTCTGAAACCTCTAAAGATGTGCTTCCACTACAGATATGACCCATTGCCATTGCTGACTGTGGGTGTGACTAGACTGGTGCTCACACAAGTTAGCCGTAGGTAGCCAAGGACAAGCCACGCTCCGGAGTTCCAGGCACTGGGGTTAAACCCAGTGTGAAGACCGTCTGGGAGCCATTAAAGGTCGGAGAGATCCAAGAAGCCTTTTTCCTTCATTTAAACCTGGTCTATCTGGGGGGTTAATTTACTCCCTCCACTAACCCTCAGCCCGGCTCTGCCCACAGGGCTCGGGTCTGAGAGCCCCGCCGGCCCGGAGACGCGGCAGGGACCCAACGCCTGGGCAGCGCCTGGCCCCGGGGACTCCCCGCAGCCCGGGAGCCTCACGGGGCCGCGAGGGGCTTGTCGGCAGGTGCAGCACCCATGGGTGCCGGTCCAAGCGGGGCCGCACCCCCGGCTGGGGGCGGTCGGTGTTGGATGCCGGGGTCACCGCTCGGGTCAGGGGCGCTCAGCCCCCCACGGCACATTGTCCCCGCAGCCCCCGGCAGCGCCGGGCACAAGGGGGCCAGGACCCCCCCCCTCCCCGGTCACTATAGCAACGTCACCGATCCCTGTCAGCGACCGCTCAGTGCCGGGGGGGGGGACGCGGGGGGGTCTCCCAACACCTCTGAACGCAGAGCCCAGAACTGCCCCCCCGGCCCGGCTGCCCCCCCCGACACCCAGCTCCCCCCTCCCGGCCCGGCTGCCCCCCCCCAACACCCAGCTCCCCCCTCCCCGGCCCGGCTGCCCCCCCCCCGACACCCAGCTCCCCCCTCCCCGGCCCGGCTGCCCCCCCCGACACCCAGCTCCCCCCTCCCCGCCCCCCCGGCCCGGCTGCCCCCCCCGACACCCAGCTCCCCCCTCCCCGCCCCACCGGCCCGGCTGCCCTCCCCTGCCCCGGCTGCCCCCCTCCCCGCACCCCCCCGGCCCGGCTGCCCCCCCCCCCAACACCCAGCTCCCCCCTCCCCCGGCCCGGGGTCTCTCCGACACTCACGGGAGCGCCCCCCTGCAGCGCACCAGGACTCGGCCCAGGGACCCGCCCGCTCCCGAGGGAACCGCCCCGCGCCAGGGATTGGCTGGGGGAGGGAACATCCCGCCAATAGCGACTCACAGGCCCGCCTGCGTCACCGGTCGCTGGGCAGAACGCGGCGGGGCAGGACAGTCTGAGGCGGGGAGTTGGGCGCTGCGGGGACCGGGGCAGCGATTCGCTCCGCCCGGCCCGGCCCTGCCTCCCCGGAGCCCGCTGGTCCCTGTGCCGGGTCTGTATCGATGTATTGCCCTGTTTAAAAACTATGGGTAAAAGGCAGCCATTGTTGAACCTACGTAGGGACACCCCCTGGGTGTCAACTCCATTGCATTAACCAGGGGCGGTGATTATTTTCATCAAGATCCAGATTTCTTGGTCAAGGTCTAGTCAAGGTCTGGGCTCCAGAGAAAAGAATGCACGAATGATAATGAGATGTGTATAAAGATGTTGCAGTCACAATGGGCGTAACGATGATGATTGAGTTGTGTTTATTCCTTAGATCTGCTGCCACTGCCTTTCCCTTTAGGCTTGTAGTTTCCCAAGGGTAAAAGTAACCATCTGTTGAGATACAAGGGCGTCTCTGTGTTCATTCCTGCGAGCTACACAGGGGTTTGATGTTGCTGCTTTCAATCCTCTGGCTCTGCCGGGAGAAGGAGCAATTCAGGCCGTCACTGAGCTGAGGGAGGGAGATGATTTTCTGACAGGGAGGGACGCCTCCTCCTAAAGGTGCTTGGCAGGCAGCCCTCCTTCCCAGGTCCGTCCCGACAACACCCAGTTGAAAAGGGACCCTCCCCAGCCCTCCTCAGCGCGGTGACAATGAGCGATTGAGTGAGCATGGGGGAGAGGGAGCGACGGAGGGGAGGGAGATGGCGTGAGCGGGCTGGGACCTCGGCAAGGGGGCGGGGCAAGGGTGTTCAGTTTTGTTGGGTCAGAAAGTTGGCAACCCTAGATCCAGGGGCAACAACTCCAACCTCCACAGAGGCTGGGCAGGGGCAGGACATCAGCTTGGAGGGGAGGGGTGGGTGGGGCAGTGACATCACAAAGGCCTTTTGCAGGAACTCAGCCCATTGGGCAAAGGTGGTGGGGAGGGGGTGACCTCACAGAGAGACCCCGACATCAGCCGGGCAGGGCCGAGGTGCAGGTGGGCCAGGGCAGTCTCTGAGACCCCCCCGGCTTTGCTGCCGCACGTCTCCTTCTCCAGGTCTCCCCTCGAGGACGGGGAGAGAATTAGGATTCACGTCTGTGAACATGAGGAGGAGCCTCTGTGGAGTTTTCTCCTTTCCCACCATGGATTGTGCCAGAAAACGAACGTCCCTTGGACAAGGTCAGAGGCTCTGAGAGGTTTGGAACCTGTTGGGTCTGATCCACCTGCTGCAGGCAGAATTCTCGGCACAGAAAACACTGGCTTAAGGGGGCAGAATTTGATTTCCTACCTAGGACTTTGACACTTGGCATCACTGGGGACCTTAGAGTTTATCCTTTTTGGTTTCCCTTTTCCTCTTTCCTTCCTCCTTTCTCCTCTTCTCTTGCTTCTTTTTTCCCTTTTCCCAGCTTTCCTCCCTCTACCAAGGAGGGGTGTATGTGGCGTGTGGGCAAGGGAGGGCGGTTGCTCTCATTACGCGAGGTCCTCACAAAGAGGTGGGTCTGGATCTGAGAGTGATCCCCTCTGGGGATGGTGATGCCTATGCAAGCGGCAGTGTGAACGCAGCTTTGTCAGCAGGAACACTCTCCTGCCGACAAAGCTTATGCCACTTGCAGGGCTGGAAGAATTTTGTCAGCAAAAGTGCCAACAAAATTCTGCAAAAGAGCGTTCAAACACACTGACTTTTAGCGACAAGGACACAGCCTTGTTGCTAAAAGCTGTGTGGTATAGACAAGCCCTTAGTGGGTCACAACTGAGAATACTCAATTCAGGGAAAAGTGCTGAGAAATGGGGCAGGCACACCCGAAAAGCAGTGGTCATTCTCTGATAAGACATACCAAACCAGCAACAAAAGTAAACTTCTGTTTCACCACACTGGCTAACAAGAAGTCAGAAAAGCAGTCTCCTTAGGCATTCCAGTCCTTTTATTGCCACCAAAAACACTGAACTTGCTGATGAGTGGTTATTTGAAGCCAATTTAATCAAATGCAAGGGTTCTTCAGATCCTAAAGGACCAGCCACATACCCAGGTCAATATACAACGCAGATCTTAGCCCAGTAATCATGCTGTTGCCAATCCTTTAGTATCTAAAATCTAAAGGTTTACTGAGAAAGAAAGAAAGAAAGAAAGAAAGAAAGAAAGAAAGAAAGAAAGAAAGAAAGAAAGAAAGAAAGAAAGAAAGAAAGAAAGAAAGAAAGGCTAGAGTTAAAATTCGCTAAAGGAATCAAAGACATACAATAATTGCAAAGTCTTTGGAGCAGGCTTGTGGCAGTGATGGAATAAGCTCTTGGCTTATAAGGTCCCTGGTTGCTTCTGAATCACTGGAAGCAGGGTCGTCCTTCCCCGTATGCAAACTACACAGCTGCGGGCTGCTCCAGTGGCCAGCCCGATCCCCTGGCTGGCTAAGCTGGCCCCTCGTGGCCAGAAAAGCTGCCCCCGCTCCCGTCCCGCACCCACTCCACCCCTTCCCCTAAGCCCCCGCCCCACCTCCATTCCACCCCTTCCCCCCCATCCCCCCTCCCCTGAGCTATGCATCCTGTGGGACTGCAGCAGGGGTCGGGCCTGCCCTGCAATCACTGGGCAGCAGGAAGTGCAATGACCTGGCCCCAGCCTGCTCCTCTCTGCCGGCTCCCAGCAGCGCCACTGGTGAGTGCTGGGGGCGGTTCCCCTCCTACCCCCCCAAGCCCCAAGGCTCGGAGCCAGGGGAACAGAGCAGAGCGGGCTGTGTCTGGGTCGCTCCACTTCCCACTGCCCTGTGAGTGCGGGGGAGGGCACCCCCTCCGCGGAGGCCTGGGGATGCCCCCCCTGTGGAACCCTGGGGCCAGCCTCCCCACCCCCGCATGGGCACCACAATCTCTTGGGATGGCCTTTACTGGAAGGTCCTCAGTCCTTTGGTTAGACTGCTCCCATTAGTATAAGGTCATAGTCAAACAGTTTAAGCAGGAAAGGGGTCAAATGGAGATGTTTCCAGGGCCTTTTATAGCTTCTGCCATGTGCATGGAAACCTCCATGGTTTCAGACAAAGCCCTCAGCAGAGACAGTGGAAAATTACAGGTAACAAGATGGTGTTTGGAGTCCCATGGGCAAGTCCCACGTCCACAGATGATTTTGCTTAGTCACAGCAGCAGCCATGACCTGGACTCCAGATGGAACGTTCACAGAAAAGTCCACTGGGTGTAGATCGGCGTCTCCCATGGTCCACTGGGAGTTCAGTGTTCCCTGGTGAGCCATTTAACTTGAATAGTCACTTCAAGATGTGCAGGCTAAATACCTTGTGGGTGCTACTCAGATGCAAACATATTTGAAATCCAGGTATAGAGCCACTGTGCATAGCTTCAAATGCAAAAACGATCCAGGCATATCAATAGCACAAACATATTCAGCAAATCATAGCTTTTCTAACGACACCGTACTTGCCACACCTGTATAAGATTGGTTGCAATTCTATAACAGTGGTGGCGACAATCATGTCCATGATCATATTTTAATCAGATAATGTCACATGGTGCTCCCCAGGCCTTCAGCTACGCAGGGTCTCGAATCCACAGGCTCAGCCTCTTTGGCACTATGGTCTGGCCAGCTGCACCAGGCAGCCCCTGGGAAGCGCCGCAATGCGTTCTGCCAGCGTCGGCTCAGATGCGGAAAAAGGCATGTGAAAGTCCATCAACCGTGACAAGGAGCGTGAGGAGCGGATCTCTGCCTTTCCACATCATCTCACCTTTGGCAACTTTCTGTTGGGGACAAAGGGGGCAAGAGGAGAGCCCTGCCATAAGCATCTTCTACAAGTGGGGAAGGCAACTGGCCAGGGACATAAGTCCCTTTCAGCCCCCAGGTGAAGGAACTAGCTGAGAGAGGGGAGGGAAGGAGGTGACCAGCGCCTATTCCCTGCAGGCTGGCCTTGTGCACGCTGGACCCTCCTCCACCAGGACTCTTGCCTGCTCCCTGTAAGCTGCTCAGCCTGTTTCTCTTTTGGCCTCCCTGCCCATAGCAGTCAGCTCAAGGAAGACACACCACTTCCCTAGGACTGTCAAGTGGCCGGCATGGGGCTTGAGCCCACAACCTTGGTGTTGTTAGCACCACGCTCTAACCAACTGAGCTAGCCAGCCCACAGGAAACAGCCTGACAAGCGGCCCTTTCGGAAAGGAGCCACGGGCAGCTGCAGGGACCTTGTGGCCTCTGGAACGAGATGGGAGGGGGGGTGAGGGCAGCTGCTCACCTGTGGGGGAATTAGCTCAAGCGGTAGAGTGCTTGCTTTGCATGTGAGAGGTAGTGGGATTGATGCCCATGTTCTCCAGGGGCAGGGGTGTCCTTATCCTTTCTTTTCAAAGGCATTGCCAGCCAGGGGCCTAAGTCCCTCCTGTGGCCCCCTACTTGGCCTCCCAAAAAGCCAGCCCTGGCAGGCAGAAACTACTTGGCCCCAGCCCTCCTTCGCCTGGCAGTGGCAGGAGCACTGGAGAGACAGGCTCCAGGGGGGCAGAGTTTGCTCAACTGGAAAAGTGCTGGCTTCACATGTGAGAAGTAGTGGGATCGCTCCCCATGTTCTCCAGTCTGCTCTCTTGGGGTGAGGGATTGGTCCCTTTCTTGCTGACCTAAGGCTACAGCACCAGCCCTCTGCCCCTCCTCCATGCTCCTCTGCACAAAGCTGATTGGCTAGGAGGGAGTGCCTCTCAAGGACACATACTCTTCTGATTAAGGTATTTTAGTGCTTGTGGACCCAGATTATATTACACTGATTTTGCCTCTTTTCAGAAATGACTTGGGGTTGGGTTTTTAATGGTATCAGGCACCGGAGGAGGCAGAGAGGGGCCTCGTGCAGTTGTCAAAGAGGGTTAGGCACCAGGGGTAGATGCACAAAAAGATTTAGATGCCCAGCTGCTACTTTCATTTTAGGTACCTGAATCTGACATTTCGATGCCACTGACCCTCAGCTTGCCCCCCCAACCCCACCCCCAAGCTGTTCCTTAACTCAGGTGTCTAAAGATCCTGTGAACCTAAATTTCTTTCACTTAAATCTGCCAAGTGCCTACAAATCTGCTACTGGGGATGCTCCCAGCTGCTCCCTGTGGCTCTTGTCTGAGCCACGGCATTCAATTCCATTGAAACCTTCTCTCCTGCAAGGGCAATGGTCACACTGAGGGGACGTGGCCACCTGCATCCCTGACAGTGAGACATTCGCTTTCCTTTTTCTTTAGGGTGCTGCTGTTGTTCCATGGAAGGTCGGATGGAATAACACCTGTTCATTCTTGCTGGGAAACAAAAAATCAGGGGACACTAATTTTTAGGATTGATTAAACAAACTTTAGATTTGAATTAATATCATAAAAAATCATTCCCGATTCCTTCAAATAACACCATCACACGAAATAAGACTTGAGACAAACCTTGTTAGCAAAGGCAAATTTCCAAAACAATGCTCACAACATTATTCCTTTCTACTCCACCCCCACAGGAGGTGTAGGCATTTCCCATTGAACTGCTTTGCATCCACCTTCCTATTAGAAATGTTGCTACTGGATATTCCCAGACTTGGAAAACTATGAAGTGGAGAATTTGAATAGCAAATTTGGCCTGGTCCTTGTATCTGCTAACAACAACTTCTCCACTGCAGAGTCACCACAGCACTGGAGCCTGAGGAGACAAATTAGAGCCAACTGGTATAAAGGTTTTCTGGCTGCTGATTGGTCATTTAAAACTACCTTCCTATCAGGTAAAACTCCACGTTCTCATGCTGCAAGATCTTTTCACACTGCATGGAGCAGAGTGTGTGGATGGGCGGTTTGTGGGTGAACTGTTCCGTTTTCTCTCTTCATTCACACAGATCTGAGATTTTGCACTCCTTGGCCTGACTTGGAAATGCCCCGTCATGGAAACTTCAGAGTGAAAACCCCTTCCCAAAATCACATCCTCTCACTAAGCTGTGAGGACAGGAACCTTCAGGGTGAAAAAACCGAGACTGAGGAGGAAAAGTGACACCTCATTAAAGATTTGACTCTGTTAAAATGAATGGAGAATATTTTGTCTGGGAACAAATTCAAGAAAAACTCAGCCTGTTGTCAGAAAGGGGATTCAAACCTATTTTGGCTAAGGACGTCTCCAACATCAGTATATTGCCAGGCACGGCTCAACCATTTTGAACAGAAGAAAGGAAGCCACCTCAGTATGTAACAAAGTTAGAGTCTGATTCCTCCAGAGGGAGAAGGAGTTCCTTTTTCTGTCCTTCAGAACCAGCCCTCTTCCTTGGATTGCACTTTGCTGGGGATCTGGATAGGGGAAAGGAGCTTCTGAGGATTAATTTAACACCATAGTTTGTTTTTATTCATTGATTTTAAAGGCAGGCTAAATCTCTATGAACATCTGGTCTGAGCTGCTGCATAACAGTCCAGAGGATTTTACCCAGAGAGTCCTACATGGACCCCAACACTGTATGGTTGAACTAAGACAGATCACTCAGAAAGTCATCGTGTTTGAATGTAAAGATATGAAATGGTACGGGGATGGGGAGGAAACTGGCCCATGTTTCAAGCTTAAACTCTGCAATTTCTACATCTAAGCATAAAACTCAGGTCTGCACTGGCCACAAATTAAGCCCAGGGCTACTGTATGGGAGACAAGAAGTCTCCCACAGAACCAGAAAGTATGCAAAATATAACAAAGTGACCTGTGCACAATAGACCCTGCCCGCTGCCACAACCACTCTGCTGCAGGGCACAGGAGTGTGGCTGACACTCTCAGGAGCTCTCTGCTTCTGGTCAGAATGCTTTGGGAATTAAGTCATTAATGATATAGAGATTGATGGGTTCAAGTTACATGATGTGCCCTGTGGCTTTAAGGGATTGGAGAAATGCTGAAGAGGTTAAAGGATGCAGAGCTGGGTAGCTGGGTGTGGTCCCTCAAAGTTGTTGTGCTCTAGTGAAACTGAGCAGTTGTGGGGACTGTGCAAGCTGTGGTGTTTACATGCAAATATAAAATTGAATGAAACCCCATTTTTAAAACCACCAGTGTCTGGGAATGGAAGAGAAGCTCTTTGAAATAAGTGTCTCCTTCACACTCTCCAAGATCACTGGCTCCAAGGCTATATTGCCTCAGGGAGCTCGGTGGTAGAGTATTTGACAGCAGATCAAGAGGTCTCTGGTTCAAATCCAGGTGCTCTCTTAAACGTTCTCTATTTTAATTGAAATATATTTTCATATCCATCTCCTGTGTCTTCAGGAGTTTCGCTGAATGGGGATGTGAAATGAATTTAATCATTCAACATTTTTCTTGTTAAAATGTACAAACAGCGAGCAAACCTGTCCAGCTGAAATCAGTTCCTGTCCTTTGAGGCTCTAGTTTGTTTTCATCGATTAAACAAAGCTAAGTTTCAGTGCGGAAGCCGTGTTAGTCTGTTTCAGCAAAAACAAAGAGGAGTCCTGTGGCAACTTAAAGACTAACAAATCTGACAAAGTGGGTTCTAGCCCATGAAAGCTTATGCCCAAATCAATTGGTTAGTCTTTAAGGTGCTACAGGACTCTGTTTGGTCAAACAAAGATAGAATATGAATGTACATGTGCAGGCTCCTGTTCTCCACGAGCTCGGCTGTGCAGAAGAAAAAGAACCATGTCCAGGTGGGGCTCAGGAGTTCACAGAGATCACCAGCACCTTGACTCCTTCACAGTCAGCCAGCAGTAGCTGGGCCCCAGGACAAGGCACAAGAACCAGCCAGTGGCTCTAAGCAGGAAAATAGCCCCCAAGAAGCTGGCTAGAGCTGCCAGGATCCCCAGAAAGGCCACCATGCCCATGTCCAGGAATAGTCCTAAGAAAGTGGTGGCTGCAGCAGGGACAAAAAAAGGCAGAATAAAGCCCCACAAGCGTCACTGCTGAGTAACAAGAAGGGTTTCTTCAGGTATGTTAGCAACAAGAAGAAGGTCAAGGAAAGTGTGGGCCCCTTACTGAATGGGGGAGGCTACCTAGGGACAGAGGATGTGGAAAAAGGTAATGTACTCAATGTTTTTTTTGCCTCTATCTTCACGAACAAGGTCAGCTCCCAGACTACTGCACTGGGCAGCACTGCATGGAGAGGAAGTGACCAGCCCTCTGTGGAGAAAGAAGTGGTTTGGGACTATTTAGAAAAGCTGGATGAGCACAAGTCCATGGGGCCAGATGCGCTGCATCCAAGAGTGCTGAAGGAGTTGCAGAGCCATTGGCCATTATCTTTGAAAACTCATGGCGGTCGGAGGAGGTCCCGAATGACTGGAAAAAGGCTAATGTAGTGCCCATCTTTAAAAAAGGGAAGAAGGAGGATCCGGGGAACCACAGACCAATCAGCCTCACGTCAGTCCCTGGAAAAATCATGGAGCAGGTCCTCAAGGAATCAATTCTGAAGCACTTAGAGAAGAGAAAAGTGATCAGAAACAGTCAGCATGGATACACCAAGGGCAAATCATGCCTGACTAACCTAATTGCCTTCTGTGATGAGATAACTGGCTCTGGATGAGGGAAAAGCACTGGACGTGTTATTCCTTGACTTTAGCAAAGCTTTTGATACAGTCTCCCACACTATTCTTGCCAGCAGGTAAAAGAAGTATGGGCTGGATGAATGGACTATAAAGTGGATAGAAAGCTGGCTAGATCGTCGGGCTCAAAGGGTAATGATCAATGTCTCCATGTCTACTTGGCAGCCGGTATCAGCAAGTTTGCAGTTGACACTAAACTGGAAGGAGTGGTAGATATGCTGGAGGGTAGGGATAGGATACAGAGGGACCTAGACAAATTAGAGGACTGGGCCAAAAGAAATCTGATGAGGTTCAACAAGGAGAAGTGCAGAGTCCTGCACTTAGGACGGAAGAATGCCATGCACCGCTACAGACTAGGGACCAAGTGGCTAGGCAGCAGTTCTGCAGAAAAGGACCTAGTGGTTACAGTGGACGAGAAGCTGGATATGAGTCAGCAGTGTGCCCTTGTTGCCAAGAAAGCTAATGGCATTTTGGGAAGTATAAGTAGGGGCATTGCTAGCAGATCGAGGGTCGTGATTGTTCCCCTCTATTCGACATTGGTGAGGCCTCATCTGGAGTACTGTGTCCTGTTTTGGGCCCCAAACTACAAGGATGTGGAAAAATTGGAAAGCATCCAGCGGAGGGCAACAAAAATGGTTAGGGGACTGGAACACATGACTTATGAGGAGAGGCTGAGGGAACTGGGATTGTTTAGTCTGCGGAAGAGAAGAATGAGGGGGGATTTGATAGCTGCTTTCAACTACCTGAAAGGGCGTTCCAAAGAGGGTGGATCTAGACTGTTCTCAGTGGTAGCTGATGACAGAACAAGGAGTAATGGTCTCAAGTTGCAGTGGGGGAGGTTTTGGTTGGATATTAGGAAAAACTTTTTCAGTAGGAGGGTGGTGAAACACTGGAATGCGTTACCCAGGGAGGTGGTGGAATCTCCTTCCTTTGAGGTTTTTAAGGTCAGGCTTGACAAAGCCCTGGCTGGGATGATTTAGTTGGGGATTGGTCCTGCTTTGAGCAGGGGGTTGGACTAGATGACCTACTGAGGTCCCTTCCAACCCTGATATTCTATGATTCTAAGGTGATCAAGAGCCCACCTAAAAGTAAGACAGGAGAGAGCAAGGCTAAAACCAGGCCCAAAGCCAGGGCTAAGAAGGCGGCCCCGTGAAAGAAGTGATTTCCATGGGGATGACTCCTGCTCCCCAAATGCTCTTTTAAGACTCCCAGAAAGAGTCAGATCCCACAGGACAAACAGCCCCCACGGAGAGCAAAGTAAGGTGGTGGCAATGAGGGGTGTTTCTGAGGAGGGTGTTTCTCTTACATAGGGGAAGTGTTATGTTTTGTAAAGCACCTTCCAGATGAATGCGGCAGTGACAGGAGATCTGCCCATAGCTCCTATGTGAGTTTGTGATCTGCTTCTGCTGTCTAAGAGGGACACACTATCTGAGGCATAGCTATGCAGCACATCTGTGATGATGACAGGTTACAAATGCTGGGTGCAGTGACAGATGAGATCAGGGGAGGTTCTGGAAGGGGAATGGCAGTGCCACACAGGGTCATAATACTCAGACAGGGGCCTCACTTTCACTTCCCCTTTGTTTTCCATCACTCATTCCCTAACAGACCGTCCACACGCGCACACAGAGTCACAACCCTCTCTGTGTCCCACACACACTCCATTGGCTAAAACCTCTCTGTGACTCCCCCAGATGGGGGCTTGTCTCTGCATTGCCCCAGCAGGGAAGGAGAGAGGCTGAAGGAGGAAAAGAAACAGGTGGGGCTAGACAGGAATGGAAGAGATACTTCCAGGGCCGGCTCTAGGTTTTTTGCCGCCCCAAGTGGAGTGACACCAAAGCAAAAACAAAAGGGGGGGGGGCGGAATGCTGCCCCTTGAAAAGTGCTGCCCCAAGCCCGTGCTTGGTTTGCTGGGTTTAAATCACCTAGAGCTGGCCCTGGACACTTCCTCCTCCTCCTCCTCTTCTTAAGAGACACCTTAAGCTCACCCTTGAGAAGTTCCAGCCCTAGGTGATTTAAACCAGCCACCTTCCCATTAACAGCTGGTGGCAGGAACCAGCTTTATTACTGAAGGATGGCCACCTGTTCCTGCCTTCCTGGGGACTTTAACATGGATTTTGTGCTGTTCACTCAACCCTCCCCACCCCAAATCCATCCTTGAGACAAGGAGGCCAGCACTTCAATGTGTGCTCCAGGGGTGCAAGGGGCTAGCGCATGGCCCTGATAGAGCAGGGCTGAGGGGAGGGATGCTGAGGTTGTGAGTTTAAGCTTTACCTGAAGCACTGTCTGTGGAAAATACAATTCCCGCTCAGAAGACACTGAGAAAGGGAGACATCAAGGTCAGTCCCCTTCACTTGTTACTTTGTCTGCAGCAGCGGTTCTCAACCTATTTGCCATTGTGGGCCACCTATGCAGCTCTCTGTGTGTTACGTGGGCCGCATCCACACAATCTATATACTACGTGTATGTCTCTGAGGATGTCACGTGGGCTGCACCTGTGCTGACTGGGCCGCAAGCGGCCCGTGGGCCCCAGGCTGAGAACCCAGAGTGCCGGGCAGCATCTACAGTTCTGTGATACTCTGCTGACCACCAACCCTCTGTTCACCATGGCTCAAGGAGAGTCTAGAGCACGGCCCATCCTGTGAGTCTTGACCCCCTGGCCCCCCCTCCATCTACTCCTGGGGGAATTCTGCCCCACTGTGAACCTCAGTTCCCTGTAAGCAGTGTGGCCGCAGCCTATTTAGCGCCATGCAGCCACTCAGGAAACCCGCCAAGCCGGGACCTGCTGCGGCTGGGGGAGGGATGCCCGACCCCGACCCCAACCCCAACTTAGCCCTGGACTTGCTGCAGCCGCCCCCCTGATCCCCTTCCCTCCACCCCCGGCCCTGCCCACATTCCCTCAAGTCCCCACCCCGCCTATTCCTGCCCTTGGTCCACCCCATCCCACCTCCTCCCCTGAGAGCTCCCAGTCCCTGCTCCTCCCCCTCCTTCCTGGAGCTGTTCTTGGTGGGCAGGAGGGGGAGGAGTTGGCAGTGGGGCCCCCAGCAAGTGAGAGGCACTGGGGGCCAGAGGGAGCTTGGCTGTCTTGGTGTCTCTGAGCAGCACCCAGTAATTCTTCTCTGTGGGTGCTCCAGCCCTGGGGCAACCCTCCCTAGGCCCCAACTCAACCCTGGACCTGCCACAGCAGGGAGAGGCACCTCTCCCCCCCACCGCCCCCGGCCCAGGTGCTGCTGTGGAGAGAGAGAGCTGGGAAGAGTCCTCTCTCCCCGCTGTAGCCCCAGAGCACCCTCCTGTACCCGAAACCCCTTATCCCCAGCCCCACCCCAGAGCCTGCACCCCCAGCCAGAGCCCTCACACCTTGCCCCAAACCCTCTGCCCCGGTCCTGAGACCCCTCCCACATCTAAACATCTAAACCCCTCTGCCTCGGTCCGATCCCCACCACATGCATTTTGTGTGACACATCACCTCCATCTGGGGGCACATAAAATTCTTCCTGCACATGTGTGGGCAAAATTGGAGGGACCCTCCTTCAGACGGGCCAGGTTCATGTGCTGCACAGAATGTATTTTCTCTGCAGAAAACACGTCCTGCCGGAAATGTGCTGCAGCTCTACCGTTAGCCACCAGCCACTGGTGCTGCATCAGAGCAGGGAGCAGCCGTGCTCAAGCCCACATGGTTTCTGCTGCAGAGAGGGAAGAGAAGAGGCTGGGGTCCTCACAGTGCCCCTGCCTTTCGGGCCAGGTCAGCAGGCATATGGGAGTTGGACACTGTGGGGCCCATGAGGCTGTTGTGAGCCACAGACTGGGGTTCAGCAGAACTAGTGGAGGGGACATGTTTGGATATAGATACTCAGGCCTGTCTGTAAAGGCCTACACTTTAAGAATTTAGGTGCATTTGTAAGCAGTGTCAGGCTGAGCTCCACCCTGACATCTGGTGGTGAGGTGTGGCAAGTTGTGGAAAAGAACTTCAAGAGCTGATCTCATTTGCATAGATGCACCCACCCTGCCTAGAATGAGACCATAGCTGCCCAAATGGTCACTTTGGCTGCTGTGGGATCCCCAGTGTCTCTGTTATTGGGGCAGGAAGAATAAATTGTTATTACCCTGATTATGGGAACTGTGCTTGGAACTGTACTTGGCCTTTTGTTATGATGGAGGGACTCGCCATCAACTAAGTAGCACTCGCTAGGCAAGGGTCATAGGTTCCAAAACTCTGTGAATTGAGAAAAGGCTGGGGATAAGTATTGATACTTGGTGGTATGGACCTCTTGGTGAGGGCCTTACATGCTAATTGCACTTCCTCCTCTCTCCACTGTAGAATGTCAGAGCTAATTTTGATTCTATTAGGAGTCTAGTTACAGGCTGCTGAGCTGAATTCACTTTGGGCTAATGGTGCACCAGCACTGAGGCTCCCCTACAAGCTGAACTTGCCAAAGAGCTGAGCTGACTAAGAGCTAAAAGAAAAGGAGTACTTGTAGCATCTTAGAGACTAACCAATTTATCTGAGTATAAGCTTTTGTGAGCTACAGCTCACTTCATCCGAATTGAATTCATCATTTCAACAACTTCCATCCCACCACCAACCTCAGCCTGGTCCAGTCCACACAAGAGATCCACTTCCTGGACACTACAGTGCTAATAAACAATGGTCACATAAACACCACCCTATACCGGAAACCTACTGACCGCTATTCCTACCTACATGCCTCCAGCTTTCACCCTGACCACACCACACGATCCATCGTCTACAGCCAAGCTCTGCGATACAACCGCATTTGCTCCAACCCCTCAGACAGAGACAAACACCTACAAGATCTCTGTCAAGCTTTCTTACAACTACAATACCCACCTGCGGAAGTGAAGAAACAGATTGATAGAGCCAGAAGAGTTCCCAGAAGTCACCTACTACAGGACAGGCCTAACAAAGAAAATAACAGAACGCCACTAGCCGTCACCTTCAGCCCCCAGCTAAAACCCTCCAACGCATTATTAAGGATCTACAACCTATCCTAAAGGATGACCCAACACTCTCACAAATCTTGGGAGACAGGCCAGTCCTTGCCTACAGACATCCCCGCAACCTGAAGCAAATACTCACCAACAACCACATACCACATAACAGAACCACTAACCCAGGAACTTATCCTTGCAACAATGCCCGTTGCCAACTGTGCCCACATATCTATTCAGGGGACACCATCACAGGGCCTAATCACACTATCAGAGGCTCGTTCACCTGCACATCCACCAATGTGATATATGCCATCATGTGCCAGCAATGCCCCTCTGCCATTTACATTGGTCAAACTGGACAGTCTCTACGTAAAAGAATAAATGGACACAAATCAGATGTCAAGAATTATAACATTCATAAACCAGTCGGAGAACACTTCAATCTCTCTGGTCACGCAATCACAGACATGAAGGTCACTATCTTAAAACAAAAAAACTTCAAATCCAGACTCCAGCGAGAAACTGCTGAATTGGAATTCATTTGCAAATTGGATACTATTAATTTAGGCTTAAATAGAGACTGGGAGTGGCTAAATCATTATGCAAGGTAGCCTATTTCCCCTTGTTTTTTTCCTCCCCCCCCCGCCCGCCCGCCCGCCCGCCCGCCCCCAGACGTTCTGGTTAAACTTGGATTTAAACTTGGAGAGTGGTCAGTTTGGATGAGCTATTGCCAGCAGGAGAGTGAGTTTGTGTGTGTGTGTGTGTCCCCGGGAAAAAAGGGGGGGGTGGGGTGAGAAAGCCTGGATTTGTGCTGGACATGGCCCACCTTGATTATCATGCACATTGTAGGGAGAGTGGTCACTTTGGATGAGCTATTACCAGCAGGAGAGTGAGTTTGTGTGTGTGTTTTTTGGAGGGGGGTGAGGGGGTGAGAGAACCTGGATTTGTGCAGGAAATGGCCCACCTTGATTATCATGCACATTGTGTAGAGAGTTGTCACTTTGGATGGGCTATTACCAGCAGGAGAGTGAGTTTGTGTGTGCGGGGGTGGAGGGTGAGAAAACCTGGATTTGTGCTGGAAATGGCCCAACTTGATGATCACTTTAGATAAGCTATTACCAGCAGGACAGTGGGGTGGGAGGAGGTATTGTTTTATGATCTCTGTGTGGATATAAAGTCTGCTGCAGTTTCCACAGTATGCATCCGATGAAGTGAGCTGTATCTCACGAAAGCTTATGCTCAAATAAATTGGTTAGTCTCTAAGGTGCCACAAGTACTCCTTTTCTTTTTGTGAATACAGACTAACACGGCTGTTACTCTGAAACCATTCTTTCTGCTGCTTCCTTTGTGATGCGAAGGAAAGGGGAAGACACCCCCCAGCCCCAGCCAGCCGGGTCATTTCCATCTTCACACAGATGCATATTCAGCCTGAAGGCTCCTTGGATTCAAATCCTTGGCTGTTACAGAGGCAGGGACTGAATTTTGCCTTAAAGAGATACCGTCCTTTTCCACAAGTACGTCAAAATGGATGTCCTGGTGAATCGCAACTCCCGCTCCCCCTGGGGATCAGATGTGCCTGAGCACAGCAGGGTAAAACAGGACATAGGCACTGGGGCCCGGAGAGAGAGCCCGTCTGCCCCCACCCAATGTCCCCAAGGGGTTGGCTGTGTGATTGCTTTCCTCTGAACGGTCAACTACACCATTCACTCTCTGAGTCTGAGTTCCAGGCTGCTTGCCTGGTGGAGTGGGGCCGGGGCCGGGGGGGGGGAGGTAGAGGCTGAGTCAGCCCCTCTGTGTGGGGCGTCCATCCCCAAGTGACCAACAGGAGGACATTCCTGTGATCACAACATCACTTGCCAGGGTGCTGGCTGGGCACACTCACTTGCTGAGAGGGTTGGTCAGGGCTTTGGTTCTCTCCCACTGGAGCTTTCCTAAACAATTTTCCATCTTCTTCAAAAGGCCTTTCCCTGTTTTCCTTTCCTGGGGCCCCCTCTAAGCCACCATCCCTGGTGCTTTCTTGGGCCAGGTGTATGCTTTCCTCAACTGCAAAACTCTGGCTGTGAACAATTGGAACAGCTTGTTCAGTGTCAGGCACCTCTTCCATCCCTTTGTCTCTGAGGGCACGGGGCAGGCTGACTTCTGCTGCGCTGCAGGAGTTCATCTCCCCACCTCCCTTTGCTGCTGGAGACACGCTGCTTCTCTCTACAGCTGGGGTGTCAAAGAGACTTTCTCTGTCGCTCTGAGTAGCTCCTGGGATTTCCCCCCTTCTCTCTGGGATCTCAACACAAAGATGCACTTTTGCTGCAAGTGACCACATCCACACCCTTAGTCACATAAAAAAATAATTCCCAATAAGCATCTCAGCGGGGATGTCGTCCACTGCCCCCACTTGTCAATCGCTTTGTAAACCATCTTCTTCTTTGTGCACCATGGTTCAAGGTACAATACTCGTAGATTGTCTTCTTAACACAAGCTCTGCCATTGCGCCAGGCAACGGGTCAGATTTTGGAAACACACTCGACTTAACCAGAGAAATTTGTGTCCCTGTATCTTTCCATCCCATGTCTACTCTGTCATTGATTTCCCTGCAGTAATAGGCTTCATCTCCAGCTCTGCAGAGCCAAGCCTCTCAAAGCCTTTCAAGTAATCTTCGGGTGCTTCAGAGGTGTCGGTGCTGGGGACAGCTGAATTAGTGTGAACTGGCTGAGGCTTGGTTTTTCTCAGCTCAGGGCCCTGATTTGTCTGGTGCTCTGGGTAGTTCCACTGATCACGCTTCCTCAGGCTCTTCCTTGACAGCAGATTTATCATGCGAATTACTAGGAGAGGAATGATCCTGGGGAAGTCAGTGCCTAGCGTCCCAACTCTGACCTTTGACTTTGTTTAATGAACAGATGAAAGATAAAAGCATTGTATTCAATCCTTTAAGTGTCCATACAATTTCTGTGCACATTGGACTTGAAAAGTTGTCCTTCTTCGTCTGTACACCACAAGTGTCCATTTTAAATCAAAAGATGCATAATGACCCATTGGCTACTTCCCTATGATACACAGGGTCACAAACATTGTGGTAATCACAGTGGGTTTCAGCCCTGTATGATCACCTGTAAGGATTTTTCCTTCCTTTAAAGAGGGCAGAACCCAAACCCCATTCAGAAGATGCAGGAAATCTTACAGTAAATTCTTCCCACATGGTCCCCTTCATAAAGCCCGTCTGTCAGAGTTTGCCTTAGCACAAGAAAATAACACCACGCAGTGGTAACCACACAAACAAGACTTTATTTACTAGAGGGAAAAGGACTAGGATAGGATAGAGAAGGGATGGATTAACAAAACTTTAACTCGGGAAATGCTCCACTCTCACAAACAATTACACTCAGGAGGTAATGTTGATGTTCTCGCTCCCTTCTCTTGCAGGGACAGCGATGGACGGCTGCTGCTCTCTTGACATTGGACGTCAGGGACGGACTTCATGATGGACACAGGAATGGGTGAGTAGACCTAACTAAAAACCCTCCCTATCCCTCTTTGCATTGTCTCTGCCTGGATGTTAGACCCTATCTACGCGGATTCAATCCGTGCATGGGAGTGTGCTTCCCAACCCAAAATAATACAGCAAGTGGCAAAAGGTCACCATACTCTTTTCCCAAGTCCAAGATGGCTACCTTACAGATAACCCAAAACGTATATACCTTTCTTCCCTTCTTTTATGAAAATTTGGCAAGGGCAACCAGCATTTTACACACCCGGAGACTGGATTTGACCAATCGGAAGATGTTCCGGGGCAGGGTGACCCATCCAGAAGGGGGTTGTATATCCCCTCTGAGAACTCCTCCCTGTGTCCTCTACCAATTGAAGTGGGCATCAGCCCTGTAGGACCACCCCAAGAGGGGATTTGACCAATTAAGGGAAATGCCGCAGTGGAGTGACCTGCCCACAACAGGATCCCGTGGTCCCTCTAAAACGTCCCCACACCACCCTCTACCAGTTAGCGAGGGTTTCACTCCCACCTTAAGCCATCTCAGAAAGGAAACATACCAATCAGAACAGGTATAGCCCGAAGGTCTTCAAAAGACATCCTTGGAATGAGACAGCCTCTTCCCCGCAGTGTTGTGTTGCGACTTCCAGGGCGATGCTGCCAGCCACGCAAACATGGAGCTCCAGAGATCGGCGGCTTCTGGCCTAGACCTTTGGGCACTGCCTATTCTGATCGTTACGTTTCCCTTCTGGGATGGCCTAAGGGGTGTGTGCGAAACCCTGACTGATTAGCAGTGGACGGTGTGGGGATTTCATGGAGGGGTGATGGACCCCTCTTGCGGGCAGGTCACCCCACCAGGGCACTTACCTTATTTGGTGAAATCCCCTCTCTGGTGGGTCCTAAGGGGCTGAGGCTCACCCCAAGTGGGAGGAGCTCTCGGAGGGTCACATGACCCACTTCCAGATGGGTCACTCTGCCCCCAGAACTTTCCCCAATTGCTCAAATCCATTCCTGAGGCAGATCGATGGAGATAAAACACCCCCAGATTGGTAGAGGAGTGGGAGGATCTCTTAGAGGGGTCACATGCCACTCCTTGCTTCTACTCCTGTTTGCATCTTGATCACAAAAGTCTTATGTCATGGGGTCGGTCTCATGGTGACAGATGAGTGATGCCTTAGGGGTGAAGAGACGAGGTTCCATGGCTGAAATCAAATAACTGCCCTTAGCCTCAGGGTGGTTTGGCCTAAGGATCAGAGTCAAAATGGCTGCCCTCCCACTCAGCGCTGTGTGGCCCAATGCCCAGAGTCCATTCAGCTGCCCTCTCTGTCGGGGCTCTGTGGCCCAACGTCCAGAGTCCATGCGGCCGCCCTCTCCATTGGGGCTGTGTGGCCCAACAACCAGGGTCCATGCGGCTGTCCTCCCCGTCGGGGCTGTGTGGCCCAACGACCAGAGTCCATACGGCTATCCTGTCTCTCACGCCTGTGTGGCCTGATGGCAACAGACAATATGGCTGCTCTCTCCCTCAGTGCTGTGTGGCCCAACGGCCAGAATCAATATAGCTGCCCTTCAGTGCAGAGAGTTCAGAGGCAAGATGGTTGCCCTCCTCTTGGGGCTGTGCAGTCTAGTGGCACACTGGGGAGGTGGGCTGCCACCCAAGGATGGATGGCGGCCAGGGCAGGGGGACCCAGGCCCTCATTACTCCACCAGGTCCTAGCCTAGGGCCTCATCCATGGAAAATGTGTTTGCCATTGAGTCAGTGGGGATCCAACCAGAACATGCTAATGTCACTCAGCATGACAATGGCTAGTTCATCCAGGTTACTTCCTATGAGATGTCTCTCGGCTATGGTCTGGGGGTCTCTGGGTTCCCGGCGTGGGAAACTCCCAGATTCTCCAATCTCCTTTGCATGTCTGCAAGCACCCGGGGATGCGGCTGGGTCTCAGCGCCTTGGGGCTCTGCAGTCAAGGGTTTCAGCTGCTTCTGGACTGGAGCCTACAGTGTGCATCCTCCATTTTCAGCGGTCTGCCTAGCGTGAGCTGAGCTGCTCCCTTTCACACTGGTGCTCCAGTTGGAGCATGTCCGGCAGGGCTGGGGAGGGGCTTGGCTTTCTCCACCTAGACTATGGGGTTATGTGTGGCTGGTTCAGCCTGGCACATGCTGCTCGGCCTCTTCTGTCTCCTCCTTCCCATGCAAAGTTGCTTTGCTGTCTCACAAGAGATGGGATCAGTGGTGAGCTCAATTGGCTCCTGTTCGCCTCTCGATGTCTGGAAGAGGGAGAAAGGGCAGGGACACAAATGAGAAGAACAAAACCTTCAAGCAGAGTAGTTTTCCATGGCACAACACCACCCCACTTTGCTAATGCTTATTTGCAACTTCCCTGAGAGCTGGCATTTCTTAAAGAGAGCACCCACCCCCCGCAACCTCCGCTACCCTGTGGGCTGGCAATGGTAAAAGGGAGTCGGGGAGAATTTCTCCTCTCTCCGCCTGGCTCTGATGAGTGAGGGAATCACATGCGAGAAGCTGTGTGAATGTCGGGCTCTGTGCGGTGGGGTGAGATGTCCTACATGGTGCCCAAAGGTGGGGTTGTCCTGCCTTTGCAGTGACTTCCTTCTAGTGAGAGAGATTTCAGAGATCAGCTACAGGGTTCCACCCTGTAACCCTGCGTGGGAATGGGGCAGAAGTGGGGCAATGGTGCACTCAGGAAAGGAGTAGGGCTAAGGGGGGCCCAGGCTGCAGCCACTAAACCCCTGCGTGCTGCGTTGCGGCCGGGCCGGCTCTGCCTGGCTGGGGTGGGGGCGAGGCGGCTCCACACGCTGCTGTTCCTCATCCCCGCCAGCCACGTCACCACGACGAGCACCACACCGGGAACCTCTGTCCCGGGGGCTGATCTTACCTGTAGGCTCTGCCCCCCCGCAGCTCCCATTGTTCGGGAATTGTTAATCTGGCCCTTGCCCTACTCCCCAGCCTGTTCCAATCCTGCTCTTGACGCCTGACTCTGGCTCCAACCCTTGGCTCCCCTCGGCTCGGCTTCCACCACTCTGACCACTAGGCCCCAGCGCCCCTGCTCCAACCACTGGGCCCAACCAGCCGTGCTTTGGCTTCTGACACCAGCGATATGGAGGAGTCGTTCACCTCACTGCTTTCCATGTGCCTTGGTCAGCGCTGGTTTTCATCTGCCATGGTGCTGCCCAGTGACATGGCTTTCTTATATCCCTTTGAACTTCTTCAAAGTCTTCTCTAGGCCCGACTAATCTACATAATTTTGGGTCATCTGCTGATAGCCACCTCGTAGTTCAGCCCCAGTTCCGAACATAAGAAAGGCCATACTGGGTCAGCCCAAAGGTCCATCTAGCCCAGTATCCTGTCTTCCAACAATGGCCAATGCCGGGTACCCCAGAGGGAATGAACAGACAGGCAATCATCTAGTGATCAGTCCCCTGTTCCCCATTCCCAGCTTCTGGCAAACAGAGGCTAGGGACACCAAAAAGTTGAGAAGCGTCTGTTGTATTTACCATAGCAGGACAAAGCTCTTCAGTGTCAGTCCCAGTTCCCTAGTCGAATGCAGAACCCGACATGAGATTTCCAAGCTTCTGCAACCATTTATAATATCTGTTGAGGATGTACCACGTGGTCCTGTCCGATTTCAAAGGCACTTCGTGAAAAGCTGAAACAAAGAGGAAATGGGTTGAAAACCCCGTGATGCTGATGTGACTGGTACCTAGGAAACCTCCACTTCCGATGGCCATTGCCCCCTACTATTAGCACCCCAAGAGTCTAAGGGCACAACAACAACATCTCAGCTACTCCCAAGATAGCCCTGGACAGAGAAGAGACCCCATTCCTGCATAACTTCCCCCTCCGCTGGCAGACACTCGTACACACACACGTACACACAGACGGTTGGGGGCACTTGTTCTTTGGATGGAACAGTAAAGTGACAACAGCAGTGACGTTAAACCATCAAACATTTAGGCTGAGATCCACAAAGGGATTTAGGCTCCTAATGTCTACTGAAATCCTTTGTGGCCCTGTGCCTTCATTCCCTAAGAGCTCACAGGGAAAAGTGTTTCCCATGTGCCCTCATGGGATTTCCTATGAGCTTATAACCAATCTCTGAGTGAAGTTCCCTGGCCTGCAACCATTCCATTACAAAAAGAAAAGGAGGACTTGTGACACCTTAGAGACTAACCAATTTATTTGAGCATAAGCTTTCGTGAGCTACAGCTCACTTCATCGGATGCATTCAGTGGAAAATACAGTGAGGAGATTTATATACACCCAGAACATGAAAAAATGGGTGTTATCATACACACTGTAAGTGGAGTGATCACTTAAGATGAGCTATCACCAGCAGGAGAGGGAGGGGGAGAAAACCTTCTGTAGTGATAATCAAGGTGGGCCATTTCCAGCAGTTAACAGGAACGTCCGAGGAGCAGTGGGGGGTGGGGGAAATAAACATGGGGAAATAGTTTTACTTTGTGTAATGACACATCCACTCCCAGTCTCTATTCAAGCCTAAGTTAATTGTATCCAATTTGCAAATTAATTCCAATTCAGCAGTCTCTCCTTGGAGTCTGTTTTTGAAGTTTTTTTGTTGAAGGATAGTCACTTTGAGGTCTGAAATCGAGTGACCAAAGAGATTGAAGAGTTCTCTGACTGGTTTATAACATTCATCAACAAAAAAACTTTAAAAACAGACTCCAACGAGAGACTGCTGAATTGGAATTAATTTGCAAATTGGATACAATTAACTAAGGCTTGAATAGAGACTGGGAGTGGATGTGTCATTACACAAAGTAATCTTTACCCTACAGAGGGTAATCGTCGTCATCATCATCATCAACCTTAATAACAACAGCCCTTTTCAATTCAGTCAGGCCTTCCTTTAGAGACTTTCTGACCTTTATGAAGAAGGTCTTCCCACACAGCTGTAAGGCTATGTCTACACTAGGAGCTAGGGATGGAATTCCCCTGCTCCCATACATATATTGTGGTACCTCAATGAAAGCTCGCATGACCATTCTTCTTCTGTAAACGCTGTCCTTAGATTGAGAGGGACACATTCAAACCTGTGTTCAAGCCCTGTGCTGCACCCCTGTACTTCCCATGGAGGCACAAACACACAGAGGTATTTCCTTCCCTTCATACAGGCGGGAGATGCCATCTTCATTCACTGTTTCAGACAACAAAGCGCAATAATGATGGATAGTATTTCCTAGACATACAATGAATACAGTGGCTCTCATTGCTTTTCAAATCCTTTGTTGAAAACTGCTAAAAATGCAGCCATTCCCCCAAGACACCCTTGGGAAATTCAATACATTCCTTATATCTGTTCACAAAGCACATTAGAGAAAGCATCAGACGGCCAGAAGTTACTGAGAGGCTGATTTGCAAAGGAGATTGAATTCACATCATTCTGGTTTCCCCTAGGCGCAGCCAAAGAGTTGTTGTGGGTAGGGGAAGTTGGTGCAGTCGATACAGCTAAGTTGCTCCCTTCATCTTGGAATACATGTTAATTCACACACACACACACACTCCGTTTTGAGATTCTGGTGCTGTTGGAGGGAACAGAGCAGCAGTCTAGAAAAGGGCTCTGAAGGAAGCATCTAGAAAAGATCAAGTGAATTTGCTTTGCTTACCAATGAATAGGGCTGCTGAATGTCTTATTGTTGTCTGTGAGCTTTCCAGGTACTGTAAGGCCTGGAACAGGAATTTGGGGATGTGGCTCTCCTTGTTCTGCATCTAGGAAGAAAGAAGGAAGAAATGCACAATATACAAATGACATGTTCTTCCCACAGTGAATAGTCCAGGAAAGCCAAAGCATATAGCCAGGCCATGGCAACCGCCAATATGAACCCATACACCATAGTAGCACCTCTCTGAAGTTACTATTGTGTTCTCCAGAACCTCAGCTTTCATTGGAAAAGACAAACATTTGGAGGTCAGACAGTTGTGGAGAAAAATTTCAAGAATGTGAACGGATTGTAACTCCTGCAGAAATGACCCAGCAGAGAGCCTGGAACGGAGTCCTGCAGCCCGACCGAAGCGGATGGGTACTCAGGGTGTGGGGTTAGAAAGGTCTCCCTCAGGTCCCCATTCACCATTCTCAAGGCACAAGGAATTCATCTACCAAGCAGATCCAGACACACTTCAAGAGCTGTGAGGAGCCATCCCAGGCCATGCTGCGGAACAGCGTCTTCAAATGAGCCCACCTGAGGAATACTGCGCAGCGGAAGAGCATCAGTTTACATGGCTGCAAGAGAAGGGGAGACCAAGAGGGTTCTCCCTGAGAGAGGGATAGTCTGGGGGACATCGAACCTTCCCCGTCCCTTGTTCTCCTGCTTTTCCTGCTAGTGGAGATTCCTGTAATTTGTTCTACACAGGACTGTGCTCAGGAGAGGAAACTGAGACTTGGCTGGAGAAAGCCAGAGCTATCCCATCCTTTGGATGGTTTGGGGCGGTTGCCCAGGGCCCCGTGCTTTGGGGGGCCCCGCACTTCAGGGGGACACAGGACCTGGGCCGTACTGGGGCCAGCAGCAATACTCCCGGCCCTGCTACTCTATGCCCCATCTCTTTCCCAGAAGAAGGCTTTCTTCCAAATTGTGCTGTGTGCTGTGAGGATGGATGAGGCACTAGGCTCCAGCATGGAATGAAGCAGGGAGGAGAAGACTCTGCTTGGGCAAGGTGCTTTGGCGATGAATGGAGTGGGGGCCCCAGAAGATTCTGGCTCTTTGCTCTTAAGGAAATAATGACCGTGGCGCTTACCAGTGTCACACTCTTATCCTGGTCTTCAAGATGCAGCAGCAGTGGGAGCAAGCAGTTGATGATTTCCTGCTGCACGATGGGTTTGTCGGGGTCCTGCACCCTGCTCACCACGTTGCCAAGCAGTAAAATGGCAGCTGAGCGCACACTGCCCTTCTCCTGGCAATGACACACAGGGGTGGGGACCCCCGGTTAAAGCCAGGCAGTATCAGAGCAGAACGCGACAGAGTCATAATAACTGGACCAGTCACTGCTGCTCCAGTTCCCCCTGTGTGAACTGACTTGGCTGGTGGGAACAGGGAGGCCACCAGGCCAGCGCCATGGACATCTTGTGCAGGGCCTGAGACCCTGTGCGGGACAGTGCAGCCCCAGGGTGTCCCAGAGGCAGTTTCTGTCTGGAGAGCACAGAATCCTAGAACCCGAGAAGATGAGGGGAGAGGGAGGGAAGGCTGCTGGAGACTGGTCTGGGGAAGGGGAGAAGCAGCTGCTGGAGCCTGGCAGGGATGCGCTGCTACAAAGCACAGCATTTCTTTTGCTCTTTGGTGCTCCTGAGAGCTGGGCCATTCCCAACCCACCTCTTTCCTGCTGAGAATCTCCACCTCTTTGGGGGCCTGTGTTCTCCAGACAGCTGGTCATCTGCCCAGTGCCAGGCCCCCTCTCCCCCAGGCCAGGCTGCAGCAGGGGCTGGGAGCATGGCGCTGAGGCTGAGCTTTGCCAAGAAGAGCTGTGACAGGGGGTGGCTCAGTAGGAGATTCTCTACCCATGGCAGGGGCACTCCTTGGAGGCTCCATGGCAGGCCGGAGGGGCAGGAGGAAGGGGATGGGGCGGGAGAGACAAGGGTATCAGAGACAGGTGGAGGGGGGGGGGAATGGGCTTCTTTTGGGGTTCCAAGCCTTACATCATCAATGAAGGGGTGAAGGCTGACTGCAATGTCCTGGGAGATGGAGCCAAGCCCCTCCCTGTTGAGAAGGTAGATGATGTCTGCAGCTTTATGCATGGCCTCCATGACACTCCCTCCATCCTGGTCACAAAACATGGCCACAATTGCTGGCAGCTGGGCCCGTAACAATTCCACCTGCAGGAATGAAGAAGGCAGCTCATTACTATCCTGGGTGACAGCCTGGAGCACATGCTGGACCACTCACACCTATGAGAAATCTTGGATGGCACAGCCTCCCAACAGGGCAGAAAGTCATTCTCCTGTCACTCTGTGCCAGCTGCTCTCTGAAACCTTTGTCTTTGCTCACCCTGCTTCCCCCATTGCATCACATCTGCAATCAAGGGTAAGCTCACAGGAGCAGGGACCACATCATGCCTTGATTTGCTCAGGAAAGCACCTCCACCATTTGAGGGTTGTGTGTTAAACAATAAGGCTTGTGTGGGGATCTCGCTCTCATTTCTGAGCTATTTGATCGACATCGGCTTCCTGGGTCCCCTGGGCAATCCACGGCTCTCACCTTTCCTGGCTGGAACACAATACTGCCATGGCATCGCAGACTGAGCCACCGTATGATGGGATTTGCGTCTTTAGTCCATTCCATGAGCTGTGCCTGGAGGTCTGATCTTGTCAGGATGGTGTCAATGGAAGGACTCTGGAGAAACTGGAAAGAGTCAAATCAACATCAGATTGAGGGGCAGAGGTCTTCCTGTGGGGGCCTGTTCCCTGGACAGTCGTCTTTACCAAAGGGCCACTTACTCCTATGCAAAGTCTCTGGTGTGTAGGGAGCCAGTAGCTGCTGTTTCAGTTGGTTCATTCCTCAAAGTTAAACTAATGCACACATCACAAATAAGCCCCCAGGGAAAGGGGACTCTCCAGGCCTCATTGAGCACCATGTAGAGAGCCGTGGGGCAGAAGAAAAGCAGAACCCCAGGAAAAGGTGAGGCGAGAAGTATGGCCTTGGGGCACTGGAGAAACATGGCTTCTTGTCCCATAACCCCATCTAGCACATCCAGCCAGGAGCAATCTCACTCTGTCTCTCCCTCCCTCTCTTTGCCATGCTCCAAAACCATCCCTGTGCAGAGAGGAGCCAGCTGGCGGAAAGGCTGCTAAGCTGCTGACAATGTAGCCCAGAACTTACTGGCCTGAGCTGCTCTCCAGAAAGCCCACTTGTGCCTGCCAACTAATGAATCTCACCTCAGTGCAGAAAGCCATTGCAATATTTCTCTGCTCCTCCTCCTTCTCACTCTGGACGATGGTGATTGCCTGTCTGAAAACTGCAGGGAGCTGAGGCTTCTCAAACTCGATCATGGCTCTGGAACATGGAACAGAAAGTCCCGTGTGATTATCAAGGGGGAGAGAGAGTTCCTTTCTAGTTGCTGGGCTGAGCTGGCAGCCTGGAACAGAGGAATATTTCACACGGAAATTCCATTCCCAAGAGAGACCCAATGAAGAGGAAACTTTGGGCTCCCACCTTGCAATCAGGCCGACACCCTGTGAGTAGTAATATCGGGAGGCTATCATGTTCCAACCCCGTTGAAACTGGAGGCTGGCAAATTCCTTCCAGTAGCCAGGCATGGAGAAAAGAGTCTTCACAGCCTCCACTGAGGTGCTAAAGACCAAAAAAAAAAAAAAAGGCAAAAAAAAAACCCCATTGTCAAGCAACGAGATCAGCCCCAAGCATGGCAAATCTGCACAAGTCCTGGGACACATAGCATGGTCAGCAGTAGCTAGCCTCCCCAAGGATAGATCCAGTGTGATACCCTGTCTACACTGCAGTTTCATTGAGTTTGTAACCAATTAGTGACACTGTAGCTTCTTAAGATGGTTGGTGTCATCACTCACTATGGTTGAATACTTGATACAGGATCTACAACCTATCCTGAAGGACGACCCATCACTCTCACAGGTCTTGGGAGACAGGCCAGTCCTTGCTTACAGACAGCCCCCCAACCTGAAGCAAATACTCACCAGCAACCACACACCACTCAACAAAACACTAATCCAGGAACCTGTCCTTGCAGCAAAGCCCGTTGCCAACTCTGTCCACATATCTATTCAGGGGACACCATCATAGGGCCTAATCACATCAGCCACACTATCAGGCTCATTCACCTGCACATCTACCAATGTGATATATGCCATCCTGTGCCAGCAATGCCCCTCTGCCATGTACATTGGCCAAACTGGACAGTCTGTACGTAAAAGAATAAATGGACACAAATCAAGAATTATAACATTCAAAAACCAGTCGGAGAACACTTCAATCTCTCTGGTCACTCGATTACACACCTAAAAGTGGCAATTCTTCAACAAAAAAACTTCAAAAACAGACTCCAACGAGAGACTACTGAATTGGAATAATTTGCAAACTGGACACCATTAACTTAGGCTTGAATAAAGACTGGGAGTGGATGTGTCATTACACAAAGTAAAACTATTTCCCCATGTTTATTCCCCCACCCTCCCCCACGCCACTGTTCCTCACACGTTCTTGTCAACTGCTGGAAGTGGCCCACCTTGATTATCACTACAAAAGGTTTTTTTTCTCTCCTGCTGATAATAGCTCACCTTACCTGATCACTCTCGGTACAGTGTGTATGGTAACACCCATTGTTTCATGTTCTCTGTGCATATAAAATCTCCCCACTGTATTTTCCACTGCATGCATCCGATGAAGTGAGCTGTAGCTCACAAAACCTTATGCTTAAATAAATTTGTTAGTCTCTAAGGTGCCACAAGTACTCCTTTTCTTTTTGCTGATACTTTACTGTGATAGGTAACAGGACTCAAGCGGGCATGTGGGTCCAGATCCTTAGTTGGTGTAATCGAGCAAAGCTCTATCAGTTTATGCCACCTGAGGTGTCTTCTGGCACTCTGTCTTTCCCGTGTAGATGGAAGCCCCTAGACTGTGCCCACAGAACCAGATGAACTGGTCCCTCTTCCTCCTGTCTGCCTGTGAGGCTGACGTTCTGCCGTGCCTGGCCCCATGTGCTGCCGGTGTGGCTCTGTCCGCGTTCGGGGACAGAGGCCCACAGATTTGCTCAGCAGGCACTGATGAAAGCACTGACCCTTTGGCGGGTGGCAGACGTGGATGGATGCACAAACATGACTGCTGCCTGACTTTCTAGGGAAAGCAGCTGGCCTGTGGACAGCGTCAGATGAGCGAGTGTGACTCACAAGAATGCACGGCTCTCAACCCTTTTCCCTCAAGAGAGACCTGCACCCGACTGAGCCTGGGCTAACGACAGCACCCGAACAACTGATGGCCATGAACAGACCCCATGTGTTTAACCGAACAAATCTGTTCTTCCTTTTCCTTTCAGTCATTACCTTAGGGGGCTGAGGCAGTTGGATCCGTCCTTGGGGCTGGATGTCTGCCTGGCCATGTAGGCCCCTGGCAAGTGCAGATCCATCACATACTGCACTTGCCTGACGCAGAGGATGAGCATCTGGGGATACATTTCCAGGATGGCTTCTCGGTATCTCCATAGGACAAGGACCTCGTAAATGGTCTTAATTGCCTGGAGGGGGGAAAGAATTTCACTCAGCTCTCCCAATCTGCCACCTGCCCCCATTGCCATTCGCTATTGTCCTTTTGTCATGTGTCATTTCCTCTCCAGTGTATTAAAAAACAGTATTGGCTCCTGAGAGCGGTGGAGACATTTGGAGGCTCCTGAACCTTCACCCATTCCTGGAACGGAAGCAGGATGGAAAGATCAGAAGAGTCTGGATGACATTATTTCCCATTATTTCTCTGCAGGGGTGCAGGGAACCAACAGGTACATCTGATTCCTTGGTGAGGTTTTCCTTGCAAGGTGTGTGAGTGAGTCTTTGTGTGTAGGAAGCAATGAGTGTGGCACTCTCACTGAACTGACTGAGGGTGACGGTGGTCGGAGAGAGACAGCAGAAGAATAAAGGGGCAACAAGAATGGCATCAGATTAGCAGACCTTTGCTTTAATTACTAGGCCAACTTGAGTGATGTGCTTGCTGTCATTTCACTGCTTCTAAGGTCTCTGAGTCCTGTAATCTTTCCCCAAGTTTATTTCCTGGCTTGACATGGGAGGTCTGTACTACTGAAAAAGATTAAGTGACAGGGACAAAACACTCAAATCCCTCCTGGTGGGAGGAGCCAGGTTTGCTCTTCAAATTCTCTCGTTCGTAAACGTCCAGGTCTGGGAATGTCCCACAACAGCATTTCTAATGGGAAGCTGGCTGCAGAACAATTCAACTGCAGAGAGCTCCTATGGAGGTGGGGTGGGAATTCAGTCTCTGTATTCTGTCAGTGTAGCTAGAGCAGAGGGAAATCCCCTCCAGTCACTGTAGCAACTCTCTACTCCAAAGTGCTATAGGAGCTTTTTAAGTGTAGCCAGCCTAAGAGTGAGACCAGATCTACCTCCAGTTGGCACCTGGATGCTCCGGCACGAAGACTACAGCAATGACAAAAGTTCGATGTTTCCATGGGTGCCAGGATTCAAACCTACATGGGAATGCCCCAGGGAATTTCTAGTCCATCCCCTTAACCACTCAGCCACAAGTACCTGATGGACATTTGTCTCACTACACTATGATTCTCTTCTCACTGAATTATCACTTCAAATTGTTTGCTCAGACCAGCCTCCCCGGCACACTCACTGCTGTGCGGGGGTGTAAGTGTGTCCATTGCTGGACAGCAGGAATTCCTGCCCATTTCCCTTCCATCTGGAGCATGATTAGAGTGTGTTTGTGTTAATGACATTGCTGTAGATCGTTGTTCATTCCCCACCTTGACAATTCAGACAGTCCCTTTCCCCTTCAGATCTCCAGCATATCATTCCAATAGCAGGGGTCAGGGTTTCTCTGGGGCACTGACATTTGTCAGGGGGTTGGTGAGTGAACTCAGCCTTGCATTCCATCCTTGATGTTTCATGGACTAACAACAGCAGTATAAAGAAAGAGCCGAGCCGATATCTCAGTGTTAGGGCTGAAGGTGGCCACGTCCCCCGTTTGCCCTTTGCTATTGCAGGGGAGAAAGTGTCAAAGGAATTGAATGCCCTGGCTCAGACAAGAGACACAGGGAGGTTTTACTGTTCATAGATCATCCGTGCAAAGGAAATTGTGTCTCTGTGTGAAATTGAGGAGGGAAATGAAACATCCCCATGGTAGCACAATGCCCGAAGGCATGTGGGTGAAGGCCTCAGGCTGAGAAATGATTTACCCGGGGTCTGTATCGATGTATTGCCCTGTTTAAAAACTATGGCTAAAAGGCAGCCATTGTTGTTCCTACTTGAACCTACGTAGGGACACCCCCTGGGTGTCAACTCCATTGCATTAACCAGGGGCGGGCGATTATTTTCATCAAGATCCAGATTTCTTGATCAAGGTCTAGTCAAGGTCTGGGCTCCAGAGAAAAGAATGCACGAATGATAATGAGATGTGTATAAAAAGATGTTGCAGTCACAATGGGCATAACGATGATGATTGTGTTGTGTTTATTCCTCAGATCTGGTGCCACCGCCTTTTCCTTTCATAGAATCATAGAATCATAGAATATCAGGGTTGGAAGGGACCCCAGAAGGTCATCTAGTCCAACCCCCTGCTCAAAGCAGGACCAATTCCCAGTTAAATCATCCCAGCCAGGGCTTTGTCAAGCCTGACCTTAAAAACCTCAAAGGAAGGAGATTCTACCACCTCCCTAGGTAACGCATTCCAGTGTTTCACCACCCTCTTAGTGAAAAAGTTTTTCCTAATATCCAATCTAAACCTCCCCCACTGCAACTTGAGACCATTACTCCTCGTTCTGTCATCTGCTACCATTGAGAACAGTCTAGATCCATCCTCTTTGGAACCCCCTTTCAGGTAGTTGAAAGCAGCTATCAAATCCCCCCTCATTCTTCTCTTCTGCAGGCTAAACAATCCCAGCTCCCTCAGCCTCTCCTCATAAGTCATGTGTTCCAGTCCCCTAATCATTTTTGTTGCCCTTCGCTGGACTCTCTCCAATTTATCCACATCCTTCTTGAAGTGTGGGGCCCAAAACTGGACACAGTACTCCAGATGAGGCCTCACCAATGTCGAATAGAGGGGAACGATCACGTCCCTCGATCTGCTCGCTATGCCCCTACTTATACATCCCAAAATGCCATTGGCCTTCTTGGCAACAAGGGCACACTGCTGACTCGGATCCAGCTTCTCATCCACTGTCACCCCTAGGTCCTTTTCCGCAGAACTGCTGCCTAGCCATTCGGTCCCTAGTCTGTAGCGGTGCATTGGGTTCTTCCATCCTAAGTGCAGGACCCTGCACTTATCCTTATTGACCCTCATCAGATTTCTTTTGGCCCAATCCTCCAATTTGTCTAGGTCCCTCTGTATCCTATCCCTGCCCTCCAGCGTATCTACCACTACTCCCAGTTTAGTATCATCCACAAATTTGCTGAGAGTGCAATCCACACCATCCTCCAGATCATTTATGAAGATATTGAACAAAACCGGCCCCAGGACCGACCCCTGGGGCACTCCACTTGACACCGGCTGTCAACTAGACATGAAACCATTGATCACTACCCGTTGAGCCCGACAATCTAGCCAACTTTCTACCCACCTTATAGTGCATTCATCCAGCCCATACTTCTTTAACTTGCTGACAAGAATACTGTGGGAGACCGTGTCAAAAGCTTTGCTAAAGTCAAGAATCAATACATCCACTGCTTTCCCTTCATCCACAGAACCAGTAATCTCATCATAGAAGGCGATTAGATTAGTCAGGCATGACTTGCCCTTGGTGAATCCATGCTGACTGTTCCTGATCACTTTCCTCTCATGCAAGTGCTTCAGGATTGATTCTTTGAGGACCTGCTCCATGATTTTTCCGGGGACTGAAGTGAGGCTGACTGGCCTGTAGTTCCCAGGATCTTCCTTCTTCCCTTTTTTAAAGATTGGCACTACATTAGCCTTTTTCCAGTCATCCGGGACTTCCCCGGTTCGCCACGAGTTTTCAAAGATAATGGCCAGTGGCTCTGCAATCACAGCCGCCAATTCCTTCAGCACTCTCGGATGCAACTCGTCCGGCCCCATGGACTTGTGCATGTCCAGCTTTTCTAAATAGTCCCTAACCACCTCTATCTCCACAGAGGGCTGGCCATCTACTCCCCATTTTGTGATGCCCAGCGCAGCAGTCTGGGAGCTGACCTTGTTAGTGAAAACAGAGGCAAAAAAAGCATTGAGTACATTAGCTTTTTCCACATCCTCTGTCACTAGGTTGCCTCCCTCATTCAGTAAGGGGCCCACACAGTCCTTGGCTTTCTTCTTGTTGCCAACATACCTGAAGAAACCCTTCTTGTTACTCTTGACATCTCTGGCTAGCTGCAGCTCCAGGTGCGATTTGGCCCTCCTGATAACATTCCTACATGCCCGAGCAATATTTTTATACTCTTCCCTGGTCATATGTCCAACCTTCCACTTCTTGTAAGCTTCTTTTTCATGTTTAAGATCCGCTAGGATTTCACCATTAAGCCAAGCTGGTCGCCTGCCATATTTACTATTCTTTCGACTCATCGGGATGGTTTGTCCCTGTAACCTCAACAGGGATTCCTTGAAATACAGCCAGCTCTCCTGGACTCCTTTCCCCTTCAAGTTAGTCCCCCAGGGGATCCTGGCCATCCGTTCCCTGAGGGAGTCGAAGTCTGCTTTCCTGAAGTCCAGGGTCCGTATCCTGCTGCTTACCTTTCTTCCCTGCGTCAGGATCCTGAACTCAACCAACTCATGGTCACTGCCTCCCAGATTCCCATCCACTTTTGCTTCCCGCACTAATTCTACCCGATTTGTGAGCAGCAGGTCAAGAAAAGTGCCCCCCCTAGTTGGCTCCTCTAGCACTTGCACCAGGAAATTGTCCCCTACGCTTTCCAAAAACTTCCTGGATTGTCTATGCACCGCTGTATTGCTCTCCCAGCAGATATCAGGAAAATTAAAGTCACCCATGAGAATCAGGGCATGCGATCTAGTAGCTTCCGTGAGCTGCCGGAAGAAAGCCTCATCCACCTCATCCCCCTGGTCCGGTGGTCTATAGCAGACTCCCACCACTACATCACTCTTGTTGCACACACTTCTAAACTTAATCCAGAGACACTCAGGTTTTTCTGCAGTTTCGTACCGGAGCTCTGAGCAGTCATACTGCTCCCTTACATACAGTGCTACTCCCCCACCTTTTCTGCCCTGCCTGTCCTTCCTGAACAGTTTATAACCATCCATGACAGTACTCCAGTCATGTGAGTTATCCCACCAAGTCTCTGTTATTCCGATCACGTCATAGTTCCTTGACATCACCAGGACCTCCAGTTCTCTTTGCTTGTTTCCTTTAGGCTTGTAGTTTCCCAAGGGTAAAAGTAACCATCTGTTGAGATACAAGGGTGTCTCTGTGTTCATTCCTGCGAGCTACACAGGGGTTTGATGTTGCTGCTTTCAATCCTCTGGCTCTGCCGGGAGAAGGAGCAATTCAGGCCATCACTGAGCTGAGGGAGGGATGCCTCCTCCTAAAGGTGCTTGGCAGGCAGCCCTCCTTCCCAGGTCCGTCCCGACAACACCCAGTTGAAAAGGGACCCTCCCCAGCCCTCCTCAGCGCGGTGACAATGAGCGAGTGAGTGAGCGTGGGGGAGAGGGAGCGACGGAGGGGAGGGAGATGGCGTGAGCGGGCTGGGACCTCGGTGAAGGGCGGCACAAGGGTGTTCAGTTTTGTGGGGTGCGAAAGTTGGCAACCCTAGATCCAGGGGCAACAACTCCAACCTCCACAGAGGCTGGGCAGGGGCAGGACATCAGCTTGGAGGGGAGGGGTGGGTGGGGCAGTGACATCACAAAGGCCTTTTGCAGGAACTCAGCCCATTGGGCAAAGGTGGTGGGGAGGGGGTGACCTCACAGAGAGACCCCGACATCAGCCGGGCAGGGCCGAGGTGCAGGGCCAGGGCAGTCTCTGAGACCCCCCCGGCTTTGCAGCCGCACGTCTCCTTCTCCAGGTCTCCCCTCGAGGACGGGGAGAGAATTAGGATTCACGTCTGTGAGCATGAGGAGGAGCCTCTGTGGAGTTTTCTCCTTTCCCACCACTGGTTGTGCCAGAAAACGAACTTCCCTTGGACAAGGGCAGAGGCTCCGAGAGGTTTGGAACCTGTTGGGTCTGATCCACCTGCTGCAGGCAGAATTTCTCGGCACAGAAAACACTGGCTTAAGGGGGCAGAATTTGATTTCCTACCTAGGACTTTGACACTTGGCATCACTGGGGACCTTAGAGTTTATCCTTTTTGGTTTCCCTTTTCCTCTTTCCTTCCTCCTTTCTCCTCTTCTCTTGCTTCTTTTTTCCCTTTTCCCAGTTTCCCTCCCTCTACCAAGGAGGGGTGTGTGTGGCGTGTGGGCAAGGGAGGGGGAGTTGCTCTCCTTGCGGGAGGTCCTCACAAAGAGGTGGGTCCGGATCTGAGAGTGATCCCCTCTGATGGTGACCTGGGCCATCCTTTGAGACATCTGGTGAGACCTCTCAGCCTCCCACCGCTCAGCGTCTCAATGCTGACTGGCCGAGCAGGGGGCTATCGACAGCGAGGAGACTCAGGTCCTTTTAGTCTCTTTTCAAATCAGGCAAATGCGTCACAACCAATCCAATGTATGGGATTAATCTTGCTGCTTCTCTCCATTAATTGTCTCTGAGCAGTTCGTGATCTCCTCTCTTGTTCTAGGTCTTCTAAAATACTTGCTGAATAATTCCTATGAACAACTGTTGGTCTGTAGGTCACCTGAGAGCACTTTATTCCCATCGGTCAATGTATGAGATTCAAGATGTGACAGACAGGTTGAAAGTCAGGAGCAGTGTTTCCTCTAATTTGTTACGTCCGTGTAGGGAATGAATTTTGTTATGTGCACCAATAGGGAAGTGAGGTGTGACCCCTCACCTGTCTCTTGGTGCAGATTCCAAAATTCATTCTGCACATGGACAGTGTGTGGTAGGGGTGAAGCTGAAGGGTTCGGAGTGTGGGAGGGGGCTCAGGTGGGGCAGAGGGTTGGGGTGTGGGCTGTGGGGCGGGGACAGGGACAAGGGGCTGAGGGCTAGGGCAGAGGGTTGGGGTGCAAGAGTGTGAGGGGTCCGGCTGGGGGTGCGGGCTCTGGGGTGGGGCTGGGGATGAGGGGTTTAGGGTGCAGGTTGCCCCAGGGAGAGAGGGCTCCCCCCAGCCCTCTCTCACCACAGCAGCTCAGGGCCAGGTTAGAGGCACCTCTCTCCTGGCCGCAGCAGCTCTGGTGGGGCTGGGTTGGGACTGGGGGAGGGGACAGGATTTATTTTTCCTAAGTCAAAAAGGGGAAGGGAAGGAGTTATGCTTCATTTTTTACCTCATAAACTTAGGTCCCGTGTAATCTCCAAGATGCTATGGTAATAAGACACTGTGTCATGTGGTGAGCTCACAAGAGCAGAGGGTGTGAGAACTACAGCAACTGAGAGGGCAAGGGATGTACAGTCAGATTGTTTCAAATGCTGCATTCGTCGGCTGACATTTAACAGCAACGCTTAGCTAACATAATGGAGAAAGGAATTCTCTGCTAAAGTTTCAGCATGCCCCTTTGGTCAACTCCACCCGTTCTCTGAAGGGAGAGTGCTCAGAACAACCCCTCCTCACCCGAACACACACAAGCCCACAGCTGGGCGCCCAGCACAAAGCAAGGGAGGGGCTTGCTTGGTTTCTTTTACTTTTTACTTTACAAAAGTTTTTTTCAAAAGCATTTCCTGCCCCTGTTCCCCAGGGGAAGGAAGCAGATGGTTGAGGGGAAGGGAACCTCAACGTGGTGGAGCTGGGAATTTGGGGAGAGGCAGAGGGAGGGGAGTGGGTGAGGGGGTGAAGGGGCAGTTGCGTGGGAGGGAGGCTAAAGGGGGTCAGATGGGGCAGCTGGGTGAGAGGATTGGGGGGAAGGCTGAAGGAGGGCAGTTGGTTGTAGGGGGGGAAGACTGAAAGGCAGCTGGGGAAGAGCCTGGGAGGCAGGGGGAAGGTTGAGGGGGGCGATGATGGGAGGGGGACCGGGGCAGTTGGGAGAGACTGAAGGGAGTGATGGGGGGCTGAAGAGGTGATGGGGGGGAAGGGGACATTTGGAGGGAGGCTGAAGGGGTGATGAGGTGAAGGGGGCCAGAGGCAGAGAGACAGCTGGGGGGCTTCTCATCCCCACGGGAGGGGAGGGGGAACAGCAGCTCCCCTGGTATCAGAAGCTGCTTCTTTATTAGAACTTGCTACTTCACTGTTCCTGAACAGGGTCCTGGGACCAAACGGTTCAACAGGGAATGAGATAGATTCATGGCGGCTTGGTCCATTAATGGCGATTAGCCAGGATGGGCAGAGATGGTGTCCCTAACCTCTGTTTGTCAGAAGCTGTGAATAGGGTGACAAGGGATAGATCACGGGATGATTCCTGTCTGTTCATTCCCTCTGGGGCACCTGGCACTGGCCACTGTCGGCAGACGGACACTGGGCTAGATGGACCTTTGGTCTGACCCTGTCTGGCCTTTCTTATGTTCTAATGTTCTTATCACATGCTCAGTAACATCTGCAAGTTGCTGCCGTCACTCACCACAAGCATCTGCTCCCTGCAACCAAAGGCAGGGAAACTCCCCCTGAAGGGGGAAATTGGAGGGGAGGGATGGTCAAAGGGACAAAACAGGGACAGGATTAGGGGTTCAGATGGGGGGGCTGCCCTGCCAGGTAGATGCAGAAGGGGAAACCCCCAGATTGAGGGTGGCAGAGAGGATAACAGTTACCACAGATGGGGTGAGCCATCAGCAGCAGTTCCAAAACAGGGTGTGGTGGATGGTTGAAGGACTTGTGTTCCTCACTGGATGGTCCATCTCAGCACCCCCTTCCCAGGGCTGTGGTGTTAAAGGCCCCGGGTGGCCCAATGCCCAGGGACCGCAACTCTTCGCTAGCTGAAATGGTGGACTGAGCTGCCACAGGAAACTTCATTCAGGGAAATAGTTTACACCCAAGCTCTTTCATTATTTAGCCTCAGGGAAACAACTTCAAAAGGAGCGCTGGAGAGAGCCCCACCACAGCACCGTGCTTCACACGCTGACCTGGAACACGGGGACCCTGGTTCAATCCTTCCTCCCTTGCAGACAGTGGGGGGTGATGCTGGCAGCACCAGCTCATGCTCAGGCCTCACTGAACCACAGATCGAGCACAAAGGCAGGCTTGCCTAGGTAGCAACAGAGCAGAGTACCCAAGGGGAGTGTCTGGGACTCCCTCTTCAGGCTGTTACCCGTGCCTGGGGAGTTGGCTCTTGGTGGGTGAAATCAAAATATCGAGCTCCCAATCCCCATGGGGTGTGTGCCCTGGTGTGTAACACTCTGCCCTGAGGTTAGTACTCACACCCTGAGCTACGCTGGGCAGCTTTCAGAGTAGCAGCCGTCTTAGTCTGTAATCGCAAAAAGAAAAGGAGTACTTGTGTCACCTTAGAAACTAACAAATTTATTTGAGCATAAGCTTTCAGATGCATCCAATGAAGTGAGCTGTAGCTCACGAAAGCTTACGCTCAAATAAATTTGTTAGTCTCTAAGGTGCCACAAGTCCTCCTGTTCTTTTTGGTAAAGTTAAACAGGTCAACAAAGTTATTGGCTACAAAATGGAGATTTTCAGTGGTATTAACTGATAGGCAAAACATCCGAGTTAGTTACCAAAAGAAGTAAACACCTAAGCTCACAGTCTGAACTCTCAACCCTCATAGACTGGGCAACAACAAGACTAAGCAGTTTTTATCCCTCTCCTGGATTTTGCAGTCCATAGCATCCAGATTTCTCCCTTGAAATCTGGGCCAGACCCCTCAGTTGGAGTCTCAATTCTTCAGTGTCCTTCTTGCTTGCAGTGTAGGTGGGTGAAGGAGAAAGGCCAAGCATGGGCCCCTGTGTTTGGGTTTGGTTTTTATACCCTCAGTCCATGTGCTTGGGAAGCACCAATCCAGGCATGTTGGGGGGGGGGGGGGGCATTGCTCAATCTCCCAGCAAGGTGGAAAGAAAAGGAGTACTTGTGGCACCTTAGAGACTAACCAATTTATTAGAGCATAAGCTTTCGTGAGCTACAGCTCACTTCCTCAGAGCAATTCCCTTTCTGTGGTCTCATGCAGGTGAATCATTGAATGGGAGCTTCCTTGCTGGACAATGGCTATTGATGGGTTGTTTCACACCCCACCCGGGGGTTGCTGACCTTCCTTGCTGGTACCTCTGGGGAAGCTAATTTTTGGCTGATTTCACAACTTACAGCATGTTTCAGTGAAAACCATACAATTCTTGTCATTTCATAGGCATTGAGGAGACACATATCTAGACAGAGAGAAGAGTGACTTTTGGCAGCTCCTAACCTTTCCCCTGATCCCTTGTATGGCATGGTTTACGTGTAATATCATAATTCAATCCAAGATGAGGAATATGGGGGTTACAGGGCACCTAGAGGAGTAGGATTTTATGTTTGCATTTGGCATAATGAAAGATAAGGGATAATCATGTATTAAATGGATTGATGTATGATAGGATTTGACCATATTCTGCCAGTCACCCTTTCTGAGAGCAGGAAGAAACGGCCTCATGTGCCATTGGTAAAGAGGCATCAGCCAGGTTCTGATGTCTGAAGCTGATTTCAGGCAGCAATAGACCAGAACTGTCCTGGTCACCTTTTGTTTTAGGACAAGGTTTCATTACAGGATTTGCTAGAAGGTCTTGTTCTTATCTGCATTACAAATTAAGTTGTGTTTCTTGTCTGCATTGCAAACTAAGTTGCGTAAGGTTCTTTTGTAATCCCTTTAGTAACCGTATCATCCTTTCTAAAATGTTATCCTGTCTGAAAGTCTCCGTCAAATTGTTTGGTGTGAGTGAGAAATGTGTGCATAGTTCAGAATAAGTGTGAAAAGCCATCACAAATGTCCAGATGGTCAAGAAGAAGTGAGAGACTTGAAAACACCAGGAGACAATTAGAAAACATCCATTGTATCCAACGCTAAACATGGTGGCAGCATTGATGACCTCACAGGCGAGGCAGGCACCCCTGAATGCAAGACAACAAACAAGAGCTTACGATGGGAAGCCAACAAAACCACCAAATGATAACAGCAGAAAACCCGGAGATTAACCCCATTTAAGGACTAACGATTACAGAATGACATTGCAAAATCCATAAAGTGGGAATTGACAAGTATAAAGCTGGGGTGTTTTGCCATAAGATTCAGGGTTCAGTCCTGGAACGCCTCTGAGCATCAGATCGCAACCTATGGAGCCCAGCTCCTCGCTTGTGTTCCATCTAACTGGCCATGAGATTGACAAGAGCTGCAGCAAACTGGTAACTGTAAGACCATCTGCAGGGTGTGTGTGAATAAATGCACACGCTAAGAGTTGTATTTTCAAGAAATGTGGCATATTGCCTTTTCCCCTGAAAAGATCCCGTGTGCTTTTTATAAGTATAACGCTCCCCCAAGGCATAGAGTGTCACAAACACATCCCATGACTCTGCCCCCAACAACTGGAACTAGGACATGAATGTGGAAGAAATAGGAAGAATTGTGTTAATGGTATATTTACAGTAACTGGAAAGCAGGAAAGTAAAAGGAGCTGAAAAGGAGCTTTCATAACCACAGCGTAGGGCAAGGAGACCCAGAGATTTTGAGAACAGTTTCCATAATGGCACTAAAGTAACACAAATGGCCAGGAAGTAACACAGGGAATTAATGAATTACCATCTCACTTGAATAAATCTCTCTGTCCCGCTCACTGTCCCGTTCCTTCTCCTTTTTCTTTGTTGTTGGTCCAGAAGTAGCTTTTTTCCCCTGCTAGAGAGCATGATTGGCTGTCGGTTGCCCCATCTTCTGGGAGCATGTGCAGAGAACTAAAAAAGCTTTCAAAGACTGGGCTCTTTCCGTTTTGATTTTCCTTCCACGCTCTGCCGGCCTGTGTCCTTGCTGCCTTTTTGCTGCTGCTTCCAGGTGGTTGGTTTGAGGTCCATGGGGTCTGTGGTGTCCCGGTTTGGGTGGGTTATTGGAGGAGGGGGAGGACTAGTCTATGGCAGCAGCCTGCGATTTGCCTTGCCTGCCCGGCTTGCGCTTTTGGCTTCACTTTTGGGTTTTGATTTTTTTCTTCTGATATCATCAATTCATCACTTCACCACATAACTGTCCAGAGCCTGACTCGGAGCTGGAGGCAGGAGGAGAGAGACAAGAGTGAGATTTCAGCGTCTCCAGGTAGGGACCATGGCTCCAGGAGGCCCCAACCAACACTATGGGGTTTTTAATCCATAGCTGTTGGTGGTTCTTGGGGAAACCCTGGTGCACCAGCGGGGGAGGGTGTCTGACAGGGTGGGTGGGGTGGCGGGTGGGGGGAGGTGGCAGAGCTGGGAGGTGGAGGGGTCTGTGTGGTGGGAGCTGTGGGAGGGTAGGGGATGGATTGGTGCTGTGGGAGGACGAGAGGGGGGTTGTTGGCAGGGGGCGATTGGGTTGGAGGGATGGGGACTGGGTCTGGGAGGGATCTGGGGGAGGGAGAGGCTATAGGGGACTTGGGTCAATGGCATGGCTGTGGCGGTTGGGTTGGGAGGTAGTGAGGGGCAGCACCATGGCCCCAGGGGGACACAGCATGGCTGTGGGGGGCTGTGGAGGGGGGTGTGGGGGGGTGGCACAGCTGGGTGGGGCGGCTGCACCCTGGCTTGGGGCGAGGAGGGCAGTCGGGGGGGACTGGGGAGAGGCTCGGCCACAGTGGGGCCTGGGGTCTGGCAGTGCCCCCGCGGAGAGAAGGGGAGACCTGCCCCCCAGGGAGCAGCTCCCAGGGCAGCCTCTGCGGGGCGGGTGGCCCTAGGCTGCTCCCAGCGGGGGCTGCGAGTCCCTGCCATGGGCAGAGGGAAGCTGCTGCAGTTCCCCAGGGTTGGGGGGCAGCAACACATGGGGAGCAGAAGGGGGGCCGGGGGCTCTGATCCGCTCCGCCCGGCCCCGAGCTCCGGAGAGCCCCCGGCCCCACCCCTGCTGTCTCCCCGCCCCCCAGCCTCCGCTCCCGGCAGCGCAGCCATGCTCCGGGCAGCGCAGCCGGGCCGGCCCCGGGGCTCTGTCGGCGCGGCCCGGCAGCCGGTCCTGGGGCAGCCGCCCCCAGCCCCCGGGGCTCCAGGCAGCGCGGTCAGGGGGCAGGGAGTGGGGGAGGGGTGGGGGAGGGGAGTTCGGGGGTGGTCAGAGGGCGGGGGGCGGATGGGGTCGGGGCGGTCAGAGGGCGGGGAACAGGGGGTTGAATGGGGGCAGGAGTTCCCAGGGCGGTCAGGGAGAAAGGGTGGTTGGATGGGTCCGGGGGTCAGTCAGGAAGCAGAGGAGGGGGTGGATGGGGCGGTGGGGGCAGTCAGGGTAGGAGTCCCAGGGAGTTCCGGTCAGAGGACAGGGAGAAGGGGTGGTTGCATGGGGCAGGGGTGCTGGGGGGCAGTCAGAAAGAGAGGAGGGGTTGGAAGGGGCAGTGGGGGGCAGTTAGGGCAGGGGTCAGTTAGAGGCGGAGAGTCTGGGGGTGGTCAGGGAGAAGAGGTGGTTGCATGAGGCAGGGTTCCCAGGGGGGCAGTCAGTAAGGAGATGGAGGGGTTGGATGGGGCAGCAGGGGCAGTTAGGGGCTGAGGGGATCCAGGTGCGGTCAGGGGACAGAGAGCAGGGGTGGTGGATGGGGAAAGGGTGCTGGGGGGCTGCTCAGGGAACAGAGGGGTTGGATGGGGCAGGAGGCCCGGGGCGGCCGTCAGGGGGCAAGAAGCGGGGTGGGAGGCAGATGGGGGCAGGGGCCGGGCCATGCCTTGCTGTTTGGGGAGGCACAGCCTCCCCTAACTGGCCCTCCATACAATTTCTGAAACCGGATCCGGCCCTCAAGCCAAAAGTTTGCCTGCCCCTGGCTTAGGGCCTGGTTTATGCAAAGTCCCATTGGGAGTGTGTGAACATTGCCCCATTTCTGAAACTGGAAACAACCCCCTGGACAGGGCTGGGAAAACAGAGCAGAGCACTGGAGCCTGAACCCCCTAGTCAGAGACTGCGATGAAATCCTCTCAGGCATTGGCATCCAGACAGCAGGATTAACTGGCTGTGTCGACTCTCTCCTCAGGCCCTACACGACCAGCACCCCTAGCCAATGCCTGAGATGATGGGGCGTCCAGGATTTCCTGGTTTATGGATCTTGGGTAGCAGATAGAAGACGCTTGCTCGGGGTTCCAGGGGCATGTCTGTGCAGATTTGTTCTTGTGCTTTTTCAGGGAGTTTCTTCAGCACATGGAGTCGTTTCTCTTGGTAACCCTGAGTGGGATCAGAGGAGAATGAGCTGTAGGATGTGGTGTTGGAGAGCTGCCTAGCCACCTCTTGTTCATATTCCAACCTATTCATGATGACGACAGCACCTCTTTTGTCACCCTTTTTGATTCTGATGTCAGACTTGTTCCTGAGGCTGTGGATGGTGTTGTGTTCTGCACGGCTGAGGTTATGGGCCAAGTGATGCTGCTTTTCTACCACTTCAGCCCGTGCTCGTCGGCGGAAGCACTCTATGTAGAAGTCCAGTCTGCTGTTTCGACCTTCAGGAGGAGTCCACGCAGAATCCTTCTTTTTGTAGTGTTGGTAGGAAGGTCTCTGTGGATTAGTGTGTTGTTCAGAGGTGTGTTGGAAATATTCCTTCCCTTGGAGATGTCGAAAGTAGGATTCCAGGTCACCGCAGAACTGTATCATGTTCGTGGGGGTGGAGGGGCAGAAGGAGAGGCCACACAAGAGACCCACTTCCTGGACACTACAGTGCTAATAAGCAATGGTCACATAAACACCACCCTATACCGGACCGTTATACTTACCTACATGCCTCCAGCTTTCATCCAGACCACACCACATGATCCATTGTCTACAGCCAAGCTCTACGATACAACCACATTTGCTCCAATCCCTCAGACAGAGACAAACACCTACAGGGTCTTTATCAAGCGTTCTTAAAACTACAATACCCACCTGCTGAAGGGAAGAATACCCAGAAGTCACCTTCTCCAGGAGAAGCCCAATAAAGAAAGGAACAGCATGCCACCAGCCGTCACCCTCAGTCCCCAACTAAAACCTCTCCAGCGCATCATCAAGGTTCTACAACATATTCTGAAGGATGATCCCTCACTCTCACAGACCTTGGGAGACAGGCCAGTCCTCTCTTACAGACAGCCCCCCAACGTGAAGCGAATACTCACCAACAACCACACAACAAAAACACTAACCCAGGAACATATCCTTGCAACAAAGCCTGTTGCCAGCTCTGTCCACATATCTATTCTAGGGACACCATTATATGACCTAATCACATCAGGCTCGTTCTCCTGAACATCTACCAATGTGATATATGCCATCATGTGCCAGCAATGCCCCTCTGCCATGTGCATTGGCCAAACTGGACCGTCTCTATGCAAAAGAATAAATGGACATAAATCAGACGTCAAGAATTATAACATTCAAAAACCAGTCGGAGAACACTTCAACCTCCCCGGTCACTCAATTTCAGAGCTAAAAGTTGCAATTCTCCAACAAAAAAAATCTACAAAACCAGACTCCAATGAGAAACTGCAGAATTGGAATTAATTTGCAAACTGGACACTATTAAATTAGGCTTGAGTAAAGACTGGGAGTGGATGGGTTATTACACTAAGTAAAAGCTATTTCCCCATGCTAAGTTCCCCGCTACTGTTACTCACATCTTCCTGTCAACTTTTTGAAATGGGCCATCCTGATTATCACTACAAAAGTTTTTTTCCTCCTGCTGATAACAGCCCACCTTAATTGATTAGTCTGTTCGAGTTGGTATGGCAACACCCATCTTATCATGTTCTCTGTGAATATGTATCTTCCTACTGTATTTTCCACTGGATGCATCCGATGAAGTGGGTTTTAGCCCAGGAAAGATTATGCCCAAATACACTTGCTAGTCTCTAAGGTGCCACAAGTACTCCTTGGGTTTTTTGCTGATATAGACTAACACGGCTACTGCTCTGAAATAAAGGATTGCATCTCTCCCCAAAATAGATCTATAAGCACAAAGAACACCATGGAGACCAGGCCTTTAAACGTTAGGAAACATGAGAGTTAAGGTCACGTGTACATACTTCGCGCAGGGCAGGGGTGGGTGTGGCAGTGACATCACAAGGGCCTTTTGCAGCACTCAGCTGATTGGTCAAAGGAGGTGGGAGGCGGTGACCTCACAGAGAGTCCACGACAACGGCCAGGGAGGACAGGCTGCAGGGCAGGGGGATCTCAGAGACCCCTGGGGCTTTGCTGCAGGGAGTCTCCTTCTTGAGGTGTCTCCTTGAGGACTGAGAGAGAATTCAGGGTCTCGTATGTGAGCGCGAGGTGGAGCCTCTCTGGCGTTTTCTCCTTTCCCACTGCTCATTGAGCGAGAAGACAGACGTCCCTGTGGAGAAGGTAAGAGCCCCAGAGAGGTTTGGTACCTAGGCAGCCTGATCCACCCGGTGCTGGCCAAATTTTAGGCACGGAAAACACTAGGTTAAGGTGGGACAATTTTCCTCCAGCTCGGTCTTTGTCCCTTAGAGTCATTGGGGTTTGTCTTTTTTGGTTTCCCTTTTCCTGCTTCCCTCCCTCCACTGGCGAGGAGGGGGCTGCTCTCTAGCCCTCATGGTGGAAGGCCTCCCAAAGAGATGGGACAGGAAGCGTGCTCTGAGAGTGCTCCTCACTGGTGACCTGAGCCATCCCTGGGCCATCTGGGGAACCCTCAGCCCTGGAAATGCTGCTGGAAATGGCCCACCTTGATTATCACTACAAAAGGTTCCCCCCCGCCCCCGCTCTCCTGCTGGTCATAGCTCACCTTACCTGGTCATTCCTGTTACAGTCTGTATGGTAACACCCATTGTTTCATGTTTTCTGTGTATATAAAGACAGGTTTCAGAGTAACAGCCGTGTTAGTCTGTATTCGCAAAAAGAAAAGGAGGACTGGTTAATCTCTAAGGTGCCACAACTACTCCTTTTTTTTTGTGTATATAAAATCTCCCCTCCGTATTTTCCACTACATGCATCCGATGAAGTGAACTGTAGCTCACGAAAGCTTATGCTCAAATAAATTTGTTAGTCTCTAAGCTTAGTTAGTGTGTTTTGTCTTATTTGCTTAGTAGTCTGCTTTGTTCTGTTTGCTATCTCTTTAGCCACCAAAAATCTGCCTTTTATAGTTAATACAATTTATTTTGTTTATTATTAAACCCAGTTTATGTAATTTCTAACGGGGTCAGGGGGGTCCACATCTCTCTTCACATTGAGGAGGAGGGCGACATTTTATGAGCTTGTGCTGTACAGATATTTCTATACAGTGCTGTCAGGTTCCTCCCTTTGAACTCTAGGGTACAGATGTGGGGACCTGCATGAAAGCCTCCTAAGCTTACTTCTACCAGCTTAGGTTAAAACTTCCCCAAGGTACACATTAATTTTATCCTTTCCCCTTGGAATATCCACTGCCACCACCAAACTCTAACTGGGTTTACTGGAAAACATAGTTTGGACACATCTTTCCCCCCAAAATCCTCCCAACCCTTGCACCCCACTTCCTGGGAAAGGTTTGGTAAAAATCCTCACCAATTTGCATAGGTGATCACAGACCCAAACCCTTGGATCTGAGAACAATGAAAAAGCATTCAGTTTTCTTACAAGAAGACTTTTAGTAGAAATAGAAGTAAATAGAAGTAAAGGAATCACCTCTGTAAAATCAGGATGGTAGATACCTTACAGGGTAATTAGATTCAAAACATAGAGAATCCCTCTAGGCAAAACCTTAAGTTACAAAAAAGACACACAGACAGGAATAGTCATTCTATTCAGCACAGCTCTTTTCTCAGCCATTTAAAGAAATCAAAATCTAACACATACCTAGCTAGATTACTTACCAAAAGTTCTAAGACTCCATTCCTGTTCTATCCCCAACAAAAGCAGCATACCGACAGACACAGACCCTTTGTTTCTCTCCCTCCTCCCAGCTTTTGAAAGTATCTTGTCTCCTCATTGGTCATTTTGGTCAGGTGCCAGCGAGGTTACCTTTAGCTTCTTAACCCTTTACAGGTGAGAGGATTTTCCCTCTGGCCAGGAGGAATTTTAAAGGGGTTTACCCTTCCCTTTATATTTATGACAAGTGCAAGAAAATATTATTTTGGGTTTATCCCCCAGCAGAGGTGTGCAGGTGAGTGCTGGGTGAATCCTCTCACACAGAGCTGACTTCAGTCTGTGGCTGCAGTGGGGTGTGGCCCTACCTGTGTGTGTGTGCTGCAAGAGACCGGAGAGCCGAATTCAGCAAAACAGGGAGAGGGAATGTAGGCTGGTGGAGCAGGAGAACCCCCCAGTACATGGGGGGGTCCAACCCATCACAGATTGATTGTAGACACACGTTTGAAAAACCTGTGAGATAGCAAAATAATTATATTTTCTGAGATCAATGCAAAGGAGTCATGAAATCTTTAATTTTTAAAAAAGTTTATTGGTTTTGCAGAACAAGCACAACTAACATTGTCAGAATGAAGAACACTAGAATGAAGTAATAGAAGAGTAAAGCATGTGCTACATAACAAAACCAAAACTTATTAACATAGCATTACCATTTGTAGCATATAGCATAGTGTTAACATTCATATGCTACCCCTGAGGGGATTCTGTGCCCCCCAAAATAAAAATTCAGTGCACGATATTGTAAAATTCTGCATCTTTCATTTGTCAAAGCAGCACAATATAATCATACCATTTTCAGTTGTTTTGGTAATTTATTTCAAAATAGCTGTCAACAATACAGACAACAAAGCAGATTCAGGAAATGGGTTTTGATAAATAGATTGCTTACCAGGCACATCTCTAGGGCTCCACAGGGCAGATGGCAATATTAATATATTTCCATGTATGTCAAGCACAGAAGGATATGTTTACCAAGCAAAGAAAACCCTGTGGCTGTGTGGTGTTTAGATGTTGCTTGTAATTATTAGAATTTGGAGCTCTGGCTGTTGGGAGTCTGAAAGGACAGGAAACAGGAAGGAGAGGGGAGGAGTTGAGAGGCTGGGAGAGAGCTACAGAGGGTGCAGCAGCAGCTTGGTAAAGAGGTTTCCACTTTGAAAATAAAGTCCTGTTGAAGCTTGTTCGTACCCGGCCTGGTTGATACAACAGGCTGGCCCATGCCAGCTGAGTTGAGTTAGGCTTCTGGGGCTTGGCTATGGGGCTGTTTCATTGCTGTGCAGACTCCTGGGCTCAGACTAGAGCCAGAGCTCGGAGAAACTCGCACCCTGTAAGGTCCTAGAGCCCGGGCTCCAGCCCCAATCCAGCAATCTGCACAGCAGTGAAACAGCACAAGGGCCAGGCCTGCCCCAGAAACACCTTTGGACCCTGCCTTCCCCTCCGTGCTGGGTGCACCGAGATAGCAAATGAGAGGGACAGAGTCTCGCACACATGCCCAGCCCTGCCCCCCAATCCAGGTGTGGGCAGGCAGGCTCAGTCTGGCAGGATCCAAGTGGGGAGGGGCTTCAGACGGGGTGATGCAGATGTGCAGGGAAAAGGTTCTGTGTGGGGCACTGTGAGTGCAGTTGCCTCAATGTGGGTGTGGGGGGCATCTGGGTGCAGGGGGAAGGGG